>NC_092122.1:0-322500 GCF_045679555.1 Salvelinus alpinus
CACGCAAGTCGTCGGAATTCAAATCGGGGCTACCAATCTGTAACTAGAGCTATTTTTGTAACCCTTCGCCTGT
Organism: Salvelinus alpinus; assembly: GCF_045679555.1. NCBI lineage: Eukaryota > Metazoa > Chordata > Actinopteri > Salmoniformes > Salmonidae > Salvelinus > Salvelinus alpinus. The sequence continues at coordinate 74 of NC_092122.1, forward strand.
TTTTCTGGCTTCGGTAAAAAATGTCAGAAGTTAGCAGATTCATTCAATTCAAAACAACTATCATTTTGACCACTAAACCAAAGAGTTTGACAAAAATATATTGGATTAAAACTTCCTCTAACTTCTCTGCTTGTCAAATGCGGAGAAGGTTTATTCAGTATGGAACTTACGTTACAGCAGTTTTACTAAATGCATTACCATGTGTTTTTTAAACTTTCACAAACAACTGCCGTTTTGACCCCTTTCCCAACATTTTACAGAAAAACATGTTTGCTATATAAAATCTTCCCCTACTCTTCTGCTTTTCACGCAAGTCGTCGGAATTCAAATCGGGGCTACCAATCTGTAACTAGAGCTATTTTTGTAACCCTTCGCCTGTTTTTCTGGCTTCGGTAAAAAATGTCAGAAGTTAGCAGATTCATTCAATTCAAAACAACTATCATTTTGACCACTAAACCAAAGAGTTTGACAAAAATATATTGGATTAAAACTTCCTCTAACTTCTCTGCTTGTCAAATGCGGAGAAGGTTTATTCAGTATGGAACTTACGTTACAGCAGTTTTACTAAATGCATTACCATGTGTTTTTTAAACTTTCACAAACAACTGCCGTTTTGACCCCTTTCCCAACATTTTACAGAAAAACATGTTTGCTATATAAAATCTTCCCCTACTCTTCTGCTTTTCACGCAAGTCGTCGGAATTCAAATCGGGGCTACCAATCTGTAACTAGAGCTATTTTTGTAACCCTTCGCCTGTTTTTCTGGCTTCGGTAAAAAATGTCAGAAGTTAGCAGATTCATTCAATTCAAAACAACTATCATTTTGACCACTAAACCAAAGAGTTTGACAAAAATATATTGGATTAAAACTTCCTCTAACTTCTCTGCTTGTCAAATGCGGAGAAGGTTTATTCAGTATGGAACTTACGTTACAGCAGTTTTACTAAATGCATTACCATGTGTTTTTTAAACTTTCACAAACAACTGCCGTTTTGACCCCTTTCCCAACATTTTACAGAAAAACATGTTTGCTATATAAAATCTTCCCCTACTCTTCTGCTTTTCACGCAAGTCGTCGGAATTCAAATCGGGGCTACCAATCTGTAACTAGAGCTATTTTTGTAACCCTTCGCCTGTTTTTCTGGCTTCGGTAAAAAATGTCAGAAGTTAGCAGATTCATTCAATTCAAAACAACTATCATTTTGACCACTAAACCAAAGAGTTTGACAAAAATATATTGGATTAAAACTTCCTCTAACTTCTCTGCTTGTCAAATGCGGAGAAGGTTTATTCAGTATGGAACTTACGTTACAGCAGTTTTACTAAATGCATTACCATGTGTTTTTTAAACTTTCACAAACAACTGCCGTTTTGACCCCTTTCCCAACATTTTACAGAAAAACATGTTTGCTATATAAAATCTTCCCCTACTCTTCTGCTTTTCACGCAAGTCGTCGGAATTCAAATCGGGGCTACCAATCTGTAACTAGAGCTATTTTTGTAACCCTTCGCCTGTTTTTCTGGCTTCGGTAAAAAATGTCAGAAGTTAGCAGATTCATTCAATTCAAAACAACTATCATTTTGACCACTAAACCAAAGAGTTTGACAAAAATATATTGGATTAAAACTTCCTCTAACTTCTCTGCTTGTCAAATGCGGAGAAGGTTTATTCAGTATGGAACTTACGTTACAGCAGTTTTACTAAATGCATTACCATGTGTTTTTTAAACTTTCACAAACAACTGCCGTTTTGACCCCTTTCCCAACATTTTACAGAAAAACATGTTTGCTATATAAAATCTTCCCCTACTCTTCTGCTTTTCACGCAAGTCGTCGGAATTCAAATCGGGGCTACCAATCTGTAACTAGAGCTATTTTTGTAACCCTTCGCCTGTTTTTCTGGCTTCGGTAAAAAATGTCAGAAGTTAGCAGATTCATTCAATTCAAAACAACTATCATTTTGACCACTAAACCAAAGAGTTTGACAAAAATATATTGGATTAAAACTTCCTCTAACTTCTCTGCTTGTCAAATGCGGAGAAGGTTTATTCAGTATGGAACTTACGTTACAGCAGTTTTACTAAATGCATTACCATGTGTTTTTTAAACTTTCACAAACAACTGCCGTTTTGACCCCTTTCCCAACATTTTACAGAAAAACATGTTTGCTATATAAAATCTTCCCCTACTCTTCTGCTTTTCACGCAAGTCGTCGGAATTCAAATCGGGGCTACCAATCTGTAACTAGAGCTATTTTTGTAACCCTTCGCCTGTTTTTCTGGCTTCGGTAAAAAATGTCAGAAGTTAGCAGATTCATTCAATTCAAAACAACTATCATTTTGACCACTAAACCAAAGAGTTTGACAAAAATATATTGGATTAAAACTTCCTCTAACTTCTCTGCTTGTCAAATGCGGAGAAGGTTTATTCAGTATGGAACTTACGTTACAGCAGTTTTACTAAATGCATTACCATGTGTTTTTTAAACTTTCACAAACAACTGCCGTTTTGACCCCTTTCCCAACATTTTACAGAAAAACATGTTTGCTATATAAAATCTTCCCCTACTCTTCTGCTTTTCACGCAAGTCGTCGGAATTCAAATCGGGGCTACCAATCTGTAACTAGAGCTATTTTTGTAACCCTTCGCCTGTTTTTCTGGCTTCGGTAAAAAATGTCAGAAGTTAGCAGATTCATTCAATTCAAAACAACTATCATTTTGACCACTAAACCAAAGAGTTTGACAAAAATATATTGGATTAAAACTTCCTCTAACTTCTCTGCTTGTCAAATGCGGAGAAGGTTTATTCAGTATGGAACTTACGTTACAGCAGTTTTACTAAATGCATTACCATGTGTTTTTTAAACTTTCACAAACAACTGCCGTTTTGACCCCTTTCCCAACATTTTACAGAAAAACATGTTTGCTATATAAAATCTTCCCCTACTCTTCTGCTTTTCAAGCAAGTCGTCGGAATTCAAATCGGGGCTACCAATCTGTAACTAGAGCTATTTTTGTAACCCTTCGCCTGTTTACTTCTGGCTTCGGTAAAAAATGTCAGAAGTTAGCAGATTCATTCAATTCAAAACAACTATCATTTTGACCACTAAACCAAAGAGTTTGACAAAAATATATTGGATTAAAACTTCCTCTAACTTCTCTGCTTGTCAAATGCGGAGAAGGTTTATTCAGTATGGAACTTACGTTACAGCAGTTTTACTAAATGCATTACCATGTGTTTTTTAAACTTTCACAAACAACTGCCGTTTTGACCCCTTTCCCAACATTTTACAGAAAAACATGTTTGCTATATAAAATCTTCCCCTACTCTTCTGCTTTTCACGCAAGTCGTCGGAATTCAAATCGGGGCTACCAATCTGTAACTAGAGCTATTTTTGTAACCCTTCGCCTGTTTTTCTGGCTTCGGTAAAAAATGTCAGAAGTTAGCAGATTCATTCAATTCAAAACAACTATCATTTTGACCACTAAACCAAAGAGTTTGACAAAAATATATTGGATTAAAACTTCCTCTAACTTCTCTGCTTGTCAAATGCGGAGAAGGTTTATTCAGTATGGAACTTACGTTACAGCAGTTTTACTAAATGCATTACCATGTGTTTTTTAAACTTTCACAAACAACTGCCGTTTTGACCCCTTTCCCAACATTTTACAGAAAAACATGTTTGCTATATAAAATCTTCCCCTACTCTTCTGCTTTTCAAGCAAGTCGTCGGAATTCAAATCGGGGCTACCAATCTGTAACTAGAGCTATTTTTGTAACCCTTCGCCTGTTTACTTCTGGCTTCGGTAAAAAATGTCAGAAGTTAGCAGATTCATTCAATTCAAAACAACTATCATTTTGACCACTAAACCAAAGAGTTTGACAAAAATATATTGGATTAAAACTTCCTCTAACTTCTCTGCTTGTCAAATGCGGAGAAGGTTTATTCAGTATGGAACTTACGTTACAGCAGTTTTACTAAATGCATTACCATGTGTTTTTTAAACTTTCACAAACAACTGCCGTTTTGACCCCTTTCCCAACATTTTACAGAAAAACATGTTTGCTATATAAAATCTTCCCCTACTCTTCTGCTTTTCACGCAAGTCGTCGGAATTCAAATCGGGGCTACCAATCTGTAACTAGAGCTATTTTTGTAACCCTTCGCCTGTTTTTCTGGCTTCGGTAAAAAATGTCAGAAGTTAGCAGATTCATTCAATTCAAAACAACTATCATTTTGACCACTAAACCAAAGAGTTTGACAAAAATATATTGGATTAAAACTTCCTCTAACTTCTCTGCTTGTCAAATGCGGAGAAGGTTTATTCAGTATGGAACTTACGTTACAGCAGTTTTACTAAATGCATTACCATGTGTTTTTTAAACTTTCACAAACAACTGCCGTTTTGACCCCTTTCCCAACATTTTACAGAAAAACATGTTTGCTATATAAAATCTTCCCCTACTCTTCTGCTTTTCACGCAAGTCGTCGGAATTCAAATCGGGGCTACCAATCTGTAACTAGAGCTATTTTTGTAACCCTTCGCCTGTTTTTCTGGCTTCGGTAAAAAATGTCAGAAGTTAGCAGATTCATTCAATTCAAAACAACTATCATTTTGACCACTAAACCAAAGAGTTTGACAAAAATATATTGGATTAAAACTTCCTCTAACTTCTCTGCTTGTCAAATGCGGAGAAGGTTTATTCAGTATGGAACTTACGTTACAGCAGTTTTACTAAATGCATTACCATGTGTTTTTTAAACTTTCACAAACAACTGCCGTTTTGACCCCTTTCCCAACATTTTACAGAAAAACATGTTTGCTATATAAAATCTTCCCCTACTCTTCTGCTTTTCACGCAAGTCGTCGGAATTCAAATCGGGGCTACCAATCTGTAACTAGAGCTATTTTTGTAACCCTTCGCCTGTTTTTCTGGCTTCGGTAAAAAATGTCAGAAGTTAGCAGATTCATTCAATTCAAAACAACTATCATTTTGACCACTAAACCAAAGAGTTTGACAAAAATATATTGGATTAAAACTTCCTCTAACTTCTCTGCTTGTCAAATGCGGAGAAGGTTTATTCAGTATGGAACTTACGTTACAGCAGTTTTACTAAATGCATTACCATGTGTTTTTTAAACTTTCACAAACAACTGCCGTTTTGACCCCTTTCCCAACATTTTACAGAAAAACATGTTTGCTATATAAAATCTTCCCCTACTCTTCTGCTTTTCACGCAAGTCGTCGGAATTCAAATCGGGGCTACCAATCTGTAACTAGAGCTATTTTTGTAACCCTTCGCCTGTTTTTCTGGCTTCGGTAAAAAATGTCAGAAGTTAGCAGATTCATTCAATTCAAAACAACTATCATTTTGACCACTAAACCAAAGAGTTTGACAAAAATATATTGGATTAAAACTTCCTCTAACTTCTCTGCTTGTCAAATGCGGAGAAGGTTTATTCAGTATGGAACTTACGTTACAGCAGTTTTACTAAATGCATTACCATGTGTTTTTTAAACTTTCACAAACAACTGCCGTTTTGACCCCTTTCCCAACATTTTACAGAAAAACATGTTTGCTATATAAAATCTTCCCCTACTCTTCTGCTTTTCAAGCAAGTCGTCGGAATTCAAATCGGGGCTACCAATCTGTAACTAGAGCTATTTTTGTAACCCTTCGCCTGTTTACTTCTGGCTTCGGTAAAAAATGTCAGAAGTTAGCAGATTCATTCAATTCAAAACAACTATCATTTTGACCACTAAACCAAAGAGTTTGACAAAAATATATTGGATTAAAACTTCCTCTAACTTCTCTGCTTGTCAAATGCGGAGAAGGTTTATTCAGTATGGAACTTACGTTACAGCAGTTTTACTAAATGCATTACCATGTGTTTTTTAAACTTTCACAAACAACTGCCGTTTTGACCCCTTTCCCAACATTTTACAGAAAAACATGTTTGCTATATAAAATCTTCCCCTACTCTTCTGCTTTTCACGCAAGTCGTCGGAATTCAAATCGGGGCTACCAATCTGTAACTAGAGCTATTTTTGTAACCCTTCGCCTGTTTTTCTGGCTTCGGTAAAAAATGTCAGAAGTTAGCAGATTCATTCAATTCAAAACAACTATCATTTTGACCACTAAACCAAAGAGTTTGACAAAAATATATTGGATTAAAACTTCCTCTAACTTCTCTGCTTGTCAAATGCGGAGAAGGTTTATTCAGTATGGAACTTACGTTACAGCAGTTTTACTAAATGCATTACCATGTGTTTTTTAAACTTTCACAAACAACTGCCGTTTTGACCCCTTTCCCAACATTTTACAGAAAAACATGTTTGCTATATAAAATCTTCCCCTACTCTTCTGCTTTTCAAGCAAGTCGTCGGAATTCAAATCGGGGCTACCAATCTGTAACTAGAGCTATTTTTGTAACCCTTCGCCTGTTTACTTCTGGCTTCGGTAAAAAATGTCAGAAGTTAGCAGATTCATTCAATTCAAAACAACTATCATTTTGACCACTAAACCAAAGAGTTTGACAAAAATATATTGGATTAAAACTTCCTCTAACTTCTCTGCTTGTCAAATGCGGAGAAGGTTTATTCAGTATGGAACTTACGTTACAGCAGTTTTACTAAATGCATTACCATGTGTTTTTTAAACTTTCACAAACAACTGCCGTTTTGACCCCTTTCCCAACATTTTACAGAAAAACATGTTTGCTATATAAAATCTTCCCCTACTCTTCTGCTTTTCACGCAAGTCGTCGGAATTCAAATCGGGGCTACCAATCTGTAACTAGAGCTATTTTTGTAACCCTTCGCCTGTTTTTCTGGCTTCGGTAAAAAATGTCAGAAGTTAGCAGATTCATTCAATTCAAAACAACTATCATTTTGACCACTAAACCAAAGAGTTTGACAAAAATATATTGGATTAAAACTTCCTCTAACTTCTCTGCTTGTCAAATGCGGAGAAGGTTTATTCAGTATGGAACTTACGTTACAGCAGTTTTACTAAATGCATTACCATGTGTTTTTTAAACTTTCACAAACAACTGCCGTTTTGACCCCTTTCCCAACATTTTACAGAAAAACATGTTTGCTATATAAAATCTTCCCCTACTCTTCTGCTTTTCACGCAAGTCGTCGGAATTCAAATCGGGGCTACCAATCTGTAACTAGAGCTATTTTTGTAACCCTTCGCCTGTTTTTCTGGCTTCGGTAAAAAATGTCAGAAGTTAGCAGATTCATTCAATTCAAAACAACTATCATTTTGACCACTAAACCAAAGAGTTTGACAAAAATATATTGGATTAAAACTTCCTCTAACTTCTCTGCTTGTCAAATGCGGAGAAGGTTTATTCAGTATGGAACTTACGTTACAGCAGTTTTACTAAATGCATTACCATGTGTTTTTTAAACTTTCACAAACAACTGCCGTTTTGACCCCTTTCCCAACATTTTACAGAAAAACATGTTTGCTATATAAAATCTTCCCCTACTCTTCTGCTTTTCACGCAAGTCGTCGGAATTCAAATCGGGGCTACCAATCTGTAACTAGAGCTATTTTTGTAACCCTTCGCCTGTTTTTCTGGCTTCGGTAAAAAATGTCAGAAGTTAGCAGATTCATTCAATTCAAAACAACTATCATTTTGACCACTAAACCAAAGAGTTTGACAAAAATATATTGGATTAAAACTTCCTCTAACTTCTCTGCTTGTCAAATGCGGAGAAGGTTTATTCAGTATGGAACTTACGTTACAGCAGTTTTACTAAATGCATTACCATGTGTTTTTTAAACTTTCACAAACAACTGCCGTTTTGACCCCTTTCCCAACATTTTACAGAAAAACATGTTTGCTATATAAAATCTTCCCCTACTCTTCTGCTTTTCACGCAAGTCGTCGGAATTCAAATCGGGGCTACCAATCTGTAACTAGAGCTATTTTTGTAACCCTTCGCCTGTTTTTCTGGCTTCGGTAAAAAATGTCAGAAGTTAGCAGATTCATTCAATTCAAAACAACTATCATTTTGACCACTAAACCAAAGAGTTTGACAAAAATATATTGGATTAAAACTTCCTCTAACTTCTCTGCTTGTCAAATGCGGAGAAGGTTTATTCAGTATGGAACTTACGTTACAGCAGTTTTACTAAATGCATTACCATGTGTTTTTTAAACTTTCACAAACAACTGCCGTTTTGACCCCTTTCCCAACATTTTACAGAAAAACATGTTTGCTATATAAAATCTTCCCCTACTCTTCTGCTTTTCACGCAAGTCGTCGGAATTCAAATCGGGGCTACCAATCTGTAACTAGAGCTATTTTTGTAACCCTTCGCCTGTTTTTCTGGCTTCGGTAAAAAATGTCAGAAGTTAGCAGATTCATTCAATTCAAAACAACTATCATTTTGACCACTAAACCAAAGAGTTTGACAAAAATATATTGGATTAAAACTTCCTCTAACTTCTCTGCTTGTCAAATGCGGAGAAGGTTTATTCAGTATGGAACTTACGTTACAGCAGTTTTACTAAATGCATTACCATGTGTTTTTTAAACTTTCACAAACAACTGCCGTTTTGACCCCTTTCCCAACATTTTACAGAAAAACATGTTTGCTATATAAAATCTTCCCCTACTCTTCTGCTTTTCACGCAAGTCGTCGGAATTCAAATCGGGGCTACCAATCTGTAACTAGAGCTATTTTTGTAACCCTTCGCCTGTTTTTCTGGCTTCGGTAAAAAATGTCAGAAGTTAGCAGATTCATTCAATTCAAAACAACTATCATTTTGACCACTAAACCAAAGAGTTTGACAAAAATATATTGGATTAAAACTTCCTCTAACTTCTCTGCTTGTCAAATGCGGAGAAGGTTTATTCAGTATGGAACTTACGTTACAGCAGTTTTACTAAATGCATTACCATGTGTTTTTTAAACTTTCACAAACAACTGCCGTTTTGACCCCTTTCCCAACATTTTACAGAAAAACATGTTTGCTATATAAAATCTTCCCCTACTCTTCTGCTTTTCACGCAAGTCGTCGGAATTCAAATCGGGGCTACCAATCTGTAACTAGAGCTATTTTTGTAACCCTTCGCCTGTTTTTCTGGCTTCGGTAAAAAATGTCAGAAGTTAGCAGATTCATTCAATTCAAAACAACTATCATTTTGACCACTAAACCAAAGAGTTTGACAAAAATATATTGGATTAAAACTTCCTCTAACTTCTCTGCTTGTCAAATGCGGAGAAGGTTTATTCAGTATGGAACTTACGTTACAGCAGTTTTACTAAATGCATTACCATGTGTTTTTTAAACTTTCACAAACAACTGCCGTTTTGACCCCTTTCCCAACATTTTACAGAAAAACATGTTTGCTATATAAAATCTTCCCCTACTCTTCTGCTTTTCAAGCAAGTCGTCGGAATTCAAATCGGGGCTACCAATCTGTAACTAGAGCTATTTTTGTAACCCTTCGCCTGTTTACTTCTGGCTTCGGTAAAAAATGTCAGAAGTTAGCAGATTCATTCAATTCAAAACAACTATCATTTTGACCACTAAACCAAAGAGTTTGACAAAAATATATTGGATTAAAACTTCCTCTAACTTCTCTGCTTGTCAAATGCGGAGAAGGTTTATTCAGTATGGAACTTACGTTACAGCAGTTTTACTAAATGCATTACCATGTGTTTTTTAAACTTTCACAAACAACTGCCGTTTTGACCCCTTTCCCAACATTTTACAGAAAAACATGTTTGCTATATAAAATCTTCCCCTACTCTTCTGCTTTTCACGCAAGTCGTCGGAATTCAAATCGGGGCTACCAATCTGTAACTAGAGCTATTTTTGTAACCCTTCGCCTGTTTTTCTGGCTTCGGTAAAAAATGTCAGAAGTTAGCAGATTCATTCAATTCAAAACAACTATCATTTTGACCACTAAACCAAAGAGTTTGACAAAAATATATTGGATTAAAACTTCCTCTAACTTCTCTGCTTGTCAAATGCGGAGAAGGTTTATTCAGTATGGAACTTACGTTACAGCAGTTTTACTAAATGCATTACCATGTGTTTTTTAAACTTTCACAAACAACTGCCGTTTTGACCCCTTTCCCAACATTTTACAGAAAAACATGTTTGCTATATAAAATCTTCCCCTACTCTTCTGCTTTTCAAGCAAGTCGTCGGAATTCAAATCGGGGCTACCAATCTGTAACTAGAGCTATTTTTGTAACCCTTCGCCTGTTTTTCTGGCTTCGGTAAAAAATGTCAGAAGTTAGCAGATTCATTCAATTCAAAACAACTATCATTTTGACCACTAAACCAAAGAGTTTGACAAAAATATATTGGATTAAAACTTCCTCTAACTTCTCTGCTTGTCAAATGCGGAGAAGGTTTATTCAGTATGGAACTTACGTTACAGCAGTTTTACTAAATGCATTACCATGTGTTTTTTAAACTTTCACAAACAACTGCCGTTTTGACCCCTTTCCCAACATTTTACAGAAAAACATGTTTGCTATATAAAATCTTCCCCTACTCTTCTGCTTTTCAAGCAAGTCGTCGGAATTCAAATCGGGGCTACCAATCTGTAACTAGAGCTATTTTTGTAACCCTTCGCCTGTTTTTCTGGCTTCGGTAAAAAATGTCAGAAGTTAGCAGATTCATTCAATTCAAAACAACTATCATTTTGACCACTAAACCAAAGAGTTTGACAAAAATATATTGGATTAAAACTTCCTCTAACTTCTCTGCTTGTCAAATGCGGAGAAGGTTTATTCAGTATGGAACTTACGTTACAGCAGTTTTACTAAATGCATTACCATGTGTTTTTTAAACTTTCACAAACAACTGCCGTTTTGACCCCTTTCCCAACATTTTACAGAAAAACATGTTTGCTATATAAAATCTTCCCCTACTCTTCTGCTTTTCACGCAAGTCGTCGGAATTCAAATCGGGGCTACCAATCTGTAACTAGAGCTATTTTTGTAACCCTTCGCCTGTTTTTCTGGCTTCGGTAAAAAATGTCAGAAGTTAGCAGATTCATTCAATTCAAAACAACTATCATTTTGACCACTAAACCAAAGAGTTTGACAAAAATATATTGGATTAAAACTTCCTCTAACTTCTCTGCTTGTCAAATGCGGAGAAGGTTTATTCAGTATGGAACTTACGTTACAGCAGTTTTACTAAATGCATTACCATGTGTTTTTTAAACTTTCACAAACAACTGCCGTTTTGACCCCTTTCCCAACATTTTACAGAAAAACATGTTTGCTATATAAAATCTTCCCCTACTCTTCTGCTTTTCAAGCAAGTCGTCGGAATTCAAATCGGGGCTACCAATCTGTAACTAGAGCTATTTTTGTAACCCTTCGCCTGTTTACTTCTGGCTTCGGTAAAAAATGTCAGAAGTTAGCAGATTCATTCAATTCAAAACAACTATCATTTTGACCACTAAACCAAAGAGTTTGACAAAAATATATTGGATTAAAACTTCCTCTAACTTCTCTGCTTGTCAAATGCGGAGAAGGTTTATTCAGTATGGAACTTACGTTACAGCAGTTTTACTAAATGCATTACCATGTGTTTTTTAAACTTTCACAAACAACTGCCGTTTTGACCCCTTTCCCAACATTTTACAGAAAAACATGTTTGCTATATAAAATCTTCCCCTACTCTTCTGCTTTTCAAGCAAGTCGTCGGAATTCAAATCGGGGCTACCAATCTGTAACTAGAGCTATTTTTGTAACCCTTCGCCTGTTTTTCTGGCTTCGGTAAAAAATGTCAGAAGTTAGCAGATTCATTCAATTCAAAACAACTATCATTTTGACCACTAAACCAAAGAGTTTGACAAAAATATATTGGATTAAAACTTCCTCTAACTTCTCTGCTTGTCAAATGCGGAGAAGGTTTATTCAGTATGGAACTTACGTTACAGCAGTTTTACTAAATGCATTACCATGTGTTTTTTAAACTTTCACAAACAACTGCCGTTTTGACCCCTTTCCCAACATTTTACAGAAAAACATGTTTGCTATATAAAATCTTCCCCTACTCTTCTGCTTTTCACGCAAGTCGTCGGAATTCAAATCGGGGCTACCAATCTGTAACTAGAGCTATTTTTGTAACCCTTCGCCTGTTTTTCTGGCTTCGGTAAAAAATGTCAGAAGTTAGCAGATTCATTCAATTCAAAACAACTATCATTTTGACCACTAAACCAAAGAGTTTGACAAAAATATATTGGATTAAAACTTCCTCTAACTTCTCTGCTTGTCAAATGCGGAGAAGGTTTATTCAGTATGGAACTTACGTTACAGCAGTTTTACTAAATGCATTACCATGTGTTTTTTAAACTTTCACAAACAACTGCCGTTTTGACCCCTTTCCCAACATTTTACAGAAAAACATGTTTGCTATATAAAATCTTCCCCTACTCTTCTGCTTTTCAAGCAAGTCGTCGGAATTCAAATCGGGGCTACCAATCTGTAACTAGAGCTATTTTTGTAACCCTTCGCCTGTTTTTCTGGCTTCGGTAAAAAATGTCAGAAGTTAGCAGATTCATTCAATTCAAAACAACTATCATTTTGACCACTAAACCAAAGAGTTTGACAAAAATATATTGGATTAAAACTTCCTCTAACTTCTCTGCTTGTCAAATGCGGAGAAGGTTTATTCAGTATGGAACTTACGTTACAGCAGTTTTACTAAATGCATTACCATGTGTTTTTTAAACTTTCACAAACAACTGCCGTTTTGACCCCTTTCCCAACATTTTACAGAAAAACATGTTTGCTATATAAAATCTTCCCCTACTCTTCTGCTTTTCACGCAAGTCGTCGGAATTCAAATCGGGGCTACCAATCTGTAACTAGAGCTATTTTTGTAACCCTTCGCCTGTTTTTCTGGCTTCGGTAAAAAATGTCAGAAGTTAGCAGATTCATTCAATTCAAAACAACTATCATTTTGACCACTAAACCAAAGAGTTTGACAAAAATATATTGGATTAAAACTTCCTCTAACTTCTCTGCTTGTCAAATGCGGAGAAGGTTTATTCAGTATGGAACTTACGTTACAGCAGTTTTACTAAATGCATTACCATGTGTTTTTTAAACTTTCACAAACAACTGCCGTTTTGACCCCTTTCCCAACATTTTACAGAAAAACATGTTTGCTATATAAAATCTTCCCCTACTCTTCTGCTTTTCAAGCAAGTCGTCGGAATTCAAATCGGGGCTACCAATCTGTAACTAGAGCTATTTTTGTAACCCTTCGCCTGTTTTTCTGGCTTCGGTAAAAAATGTCAGAAGTTAGCAGATTCATTCAATTCAAAACAACTATCATTTTGACCACTAAACCAAAGAGTTTGACAAAAATATATTGGATTAAAACTTCCTCTAACTTCTCTGCTTGTCAAATGCGGAGAAGGTTTATTCAGTATGGAACTTACGTTACAGCAGTTTTACTAAATGCATTACCATGTGTTTTTTAAACTTTCACAAACAACTGCCGTTTTGACCCCTTTCCCAACATTTTACAGAAAAACATGTTTGCTATATAAAATCTTCCCCTACTCTTCTGCTTTTCAAGCAAGTCGTCGGAATTCAAATCGGGGCTACCAATCTGTAACTAGAGCTATTTTTGTAACCCTTCGCCTGTTTTTCTGGCTTCGGTAAAAAATGTCAGAAGTTAGCAGATTCATTCAATTCAAAACAACTATCATTTTGACCACTAAACCAAAGAGTTTGACAAAAATATATTGGATTAAAACTTCCTCTAACTTCTCTGCTTGTCAAATGCGGAGAAGGTTTATTCAGTATGGAACTTACGTTACAGCAGTTTTACTAAATGCATTACCATGTGTTTTTTAAACTTTCACAAACAACTGCCGTTTTGACCCCTTTCCCAACATTTTACAGAAAAACATGTTTGCTATATAAAATCTTCCCCTACTCTTCTGCTTTTCACGCAAGTCGTCGGAATTCAAATCGGGGCTACCAATCTGTAACTAGAGCTATTTTTGTAACCCTTCGCCTGTTTTTCTGGCTTCGGTAAAAAATGTCAGAAGTTAGCAGATTCATTCAATTCAAAACAACTATCATTTTGACCACTAAACCAAAGAGTTTGACAAAAATATATTGGATTAAAACTTCCTCTAACTTCTCTGCTTGTCAAATGCGGAGAAGGTTTATTCAGTATGGAACTTACGTTACAGCAGTTTTACTAAATGCATTACCATGTGTTTTTTAAACTTTCACAAACAACTGCCGTTTTGACCCCTTTCCCAACATTTTACAGAAAAACATGTTTGCTATATAAAATCTTCCCCTACTCTTCTGCTTTTCAAGCAAGTCGTCGGAATTCAAATCGGGGCTACCAATCTGTAACTAGAGCTATTTTTGTAACCCTTCGCCTGTTTACTTCTGGCTTCGGTAAAAAATGTCAGAAGTTAGCAGATTCATTCAATTCAAAACAACTATCATTTTGACCACTAAACCAAAGAGTTTGACAAAAATATATTGGATTAAAACTTCCTCTAACTTCTCTGCTTGTCAAATGCGGAGAAGGTTTATTCAGTATGGAACTTACGTTACAGCAGTTTTACTAAATGCATTACCATGTGTTTTTTAAACTTTCACAAACAACTGCCGTTTTGACCCCTTTCCCAACATTTTACAGAAAAACATGTTTGCTATATAAAATCTTCCCCTACTCTTCTGCTTTTCACGCAAGTCGTCGGAATTCAAATCGGGGCTACCAATCTGTAACTAGAGCTATTTTTGTAACCCTTCGCCTGTTTTTCTGGCTTCGGTAAAAAATGTCAGAAGTTAGCAGATTCATTCAATTCAAAACAACTATCATTTTGACCACTAAACCAAAGAGTTTGACAAAAATATATTGGATTAAAACTTCCTCTAACTTCTCTGCTTGTCAAATGCGGAGAAGGTTTATTCAGTATGGAACTTACGTTACAGCAGTTTTACTAAATGCATTACCATGTGTTTTTTAAACTTTCACAAACAACTGCCGTTTTGACCCCTTTCCCAACATTTTACAGAAAAACATGTTTGCTATATAAAATCTTCCCCTACTCTTCTGCTTTTCAAGCAAGTCGTCGGAATTCAAATCGGGGCTACCAATCTGTAACTAGAGCTATTTTTGTAACCCTTCGCCTGTTTTTCTGGCTTCGGTAAAAAATGTCAGAAGTTAGCAGATTCATTCAATTCAAAACAACTATCATTTTGACCACTAAACCAAAGAGTTTGACAAAAATATATTGGATTAAAACTTCCTCTAACTTCTCTGCTTGTCAAATGCGGAGAAGGTTTATTCAGTATGGAACTTACGTTACAGCAGTTTTACTAAATGCATTACCATGTGTTTTTTAAACTTTCACAAACAACTGCCGTTTTGACCCCTTTCCCAACATTTTACAGAAAAACATGTTTGCTATATAAAATCTTCCCCTACTCTTCTGCTTTTCACGCAAGTCGTCGGAATTCAAATCGGGGCTACCAATCTGTAACTAGAGCTATTTTTGTAACCCTTCGCCTGTTTTTCTGGCTTCGGTAAAAAATGTCAGAAGTTAGCAGATTCATTCAATTCAAAACAACTATCATTTTGACCACTAAACCAAAGAGTTTGACAAAAATATATTGGATTAAAACTTCCTCTAACTTCTCTGCTTGTCAAATGCGGAGAAGGTTTATTCAGTATGGAACTTACGTTACAGCAGTTTTACTAAATGCATTACCATGTGTTTTTTAAACTTTCACAAACAACTGCCGTTTTGACCCCTTTCCCAACATTTTACAGAAAAACATGTTTGCTATATAAAATCTTCCCCTACTCTTCTGCTTTTCAAGCAAGTCGTCGGAATTCAAATCGGGGCTACCAATCTGTAACTAGAGCTATTTTTGTAACCCTTCGCCTGTTTACTTCTGGCTTCGGTAAAAAATGTCAGAAGTTAGCAGATTCATTCAATTCAAAACAACTATCATTTTGACCACTAAACCAAAGAGTTTGACAAAAATATATTGGATTAAAACTTCCTCTAACTTCTCTGCTTGTCAAATGCGGAGAAGGTTTATTCAGTATGGAACTTACGTTACAGCAGTTTTACTAAATGCATTACCATGTGTTTTTTAAACTTTCACAAACAACTGCCGTTTTGACCCCTTTCCCAACATTTTACAGAAAAACATGTTTGCTATATAAAATCTTCCCCTACTCTTCTGCTTTTCACGCAAGTCGTCGGAATTCAAATCGGGGCTACCAATCTGTAACTAGAGCTATTTTTGTAACCCTTCGCCTGTTTTTCTGGCTTCGGTAAAAAATGTCAGAAGTTAGCAGATTCATTCAATTCAAAACAACTATCATTTTGACCACTAAACCAAAGAGTTTGACAAAAATATATTGGATTAAAACTTCCTCTAACTTCTCTGCTTGTCAAATGCGGAGAAGGTTTATTCAGTATGGAACTTACGTTACAGCAGTTTTACTAAATGCATTACCATGTGTTTTTTAAACTTTCACAAACAACTGCCGTTTTGACCCCTTTCCCAACATTTTACAGAAAAACATGTTTGCTATATAAAATCTTCCCCTACTCTTCTGCTTTTCACGCAAGTCGTCGGAATTCAAATCGGGGCTACCAATCTGTAACTAGAGCTATTTTTGTAACCCTTCGCCTGTTTTTCTGGCTTCGGTAAAAAATGTCAGAAGTTAGCAGATTCATTCAATTCAAAACAACTATCATTTTGACCACTAAACCAAAGAGTTTGACAAAAATATATTGGATTAAAACTTCCTCTAACTTCTCTGCTTGTCAAATGCGGAGAAGGTTTATTCAGTATGGAACTTACGTTACAGCAGTTTTACTAAATGCATTACCATGTGTTTTTTAAACTTTCACAAACAACTGCCGTTTTGACCCCTTTCCCAACATTTTACAGAAAAACATGTTTGCTATATAAAATCTTCCCCTACTCTTCTGCTTTTCAAGCAAGTCGTCGGAATTCAAATCGGGGCTACCAATCTGTAACTAGAGCTATTTTTGTAACCCTTCGCCTGTTTTTCTGGCTTCGGTAAAAAATGTCAGAAGTTAGCAGATTCATTCAATTCAAAACAACTATCATTTTGACCACTAAACCAAAGAGTTTGACAAAAATATATTGGATTAAAACTTCCTCTAACTTCTCTGCTTGTCAAATGCGGAGAAGGTTTATTCAGTATGGAACTTACGTTACAGCAGTTTTACTAAATGCATTACCATGTGTTTTTTAAACTTTCACAAACAACTGCCGTTTTGACCCCTTTCCCAACATTTTACAGAAAAACATGTTTGCTATATAAAATCTTCCCCTACTCTTCTGCTTTTCACGCAAGTCGTCGGAATTCAAATCGGGGCTACCAATCTGTAACTAGAGCTATTTTTGTAACCCTTCGCCTGTTTTTCTGGCTTCGGTAAAAAATGTCAGAAGTTAGCAGATTCATTCAATTCAAAACAACTATCATTTTGACCACTAAACCAAAGAGTTTGACAAAAATATATTGGATTAAAACTTCCTCTAACTTCTCTGCTTGTCAAATGCGGAGAAGGTTTATTCAGTATGGAACTTACGTTACAGCAGTTTTACTAAATGCATTACCATGTGTTTTTTAAACTTTCACAAACAACTGCCGTTTTGACCCCTTTCCCAACATTTTACAGAAAAACATGTTTGCTATATAAAATCTTCCCCTACTCTTCTGCTTTTCACGCAAGTCGTCGGAATTCAAATCGGGGCTACCAATCTGTAACTAGAGCTATTTTTGTAACCCTTCGCCTGTTTTTCTGGCTTCGGTAAAAAATGTCAGAAGTTAGCAGATTCATTCAATTCAAAACAACTATCATTTTGACCACTAAACCAAAGAGTTTGACAAAAATATATTGGATTAAAACTTCCTCTAACTTCTCTGCTTGTCAAATGCGGAGAAGGTTTATTCAGTATGGAACTTACGTTACAGCAGTTTTACTAAATGCATTACCATGTGTTTTTTAAACTTTCACAAACAACTGCCGTTTTGACCCCTTTCCCAACATTTTACAGAAAAACATGTTTGCTATATAAAATCTTCCCCTACTCTTCTGCTTTTCAAGCAAGTCGTCGGAATTCAAATCGGGGCTACCAATCTGTAACTAGAGCTATTTTTGTAACCCTTCGCCTGTTTACTTCTGGCTTCGGTAAAAAATGTCAGAAGTTAGCAGATTCATTCAATTCAAAACAACTATCATTTTGACCACTAAACCAAAGAGTTTGACAAAAATATATTGGATTAAAACTTCCTCTAACTTCTCTGCTTGTCAAATGCGGAGAAGGTTTATTCAGTATGGAACTTACGTTACAGCAGTTTTACTAAATGCATTACCATGTGTTTTTTAAACTTTCACAAACAACTGCCGTTTTGACCCCTTTCCCAACATTTTACAGAAAAACATGTTTGCTATATAAAATCTTCCCCTACTCTTCTGCTTTTCACGCAAGTCGTCGGAATTCAAATCGGGGCTACCAATCTGTAACTAGAGCTATTTTTGTAACCCTTCGCCTGTTTTTCTGGCTTCGGTAAAAAATGTCAGAAGTTAGCAGATTCATTCAATTCAAAACAACTATCATTTTGACCACTAAACCAAAGAGTTTGACAAAAATATATTGGATTAAAACTTCCTCTAACTTCTCTGCTTGTCAAATGCGGAGAAGGTTTATTCAGTATGGAACTTACGTTACAGCAGTTTTACTAAATGCATTACCATGTGTTTTTTAAACTTTCACAAACAACTGCCGTTTTGACCCCTTTCCCAACATTTTACAGAAAAACATGTTTGCTATATAAAATCTTCCCCTACTCTTCTGCTTTTCAAGCAAGTCGTCGGAATTCAAATCGGGGCTACCAATCTGTAACTAGAGCTATTTTTGTAACCCTTCGCCTGTTTTTCTGGCTTCGGTAAAAAATGTCAGAAGTTAGCAGATTCATTCAATTCAAAACAACTATCATTTTGACCACTAAACCAAAGAGTTTGACAAAAATATATTGGATTAAAACTTCCTCTAACTTCTCTGCTTGTCAAATGCGGAGAAGGTTTATTCAGTATGGAACTTACGTTACAGCAGTTTTACTAAATGCATTACCATGTGTTTTTTAAACTTTCACAAACAACTGCCGTTTTGACCCCTTTCCCAACATTTTACAGAAAAACATGTTTGCTATATAAAATCTTCCCCTACTCTTCTGCTTTTCAAGCAAGTCGTCGGAATTCAAATCGGGGCTACCAATCTGTAACTAGAGCTATTTTTGTAACCCTTCGCCTGTTTTTCTGGCTTCGGTAAAAAATGTCAGAAGTTAGCAGATTCATTCAATTCAAAACAACTATCATTTTGACCACTAAACCAAAGAGTTTGACAAAAATATATTGGATTAAAACTTCCTCTAACTTCTCTGCTTGTCAAATGCGGAGAAGGTTTATTCAGTATGGAACTTACGTTACAGCAGTTTTACTAAATGCATTACCATGTGTTTTTTAAACTTTCACAAACAACTGCCGTTTTGACCCCTTTCCCAACATTTTACAGAAAAACATGTTTGCTATATAAAATCTTCCCCTACTCTTCTGCTTTTCAAGCAAGTCGTCGGAATTCAAATCGGGGCTACCAATCTGTAACTAGAGCTATTTTTGTAACCCTTCGCCTGTTTTTCTGGCTTCGGTAAAAAATGTCAGAAGTTAGCAGATTCATTCAATTCAAAACAACTATCATTTTGACCACTAAACCAAAGAGTTTGACAAAAATATATTGGATTAAAACTTCCTCTAACTTCTCTGCTTGTCAAATGCGGAGAAGGTTTATTCAGTATGGAACTTACGTTACAGCAGTTTTACTAAATGCATTACCATGTGTTTTTTAAACTTTCACAAACAACTGCCGTTTTGACCCCTTTCCCAACATTTTACAGAAAAACATGTTTGCTATATAAAATCTTCCCCTACTCTTCTGCTTTTCAAGCAAGTCGTCGGAATTCAAATCGGGGCTACCAATCTGTAACTAGAGCTATTTTTGTAACCCTTCGCCTGTTTTTCTGGCTTCGGTAAAAAATGTCAGAAGTTAGCAGATTCATTCAATTCAAAACAACTATCATTTTGACCACTAAACCAAAGAGTTTGACAAAAATATATTGGATTAAAACTTCCTCTAACTTCTCTGCTTGTCAAATGCGGAGAAGGTTTATTCAGTATGGAACTTACGTTACAGCAGTTTTACTAAATGCATTACCATGTGTTTTTTAAACTTTCACAAACAACTGCCGTTTTGACCCCTTTCCCAACATTTTACAGAAAAACATGTTTGCTATATAAAATCTTCCCCTACTCTTCTGCTTTTCACGCAAGTCGTCGGAATTCAAATCGGGGCTACCAATCTGTAACTAGAGCTATTTTTGTAACCCTTCGCCTGTTTTTCTGGCTTCGGTAAAAAATGTCAGAAGTTAGCAGATTCATTCAATTCAAAACAACTATCATTTTGACCACTAAACCAAAGAGTTTGACAAAAATATATTGGATTAAAACTTCCTCTAACTTCTCTGCTTGTCAAATGCGGAGAAGGTTTATTCAGTATGGAACTTACGTTACAGCAGTTTTACTAAATGCATTACCATGTGTTTTTTAAACTTTCACAAACAACTGCCGTTTTGACCCCTTTCCCAACATTTTACAGAAAAACATGTTTGCTATATAAAATCTTCCCCTACTCTTCTGCTTTTCACGCAAGTCGTCGGAATTCAAATCGGGGCTACCAATCTGTAACTAGAGCTATTTTTGTAACCCTTCGCCTGTTTTTCTGGCTTCGGTAAAAAATGTCAGAAGTTAGCAGATTCATTCAATTCAAAACAACTATCATTTTGACCACTAAACCAAAGAGTTTGACAAAAATATATTGGATTAAAACTTCCTCTAACTTCTCTGCTTGTCAAATGCGGAGAAGGTTTATTCAGTATGGAACTTACGTTACAGCAGTTTTACTAAATGCATTACCATGTGTTTTTTAAACTTTCACAAACAACTGCCGTTTTGACCCCTTTCCCAACATTTTACAGAAAAACATGTTTGCTATATAAAATCTTCCCCTACTCTTCTGCTTTTCAAGCAAGTCGTCGGAATTCAAATCGGGGCTACCAATCTGTAACTAGAGCTATTTTTGTAACCCTTCGCCTGTTTTTCTGGCTTCGGTAAAAAATGTCAGAAGTTAGCAGATTCATTCAATTCAAAACAACTATCATTTTGACCACTAAACCAAAGAGTTTGACAAAAATATATTGGATTAAAACTTCCTCTAACTTCTCTGCTTGTCAAATGC
This sequence comes from Salvelinus alpinus, assembly GCF_045679555.1. Taxonomy (NCBI): domain Eukaryota; kingdom Metazoa; phylum Chordata; class Actinopteri; order Salmoniformes; family Salmonidae; genus Salvelinus; species Salvelinus alpinus. Next base: position 21,457 of record NC_092122.1, read on the forward strand.
GGAGAAGGTTTATTCAGTATGGAACTTACGTTACAGCAGTTTTACTAAATGCATTACCATGTGTTTTTTAAACTTTCACAAACAACTGCCGTTTTGACCCCTTTCCCAACATTTTACAGAAAAACATGTTTGCTATATAAAATCTTCCCCTACTCTTCTGCTTTTCACGCAAGTCGTCGGAATTCAAATCGGGGCTACCAATCTGTAACTAGAGCTATTTTTGTAACCCTTCGCCTGTTTACTTCTGGCTTCGGTAAAAAATGTCAGAAGTTAGCAGATTCATTCAATTCAAAACAACTATCATTTTGACCACTAAACCAAAGAGTTTGACAAAAATATATTGGATTAAAACTTCCTCTAACTTCTCTGCTTGTCAAATGCGGAGAAGGTTTATTCAGTATGGAACTTACGTTACAGCAGTTTTACTAAATGCATTACCATGTGTTTTTTAAACTTTCACAAACAACTGCCGTTTTGACCCCTTTCCCAACATTTTACAGAAAAACATGTTTGCTATATAAAATCTTCCCCTACTCTTCTGCTTTTCACGCAAGTCGTCGGAATTCAAATCGGGGCTACCAATCTGTAACTAGAGCTATTTTTGTAACCCTTCGCCTGTTTTTTCTGGCTTCGGTAAAAAATGTCAGAAGTTAGCAGATTCATTCAATTCAAAACAACTATCATTTTGACCACTAAACCAAAGAGTTTGACAAAAATATATTGGATTAAAACTTCCTCTAACTTCTCTGCTTGTCAAATGCGGAGAAGGTTTATTCAGTATGGAACTTACGTTACAGCAGTTTTACTAAATGCATTACCATGTGTTTTTTAAACTTTCACAAACAACTGCCGTTTTGACCCCTTTCCCAACATTTTACAGAAAAACATGTTTGCTATATAAAATCTTCCCCTACTCTTCTGCTTTTCAAGCAAGTCGTCGGAATTCAAATCGGGGCTACCAATCTGTAACTAGAGCTATTTTTGTAACCCTTCGCCTGTTTACTTCTGGCTTCGGTAAAAAATGTCAGAAGTTAGCAGATTCATTCAATTCAAAACAACTATCATTTTGACCACTAAACCAAAGAGTTTGACAAAAATATATTGGATTAAAACTTCCTCTAACTTCTCTGCTTGTCAAATGCGGAGAAGGTTTATTCAGTATGGAACTTACGTTACAGCAGTTTTACTAAATGCATTACCATGTGTTTTTTAAACTTTCACAAACAACTGCCGTTTTGACCCCTTTCCCAACATTTTACAGAAAAACATGTTTGCTATATAAAATCTTCCCCTACTCTTCTGCTTTTCAAGCAAGTCGTCGGAATTCAAATCGGGGCTACCAATCTGTAACTAGAGCTATTTTTGTAACCCTTCGCCTGTTTTTCTGGCTTCGGTAAAAAATGTCAGAAGTTAGCAGATTCATTCAATTCAAAACAACTATCATTTTGACCACTAAACCAAAGAGTTTGACAAAAATATATTGGATTAAAACTTCCTCTAACTTCTCTGCTTGTCAAATGCGGAGAAGGTTTATTCAGTATGGAACTTACGTTACAGCAGTTTTACTAAATGCATTACCATGTGTTTTTTAAACTTTCACAAACAACTGCCGTTTTGACCCCTTTCCCAACATTTTACAGAAAAACATGTTTGCTATATAAAATCTTCCCCTACTCTTCTGCTTTTCAAGCAAGTCGTCGGAATTCAAATCGGGGCTACCAATCTGTAACTAGAGCTATTTTTGTAACCCTTCGCCTGTTTTTCTGGCTTCGGTAAAAAATGTCAGAAGTTAGCAGATTCATTCAATTCAAAACAACTATCATTTTGACCACTAAACCAAAGAGTTTGACAAAAATATATTGGATTAAAACTTCCTCTAACTTCTCTGCTTGTCAAATGCGGAGAAGGTTTATTCAGTATGGAACTTACGTTACAGCAGTTTTACTAAATGCATTACCATGTGTTTTTTAAACTTTCACAAACAACTGCCGTTTTGACCCCTTTCCCAACATTTTACAGAAAAACATGTTTGCTATATAAAATCTTCCCCTACTCTTCTGCTTTTCACGCAAGTCGTCGGAATTCAAATCGGGGCTACCAATCTGTAACTAGAGCTATTTTTGTAACCCTTCGCCTGTTTTTCTGGCTTCGGTAAAAAATGTCAGAAGTTAGCAGATTCATTCAATTCAAAACAACTATCATTTTGACCACTAAACCAAAGAGTTTGACAAAAATATATTGGATTAAAACTTCCTCTAACTTCTCTGCTTGTCAAATGCGGAGAAGGTTTATTCAGTATGGAACTTACGTTACAGCAGTTTTACTAAATGCATTACCATGTGTTTTTTAAACTTTCACAAACAACTGCCGTTTTGACCCCTTTCCCAACATTTTACAGAAAAACATGTTTGCTATATAAAATCTTCCCCTACTCTTCTGCTTTTCAAGCAAGTCGTCGGAATTCAAATCGGGGCTACCAATCTGTAACTAGAGCTATTTTTGTAACCCTTCGCCTGTTTACTTCTGGCTTCGGTAAAAAATGTCAGAAGTTAGCAGATTCATTCAATTCAAAACAACTATCATTTTGACCACTAAACCAAAGAGTTTGACAAAAATATATTGGATTAAAACTTCCTCTAACTTCTCTGCTTGTCAAATGCGGAGAAGGTTTATTCAGTATGGAACTTACGTTACAGCAGTTTTACTAAATGCATTACCATGTGTTTTTTAAACTTTCACAAACAACTGCCGTTTTGACCCCTTTCCCAACATTTTACAGAAAAACATGTTTGCTATATAAAATCTTCCCCTACTCTTCTGCTTTTCAAGCAAGTCGTCGGAATTCAAATCGGGGCTACCAATCTGTAACTAGAGCTATTTTTGTAACCCTTCGCCTGTTTTTCTGGCTTCGGTAAAAAATGTCAGAAGTTAGCAGATTCATTCAATTCAAAACAACTATCATTTTGACCACTAAACCAAAGAGTTTGACAAAAATATATTGGATTAAAACTTCCTCTAACTTCTCTGCTTGTCAAATGCGGAGAAGGTTTATTCAGTATGGAACTTACGTTACAGCAGTTTTACTAAATGCATTACCATGTGTTTTTTAAACTTTCACAAACAACTGCCGTTTTGACCCCTTTCCCAACATTTTACAGAAAAACATGTTTGCTATATAAAATCTTCCCCTACTCTTCTGCTTTTCAAGCAAGTCGTCGGAATTCAAATCGGGGCTACCAATCTGTAACTAGAGCTATTTTTGTAACCCTTCGCCTGTTTTTCTGGCTTCGGTAAAAAATGTCAGAAGTTAGCAGATTCATTCAATTCAAAACAACTATCATTTTGACCACTAAACCAAAGAGTTTGACAAAAATATATTGGATTAAAACTTCCTCTAACTTCTCTGCTTGTCAAATGCGGAGAAGGTTTATTCAGTATGGAACTTACGTTACAGCAGTTTTACTAAATGCATTACCATGTGTTTTTTAAACTTTCACAAACAACTGCCGTTTTGACCCCTTTCCCAACATTTTACAGAAAAACATGTTTGCTATATAAAATCTTCCCCTACTCTTCTGCTTTTCACGCAAGTCGTCGGAATTCAAATCGGGGCTACCAATCTGTAACTAGAGCTATTTTTGTAACCCTTCGCCTGTTTTTCTGGCTTCGGTAAAAAATGTCAGAAGTTAGCAGATTCATTCAATTCAAAACAACTATCATTTTGACCACTAAACCAAAGAGTTTGACAAAAATATATTGGATTAAAACTTCCTCTAACTTCTCTGCTTGTCAAATGCGGAGAAGGTTTATTCAGTATGGAACTTACGTTACAGCAGTTTTACTAAATGCATTACCATGTGTTTTTTAAACTTTCACAAACAACTGCCGTTTTGACCCCTTTCCCAACATTTTACAGAAAAACATGTTTGCTATATAAAATCTTCCCCTACTCTTCTGCTTTTCACGCAAGTCGTCGGAATTCAAATCGGGGCTACCAATCTGTAACTAGAGCTATTTTTGTAACCCTTCGCCTGTTTTTCTGGCTTCGGTAAAAAATGTCAGAAGTTAGCAGATTCATTCAATTCAAAACAACTATCATTTTGACCACTAAACCAAAGAGTTTGACAAAAATATATTGGATTAAAACTTCCTCTAACTTCTCTGCTTGTCAAATGCGGAGAAGGTTTATTCAGTATGGAACTTACGTTACAGCAGTTTTACTAAATGCATTACCATGTGTTTTTTAAACTTTCACAAACAACTGCCGTTTTGACCCCTTTCCCAACATTTTACAGAAAAACATGTTTGCTATATAAAATCTTCCCCTACTCTTCTGCTTTTCAAGCAAGTCGTCGGAATTCAAATCGGGGCTACCAATCTGTAACTAGAGCTATTTTTGTAACCCTTCGCCTGTTTTTCTGGCTTCGGTAAAAAATGTCAGAAGTTAGCAGATTCATTCAATTCAAAACAACTATCATTTTGACCACTAAACCAAAGAGTTTGACAAAAATATATTGGATTAAAACTTCCTCTAACTTCTCTGCTTGTCAAATGCGGAGAAGGTTTATTCAGTATGGAACTTACGTTACAGCAGTTTTACTAAATGCATTACCATGTGTTTTTTAAACTTTCACAAACAACTGCCGTTTTGACCCCTTTCCCAACATTTTACAGAAAAACATGTTTGCTATATAAAATCTTCCCCTACTCTTCTGCTTTTCACGCAAGTCGTCGGAATTCAAATCGGGGCTACCAATCTGTAACTAGAGCTATTTTTGTAACCCTTCGCCTGTTTTTCTGGCTTCGGTAAAAAATGTCAGAAGTTAGCAGATTCATTCAATTCAAAACAACTATCATTTTGACCACTAAACCAAAGAGTTTGACAAAAATATATTGGATTAAAACTTCCTCTAACTTCTCTGCTTGTCAAATGCGGAGAAGGTTTATTCAGTATGGAACTTACGTTACAGCAGTTTTACTAAATGCATTACCATGTGTTTTTTAAACTTTCACAAACAACTGCCGTTTTGACCCCTTTCCCAACATTTTACAGAAAAACATGTTTGCTATATAAAATCTTCCCCTACTCTTCTGCTTTTCACGCAAGTCGTCGGAATTCAAATCGGGGCTACCAATCTGTAACTAGAGCTATTTTTGTAACCCTTCGCCTGTTTTTCTGGCTTCGGTAAAAAATGTCAGAAGTTAGCAGATTCATTCAATTCAAAACAACTATCATTTTGACCACTAAACCAAAGAGTTTGACAAAAATATATTGGATTAAAACTTCCTCTAACTTCTCTGCTTGTCAAATGCGGAGAAGGTTTATTCAGTATGGAACTTACGTTACAGCAGTTTTACTAAATGCATTACCATGTGTTTTTTAAACTTTCACAAACAACTGCCGTTTTGACCCCTTTCCCAACATTTTACAGAAAAACATGTTTGCTATATAAAATCTTCCCCTACTCTTCTGCTTTTCAAGCAAGTCGTCGGAATTCAAATCGGGGCTACCAATCTGTAACTAGAGCTATTTTTGTAACCCTTCGCCTGTTTACTTCTGGCTTCGGTAAAAAATGTCAGAAGTTAGCAGATTCATTCAATTCAAAACAACTATCATTTTGACCACTAAACCAAAGAGTTTGACAAAAATATATTGGATTAAAACTTCCTCTAACTTCTCTGCTTGTCAAATGCGGAGAAGGTTTATTCAGTATGGAACTTACGTTACAGCAGTTTTACTAAATGCATTACCATGTGTTTTTTAAACTTTCACAAACAACTGCCGTTTTGACCCCTTTCCCAACATTTTACAGAAAAACATGTTTGCTATATAAAATCTTCCCCTACTCTTCTGCTTTTCAAGCAAGTCGTCGGAATTCAAATCGGGGCTACCAATCTGTAACTAGAGCTATTTTTGTAACCCTTCGCCTGTTTACTTCTGGCTTCGGTAAAAAATGTCAGAAGTTAGCAGATTCATTCAATTCAAAACAACTATCATTTTGACCACTAAACCAAAGAGTTTGACAAAAATATATTGGATTAAAACTTCCTCTAACTTCTCTGCTTGTCAAATGCGGAGAAGGTTTATTCAGTATGGAACTTACGTTACAGCAGTTTTACTAAATGCATTACCATGTGTTTTTTAAACTTTCACAAACAACTGCCGTTTTGACCCCTTTCCCAACATTTTACAGAAAAACATGTTTGCTATATAAAATCTTCCCCTACTCTTCTGCTTTTCAAGCAAGTCGTCGGAATTCAAATCGGGGCTACCAATCTGTAACTAGAGCTATTTTTGTAACCCTTCGCCTGTTTTTCTGGCTTCGGTAAAAAATGTCAGAAGTTAGCAGATTCATTCAATTCAAAACAACTATCATTTTGACCACTAAACCAAAGAGTTTGACAAAAATATATTGGATTAAAACTTCCTCTAACTTCTCTGCTTGTCAAATGCGGAGAAGGTTTATTCAGTATGGAACTTACGTTACAGCAGTTTTACTAAATGCATTACCATGTGTTTTTTAAACTTTCACAAACAACTGCCGTTTTGACCCCTTTCCCAACATTTTACAGAAAAACATGTTTGCTATATAAAATCTTCCCCTACTCTTCTGCTTTTCAAGCAAGTCGTCGGAATTCAAATCGGGGCTACCAATCTGTAACTAGAGCTATTTTTGTAACCCTTCGCCTGTTTTTCTGGCTTCGGTAAAAAATGTCAGAAGTTAGCAGATTCATTCAATTCAAAACAACTATCATTTTGACCACTAAACCAAAGAGTTTGACAAAAATATATTGGATTAAAACTTCCTCTAACTTCTCTGCTTGTCAAATGCGGAGAAGGTTTATTCAGTATGGAACTTACGTTACAGCAGTTTTACTAAATGCATTACCATGTGTTTTTTAAACTTTCACAAACAACTGCCGTTTTGACCCCTTTCCCAACATTTTACAGAAAAACATGTTTGCTATATAAAATCTTCCCCTACTCTTCTGCTTTTCAAGCAAGTCGTCGGAATTCAAATCGGGGCTACCAATCTGTAACTAGAGCTATTTTTGTAACCCTTCGCCTGTTTTTCTGGCTTCGGTAAAAAATGTCAGAAGTTAGCAGATTCATTCAATTCAAAACAACTATCATTTTGACCACTAAACCAAAGAGTTTGACAAAAATATATTGGATTAAAACTTCCTCTAACTTCTCTGCTTGTCAAATGCGGAGAAGGTTTATTCAGTATGGAACTTACGTTACAGCAGTTTTACTAAATGCATTACCATGTGTTTTTTAAACTTTCACAAACAACTGCCGTTTTGACCCCTTTCCCAACATTTTACAGAAAAACATGTTTGCTATATAAAATCTTCCCCTACTCTTCTGCTTTTCAAGCAAGTCGTCGGAATTCAAATCGGGGCTACCAATCTGTAACTAGAGCTATTTTTGTAACCCTTCGCCTGTTTTTCTGGCTTCGGTAAAAAATGTCAGAAGTTAGCAGATTCATTCAATTCAAAACAACTATCATTTTGACCACTAAACCAAAGAGTTTGACAAAAATATATTGGATTAAAACTTCCTCTAACTTCTCTGCTTGTCAAATGCGGAGAAGGTTTATTCAGTATGGAACTTACGTTACAGCAGTTTTACTAAATGCATTACCATGTGTTTTTTAAACTTTCACAAACAACTGCCGTTTTGACCCCTTTCCCAACATTTTACAGAAAAACATGTTTGCTATATAAAATCTTCCCCTACTCTTCTGCTTTTCAAGCAAGTCGTCGGAATTCAAATCGGGGCTACCAATCTGTAACTAGAGCTATTTTTGTAACCCTTCGCCTGTTTACTTCTGGCTTCGGTAAAAAATGTCAGAAGTTAGCAGATTCATTCAATTCAAAACAACTATCATTTTGACCACTAAACCAAAGAGTTTGACAAAAATATATTGGATTAAAACTTCCTCTAACTTCTCTGCTTGTCAAATGCGGAGAAGGTTTATTCAGTATGGAACTTACGTTACAGCAGTTTTACTAAATGCATTACCATGTGTTTTTTAAACTTTCACAAACAACTGCCGTTTTGACCCCTTTCCCAACATTTTACAGAAAAACATGTTTGCTATATAAAATCTTCCCCTACTCTTCTGCTTTTCACGCAAGTCGTCGGAATTCAAATCGGGGCTACCAATCTGTAACTAGAGCTATTTTTGTAACCCTTCGCCTGTTTTTCTGGCTTCGGTAAAAAATGTCAGAAGTTAGCAGATTCATTCAATTCAAAACAACTATCATTTTGACCACTAAACCAAAGAGTTTGACAAAAATATATTGGATTAAAACTTCCTCTAACTTCTCTGCTTGTCAAATGCGGAGAAGGTTTATTCAGTATGGAACTTACGTTACAGCAGTTTTACTAAATGCATTACCATGTGTTTTTTAAACTTTCACAAACAACTGCCGTTTTGACCCCTTTCCCAACATTTTACAGAAAAACATGTTTGCTATATAAAATCTTCCCCTACTCTTCTGCTTTTCAAGCAAGTCGTCGGAATTCAAATCGGGGCTACCAATCTGTAACTAGAGCTATTTTTGTAACCCTTCGCCTGTTTACTTCTGGCTTCGGTAAAAAATGTCAGAAGTTAGCAGATTCATTCAATTCAAAACAACTATCATTTTGACCACTAAACCAAAGAGTTTGACAAAAATATATTGGATTAAAACTTCCTCTAACTTCTCTGCTTGTCAAATGCGGAGAAGGTTTATTCAGTATGGAACTTACGTTACAGCAGTTTTACTAAATGCATTACCATGTGTTTTTTAAACTTTCACAAACAACTGCCGTTTTGACCCCTTTCCCAACATTTTACAGAAAAACATGTTTGCTATATAAAATCTTCCCCTACTCTTCTGCTTTTCAAGCAAGTCGTCGGAATTCAAATCGGGGCTACCAATCTGTAACTAGAGCTATTTTTGTAACCCTTCGCCTGTTTTTCTGGCTTCGGTAAAAAATGTCAGAAGTTAGCAGATTCATTCAATTCAAAACAACTATCATTTTGACCACTAAACCAAAGAGTTTGACAAAAATATATTGGATTAAAACTTCCTCTAACTTCTCTGCTTGTCAAATGCGGAGAAGGTTTATTCAGTATGGAACTTACGTTACAGCAGTTTTACTAAATGCATTACCATGTGTTTTTTAAACTTTCACAAACAACTGCCGTTTTGACCCCTTTCCCAACATTTTACAGAAAAACATGTTTGCTATATAAAATCTTCCCCTACTCTTCTGCTTTTCAAGCAAGTCGTCGGAATTCAAATCGGGGCTACCAATCTGTAACTAGAGCTATTTTTGTAACCCTTCGCCTGTTTTTCTGGCTTCGGTAAAAAATGTCAGAAGTTAGCAGATTCATTCAATTCAAAACAACTATCATTTTGACCACTAAACCAAAGAGTTTGACAAAAATATATTGGATTAAAACTTCCTCTAACTTCTCTGCTTGTCAAATGCGGAGAAGGTTTATTCAGTATGGAACTTACGTTACAGCAGTTTTACTAAATGCATTACCATGTGTTTTTTAAACTTTCACAAACAACTGCCGTTTTGACCCCTTTCCCAACATTTTACAGAAAAACATGTTTGCTATATAAAATCTTCCCCTACTCTTCTGCTTTTCAAGCAAGTCGTCGGAATTCAAATCGGGGCTACCAATCTGTAACTAGAGCTATTTTTGTAACCCTTCGCCTGTTTTTCTGGCTTCGGTAAAAAATGTCAGAAGTTAGCAGATTCATTCAATTCAAAACAACTATCATTTTGACCACTAAACCAAAGAGTTTGACAAAAATATATTGGATTAAAACTTCCTCTAACTTCTCTGCTTGTCAAATGCGGAGAAGGTTTATTCAGTATGGAACTTACGTTACAGCAGTTTTACTAAATGCATTACCATGTGTTTTTTAAACTTTCACAAACAACTGCCGTTTTGACCCCTTTCCCAACATTTTACAGAAAAACATGTTTGCTATATAAAATCTTCCCCTACTCTTCTGCTTTTCAAGCAAGTCGTCGGAATTCAAATCGGGGCTACCAATCTGTAACTAGAGCTATTTTTGTAACCCTTCGCCTGTTTTTCTGGCTTCGGTAAAAAATGTCAGAAGTTAGCAGATTCATTCAATTCAAAACAACTATCATTTTGACCACTAAACCAAAGAGTTTGACAAAAATATATTGGATTAAAACTTCCTCTAACTTCTCTGCTTGTCAAATGCGGAGAAGGTTTATTCAGTATGGAACTTACGTTACAGCAGTTTTACTAAATGCATTACCATGTGTTTTTTAAACTTTCACAAACAACTGCCGTTTTGACCCCTTTCCCAACATTTTACAGAAAAACATGTTTGCTATATAAAATCTTCCCCTACTCTTCTGCTTTTCAAGCAAGTCGTCGGAATTCAAATCGGGGCTACCAATCTGTAACTAGAGCTATTTTTGTAACCCTTCGCCTGTTTTTCTGGCTTCGGTAAAAAATGTCAGAAGTTAGCAGATTCATTCAATTCAAAACAACTATCATTTTGACCACTAAACCAAAGAGTTTGACAAAAATATATTGGATTAAAACTTCCTCTAACTTCTCTGCTTGTCAAATGCGGAGAAGGTTTATTCAGTATGGAACTTACGTTACAGCAGTTTTACTAAATGCATTACCATGTGTTTTTTAAACTTTCACAAACAACTGCCGTTTTGACCCCTTTCCCAACATTTTACAGAAAAACATGTTTGCTATATAAAATCTTCCCCTACTCTTCTGCTTTTCAAGCAAGTCGTCGGAATTCAAATCGGGGCTACCAATCTGTAACTAGAGCTATTTTTGTAACCCTTCGCCTGTTTACTTCTGGCTTCGGTAAAAAATGTCAGAAGTTAGCAGATTCATTCAATTCAAAACAACTATCATTTTGACCACTAAACCAAAGAGTTTGACAAAAATATATTGGATTAAAACTTCCTCTAACTTCTCTGCTTGTCAAATGCGGAGAAGGTTTATTCAGTATGGAACTTACGTTACAGCAGTTTTACTAAATGCATTACCATGTGTTTTTTAAACTTTCACAAACAACTGCCGTTTTGACCCCTTTCCCAACATTTTACAGAAAAACATGTTTGCTATATAAAATCTTCCCCTACTCTTCTGCTTTTCAAGCAAGTCGTCGGAATTCAAATCGGGGCTACCAATCTGTAACTAGAGCTATTTTTGTAACCCTTCGCCTGTTTTTCTGGCTTCGGTAAAAAATGTCAGAAGTTAGCAGATTCATTCAATTCAAAACAACTATCATTTTGACCACTAAACCAAAGAGTTTGACAAAAATATATTGGATTAAAACTTCCTCTAACTTCTCTGCTTGTCAAATGCGGAGAAGGTTTATTCAGTATGGAACTTACGTTACAGCAGTTTTACTAAATGCATTACCATGTGTTTTTTAAACTTTCACAAACAACTGCCGTTTTGACCCCTTTCCCAACATTTTACAGAAAAACATGTTTGCTATATAAAATCTTCCCCTACTCTTCTGCTTTTCAAGCAAGTCGTCGGAATTCAAATCGGGGCTACCAATCTGTAACTAGAGCTATTTTTGTAACCCTTCGCCTGTTTACTTCTGGCTTCGGTAAAAAATGTCAGAAGTTAGCAGATTCATTCAATTCAAAACAACTATCATTTTGACCACTAAACCAAAGAGTTTGACAAAAATATATTGGATTAAAACTTCCTCTAACTTCTCTGCTTGTCAAATGCGGAGAAGGTTTATTCAGTATGGAACTTACGTTACAGCAGTTTTACTAAATGCATTACCATGTGTTTTTTAAACTTTCACAAACAACTGCCGTTTTGACCCCTTTCCCAACATTTTACAGAAAAACATGTTTGCTATATAAAATCTTCCCCTACTCTTCTGCTTTTCACGCAAGTCGTCGGAATTCAAATCGGGGCTACCAATCTGTAACTAGAGCTATTTTTGTAACCCTTCGCCTGTTTTTCTGGCTTCGGTAAAAAATGTCAGAAGTTAGCAGATTCATTCAATTCAAAACAACTATCATTTTGACCACTAAACCAAAGAGTTTGACAAAAATATATTGGATTAAAACTTCCTCTAACTTCTCTGCTTGTCAAATGCGGAGAAGGTTTATTCAGTATGGAACTTACGTTACAGCAGTTTTACTAAATGCATTACCATGTGTTTTTTAAACTTTCACAAACAACTGCCGTTTTGACCCCTTTCCCAACATTTTACAGAAAAACATGTTTGCTATATAAAATCTTCCCCTACTCTTCTGCTTTTCAAGCAAGTCGTCGGAATTCAAATCGGGGCTACCAATCTGTAACTAGAGCTATTTTTGTAACCCTTCGCCTGTTTACTTCTGGCTTCGGTAAAAAATGTCAGAAGTTAGCAGATTCATTCAATTCAAAACAACTATCATTTTGACCACTAAACCAAAGAGTTTGACAAAAATATATTGGATTAAAACTTCCTCTAACTTCTCTGCTTGTCAAATGCGGAGAAGGTTTATTCAGTATGGAACTTACGTTACAGCAGTTTTACTAAATGCATTACCATGTGTTTTTTAAACTTTCACAAACAACTGCCGTTTTGACCCCTTTCCCAACATTTTACAGAAAAACATGTTTGCTATATAAAATCTTCCCCTACTCTTCTGCTTTTCAAGCAAGTCGTCGGAATTCAAATCGGGGCTACCAATCTGTAACTAGAGCTATTTTTGTAACCCTTCGCCTGTTTTTCTGGCTTCGGTAAAAAATGTCAGAAGTTAGCAGATTCATTCAATTCAAAACAACTATCATTTTGACCACTAAACCAAAGAGTTTGACAAAAATATATTGGATTAAAACTTCCTCTAACTTCTCTGCTTGTCAAATGCGGAGAAGGTTTATTCAGTATGGAACTTACGTTACAGCAGTTTTACTAAATGCATTACCATGTGTTTTTTAAACTTTCACAAACAACTGCCGTTTTGACCCCTTTCCCAACATTTTACAGAAAAACATGTTTGCTATATAAAATCTTCCCCTACTCTTCTGCTTTTCAAGCAAGTCGTCGGAATTCAAATCGGGGCTACCAATCTGTAACTAGAGCTATTTTTGTAACCCTTCGCCTGTTTACTTCTGGCTTCGGTAAAAAATATCAGAAGTTAGCAGATTCATTCAATTCAAAACAACTATCATTTTGACCACTAAACCAAAGAGTTTGACAAAAATATATTGGATTAAAACTTCCTCTAACTTCTCTGCTTGTCAAATGCGGAGAAGGTTTATTCAGTATGGAACTTACGTTACAGCAGTTTTACTAAATGCATTACCATGTGTTTTTTAAACTTTCACAAACAACTGCCGTTTTGACCCCTTTCCCAACATTTTACAGAAAAACATGTTTGCTATATAAAATCTTCCCCTACTCTTCTGCTTTTCAAGCAAGTCGTCGGAATTCAAATCGGGGCTACCAATCTGTAACTAGAGCTATTTTTGTAACCCTTCGCCTGTTTTTCTGGCTTCGGTAAAAAATGTCAGAAGTTAGCAGATTCATTCAATTCAAAACAACTATCATTTTGACCACTAAACCAAAGAGTTTGACAAAAATATATTGGATTAAAACTTCCTCTAACTTCTCTGCTTGTCAAATGCGGAGAAGGTTTATTCAGTATGGAACTTACGTTACAGCAGTTTTACTAAATGCATTACCATGTGTTTTTTAAACTTTCACAAACAACTGCCGTTTTGACCCCTTTCCCAACATTTTACAGAAAAACATGTTTGCTATATAAAATCTTCCCCTACTCTTCTGCTTTTCAAGCAAGTCGTCGGAATTCAAATCGGGGCTACCAATCTGTAACTAGAGCTATTTTTGTAACCCTTCGCCTGTTTACTTCTGGCTTCGGTAAAAAATGTCAGAAGTTAGCAGATTCATTCAATTCAAAACAACTATCATTTTGACCACTAAACCAAAGAGTTTGACAAAAATATATTGGATTAAAACTTCCTCTAACTTCTCTGCTTGTCAAATGCGGAGAAGGTTTATTCAGTATGGAACTTACGTTACAGCAGTTTTACTAAATGCATTACCATGTGTTTTTTAAACTTTCACAAACAACTGCCGTTTTGACCCCTTTCCCAACATTTTACAGAAAAACATGTTTGCTATATAAAATCTTCCCCTACTCTTCTGCTTTTCAAGCAAGTCGTCGGAATTCAAATCGGGGCTACCAATCTGTAACTAGAGCTATTTTTGTAACCCTTCGCCTGTTTTTCTGGCTTCGGTAAAAAATGTCAGAAGTTAGCAGATTCATTCAATTCAAAACAACTATCATTTTGACCACTAAACCAAAGAGTTTGACAAAAATATATTGGATTAAAACTTCCTCTAACTTCTCTGCTTGTCAAATGCGGAGAAGGTTTATTCAGTATGGAACTTACGTTACAGCAGTTTTACTAAATGCATTACCATGTGTTTTTTAAACTTTCACAAACAACTGCCGTTTTGACCCCTTTCCCAACATTTTACAGAAAAACATGTTTGCTATATAAAATCTTCCCCTACTCTTCTGCTTTTCAAGCAAGTCGTCGGAATTCAAATCGGGGCTACCAATCTGTAACTAGAGCTATTTTTGTAACCCTTCGCCTGTTTACTTCTGGCTTCGGTAAAAAATGTCAGAAGTTAGCAGATTCATTCAATTCAAAACAACTATCATTTTGACCACTAAACCAAAGAGTTTGACAAAAATATATTGGATTAAAACTTCCTCTAACTTCTCTGCTTGTCAAATGCGGAGAAGGTTTATTCAGTATGGAACTTACGTTACAGCAGTTTTACTAAATGCATTACCATGTGTTTTTTAAACTTTCACAAACAACTGCCGTTTTGACCCCTTTCCCAACATTTTACAGAAAAACATGTTTGCTATATAAAATCTTCCCCTACTCTTCTGCTTTTCACGCAAGTCGTCGGAATTCAAATCGGGGCTACCAATCTGTAACTAGAGCTATTTTTGTAACCCTTCGCCTGTTTTTCTGGCTTCGGTAAAAAATGTCAGAAGTTAGCAGATTCATTCAATTCAAAACAACTATCATTTTGACCACTAAACCAAAGAGTTTGACAAAAATATATTGGATTAAAACTTCCTCTAACTTCTCTGCTTGTCAAATGCGGAGAAGGTTTATTCAGTATGGAACTTACGTTACAGCAGTTTTACTAAATGCATTACCATGTGTTTTTTAAACTTTCACAAACAACTGCCGTTTTGACCCCTTTCCCAACATTTTACAGAAAAACATGTTTGCTATATAAAATCTTCCCCTACTCTTCTGCTTTTCAAGCAAGTCGTCGGAATTCAAATCGGGGCTACCAATCTGTAACTAGAGCTATTTTTGTAACCCTTCGCCTGTTTTTCTGGCTTCGGTAAAAAATGTCAGAAGTTAGCAGATTCATTCAATTCAAAACAACTATCATTTTGACCACTAAACCAAAGAGTTTGACAAAAATATATTGGATTAAAACTTCCTCTAACTTCTCTGCTTGTCAAATGCGGAGAAGGTTTATTCAGTATGGAACTTACGTTACAGCAGTTTTACTAAATGCATTACCATGTGTTTTTTAAACTTTCACAAACAACTGCCGTTTTGACCCCTTTCCCAACATTTTACAGAAAAACATGTTTGCTATATAAAATCTTCCCCTACTCTTCTGCTTTTCAAGCAAGTCGTCGGAATTCAAATCGGGGCTACCAATCTGTAACTAGAGCTATTTTTGTAACCCTTCGCCTGTTTACTTCTGGCTTCGGTAAAAAATGTCAGAAGTTAGCAGATTCATTCAATTCAAAACAACTATCATTTTGACCACTAAACCAAAGAGTTTGACAAAAATATATTGGATTAAAACTTCCTCTAACTTCTCTGCTTGTCAAATGCGGAGAAGGTTTATTCAGTATGGAACTTACGTTACAGCAGTTTTACTAAATGCATTACCATGTGTTTTTTAAACTTTCACAAACAACTGCCGTTTTGACCCCTTTCCCAACATTTTACAGAAAAACATGTTTGCTATATAAAATCTTCCCCTACTCTTCTGCTTTTCAAGCAAGTCGTCGGAATTCAAATCGGGGCTACCAATCTGTAACTAGAGCTATTTTTGTAACCCTTCGCCTGTTTACTTCTGGCTTCGGTAAAAAATGTCAGAAGTTAGCAGATTCATTCAATTCAAAACAACTATCATTTTGACCACTAAACCAAAGAGTTTGACAAAAATATATTGGATTAAAACTTCCTCTAACTTCTCTGCTTGTCAAATGCGGAGAAGGTTTATTCAGTATGGAACTTACGTTACAGCAGTTTTACTAAATGCATTACCATGTGTTTTTTAAACTTTCACAAACAACTGCCGTTTTGACCCCTTTCCCAACATTTTACAGAAAAACATGTTTGCTATATAAAATCTTCCCCTACTCTTCTGCTTTTCAAGCAAGTCGTCGGAATTCAAATCGGGGCTACCAATCTGTAACTAGAGCTATTTTTGTAACCCTTCGCCTGTTTACTTCTGGCTTCGGTAAAAAATATCAGAAGTTAGCAGATTCATTCAATTCAAAACAACTATCATTTTGACCACTAAACCAAAGAGTTTGACAAAAATATATTGGATTAAAACTTCCTCTAACTTCTCTGCTTGTCAAATGCGGAGAAGGTTTATTCAGTATGGAACTTACGTTACAGCAGTTTTACTAAATGCATTACCATGTGTTTTTTAAACTTTCACAAACAACTGCCGTTTTGACCCCTTTCCCAACATTTTACAGAAAAACATGTTTGCTATATAAAATCTTCCCCTACTCTTCTGCTTTTCAAGCAAGTCGTCGGAATTCAAATCGGGGCTACCAATCTGTAACTAGAGCTATTTTTGTAACCCTTCGCCTGTTTTTCTGGCTTCGGTAAAAAATGTCAGAAGTTAGCAGATTCATTCAATTCAAAACAACTATCATTTTGACCACTAAACCAAAGAGTTTGACAAAAATATATTGGATTAAAACTTCCTCTAACTTCTCTGCTTGTCAAATGCGGAGAAGGTTTATTCAGTATGGAACTTACGTTACAGCAGTTTTACTAAATGCATTACCATGTGTTTTTTAAACTTTCACAAACAACTGCCGTTTTGACCCCTTTCCCAACATTTTACAGAAAAACATGTTTGCTATATAAAATCTTCCCCTACTCTTCTGCTTTTCAAGCAAGTCGTCGGAATTCAAATCGGGGCTACCAATCTGTAACTAGAGCTATTTTTGTAACCCTTCGCCTGTTTTTCTGGCTTCGGTAAAAAATGTCAGAAGTTAGCAGATTCATTCAATTCAAAACAACTATCATTTTGACCACTAAACCAAAGAGTTTGACAAAAATATATTGGATTAAAACTTCCTCTAACTTCTCTGCTTGTCAAATGCGGAGAAGGTTTATTCAGTATGGAACTTACGTTACAGCAGTTTTACTAAATGCATTACCATGTGTTTTTTAAACTTTCACAAACAACTGCCGTTTTGACCCCTTTCCCAACATTTTACAGAAAAACATGTTTGCTATATAAAATCTTCCCCTACTCTTCTGCTTTTCAAGCAAGTCGTCGGAATTCAAATCGGGGCTACCAATCTGTAACTAGAGCTATTTTTGTAACCCTTCGCCTGTTTTTCTGGCTTCGGTAAAAAATATCAGAAGTTAGCAGATTCATTCAATTCAAAACAACTATCATTTTGACCACTAAACCAAAGAGTTTGACAAAAATATATTGGATTAAAACTTCCTCTAACTTCTCTGCTTGTCAAATGCGGAGAAGGTTTATTCAGTATGGAACTTACGTTACAGCAGTTTTACTAAATGCATTACCATGTGTTTTTTAAACTTTCACAAACAACTGCCGTTTTGACCCCTTTCCCAACATTTTACAGAAAAACATGTTTGCTATATAAAATCTTCCCCTACTCTTCTGCTTTTCACGCAAGTCGTCGGAATTCAAATCGGGGCTACCAATCTGTAACTAGAGCTATTTTTGTAACCCTTCGCCTGTTTTTCTGGCTTCGGTAAAAAATATCAGAAGTTAGCAGATTCATTCAATTCAAAACAACTATCATTTTGACCACTAAACCAAAGAGTTTGACAAAAATATATTGGATTAAAACTTCCTCTAACTTCTCTGCTTGTCAAATGCGGAGAAGGTTTATTCAGTATGGAACTTACGTTACAGCAGTTTTACTAAATGCATTACCATGTGTTTTTTAAACTTTCACAAACAACTGCCGTTTTGACCCCTTTCCCAACATTTTACAGAAAAACATGTTTGCTATATAAAATCTTCCCCTACTCTTCTGCTTTTCACGCAAGTCGTCGGAATTCAAATCGGGGCTACCAATCTGTAACTAGAGCTATTTTTGTAACCCTTCGCCTGTTTTTCTGGCTTCGGTAAAAAATGTCAGAAGTTAGCAGATTCATTCAATTCAAAACAACTATCATTTTGACCACTAAACCAAAGAGTTTGACAAAAATATATTGGATTAAAACTTCCTCTAACTTCTCTGCTTGTCAAATGCGGAGAAGGTTTATTCAGTATGGAACTTACGTTACAGCAGTTTTACTAAATGCATTACCATGTGTTTTTTAAACTTTCACAAACAACTGCCGTTTTGACCCCTTTCCCAACATTTTACAGAAAAACATGTTTGCTATATAAAATCTTCCCCTACTCTTCTGCTTTTCAAGCAAGTCGTCGGAATTCAAATCGGGGCTACCAATCTGTAACTAGAGCTATTTTTGTAACCCTTCGCCTGTTTTTCTGGCTTCGGTAAAAAATGTCAGAAGTTAGCAGATTCATTCAATTCAAAACAACTATCATTTTGACCACTAAACCAAAGAGTTTGACAAAAATATATTGGATTAAAACTTCCTCTAACTTCTCTGCTTGTCAAATGCGGAGAAGGTTTATTCAGTATGGAACTTACGTTACAGCAGTTTTACTAAATGCATTACCATGTGTTTTTTAAACTTTCACAAACAACTGCCGTTTTGACCCCTTTCCCAACATTTTACAGAAAAACATGTTTGCTATATAAAATCTTCCCCTACTCTTCTGCTTTTCAAGCAAGTCGTCGGAATTCAAATCGGGGCTACCAATCTGTAACTAGAGCTATTTTTGTAACCCTTCGCCTGTTTACTTCTGGCTTCGGTAAAAAATACAGAAGTTAGCAGATTCATTCAATTCAAAACAACTATCATTTTGACCACTAAACCAAAGAGTTTGACAAAAATATATTGGATTAAAACTTCCTCTAACTTCTCTGCTTGTCAAATGCGGAGAAGGTTTATTCAGTATGGAACTTACGTTACAGCAGTTTTACTAAATGCATTACCATGTGTTTTTTAAACTTTCACAAACAACTGCCGTTTTGACCCCTTTCCCAACATTTTACAGAAAAACATGTTTGCTATATAAAATCTTCCCCTACTCTTCTGCTTTTCAAGCAAGTCGTCGGAATTCAAATCGGGGCTACCAATCTGTAACTAGAGCTATTTTTGTAACCCTTCGCCTGTTTACTTCTGGCTTCGGTAAAAAATGTCAGAAGTTAGCAGATTCATTCAATTCAAAACAACTATCATTTTGACCACTAAACCAAAGAGTTTGACAAAAATATATTGGATTAAAACTTCCTCTAACTTCTCTGCTTGTCAAATGCGGAGAAGGTTTATTCAGTATGGAACTTACGTTACAGCAGTTTTACTAAATGCATTACCATGTGTTTTTTAAACTTTCACAAACAACTGCCGTTTTGACCCCTTTCCCAACATTTTACAGAAAAACATGTTTGCTATATAAAATCTTCCCCTACTCTTCTGCTTTTCAAGCAAGTCGTCGGAATTCAAATCGGGGCTACCAATCTGTAACTAGAGCTATTTTTGTAACCCTTCGCCTGTTTACTTCTGGCTTCGGTAAAAAATACAGAAGTTAGCAGATTCATTCAATTCAAAACAACTATCATTTTGACCACTAAACCAAAGAGTTTGACAAAAATATATTGGATTAAAACTTCCTCTAACTTCTCTGCTTGTCAAATGCGGAGAAGGTTTATTCAGTATGGAACTTACGTTACAGCAGTTTTACTAAATACATTACCATGTGTTTTTTAAACTTTCACAAACAACTGCGGTTTTGACCCCTTTCCCAACATTTTACAGAAAAACATGTCTGCTATATAAAATCCTCCCCTACTTGTCTGCTTTTCAAGTACGAAGTCGGATTTCAAATCGGGGCTACCAATCTGTAACTAGAGCTATTTTCGTAACCCATCACATGTCTTTCTGAATGCGGTAAAACATGTATGAAGTTAGCAGATTCATTCAATTCAAAACAACTATCATTTTGACCACTAAACCAAAGAGTTTGACAAAAATATATTGGATTAAAACTTCCTCTAACTTCTCTGCTTGTCAAATGCGGAGAAGGTTTATTCAGTATGGAACTTACGTTACAGCAGTTTTACTAAATGCATTACCATGTGTTTTTTAAACTTTCACAAACAACTGCCGTTTTGACCCCTTTCCCAACATTTTACAGAAAAACATGTTTGCTATATAAAATCTTCCCCTACTCTTCTGCTTTTCAAGCAAGTCGTCGGAATTCAAATCGGGGCTACCAATCTGTAACTAGAGCTATTTTTGTAACCCTTCGCCTGTTTACTTCTGGCTTCGGTAAAAAATACAGAAGTTAGCAGATTCATTCAATTCAAAACAACTATCATTTTGACCACTAAACCAAAGAGTTTGACAAAAATATATTGGATTAAAACTTCCTCTAACTTCTCTGCTTGTCAAATGCGGAGAAGGTTTATTCAGTATGGAACTTACGTTACAGCAGTTTTACTAAATACATTACCATGTGTTTTTTAAACTTTCACAAACAACTGCCGTTTTGACCCCTTTCCCAACATTTTACAGAAAAACATGTTTGCTATATAAAATCTTCCCCTACTCTTCTGCTTTTCACGCAAGTCGTCGGAATTCAAATCGGGGCTACCAATCTGTAACTAGAGCTATTTTTGTAACCCTTCGCCTGTTTTTCTGGCTTCGGTAAAAAATGTCAGAAGTTAGCAGATTCATTCAATTCAAAACAACTATCATTTTGACCACTAAACCAAAGAGTTTGACAAAAATATATTGGATTAAAACTTCCTCTAACTTCTCTGCTTGTCAAATGCGGAGAAGGTTTATTCAGTATGGAACTTACGTTACAGCAGTTTTACTAAATGCATTACCATGTGTTTTTTAAACTTTCACAAACAACTGCCGTTTTGACCCCTTTCCCAACATTTTACAGAAAAACATGTTTGCTATATAAAATCTTCCCCTACTCTTCTGCTTTTCACGCAAGTCGTCGGAATTCAAATCGGGGCTACCAATCTGTAACTAGAGCTATTTTTGTAACCCTTCGCCTGTTTTTCTGGCTTCGGTAAAAAATGTCAGAAGTTAGCAGATTCATTCAATTCAAAACAACTATCATTTTGACCACTAAACCAAAGAGTTTGACAAAAATATATTGGATTAAAACTTCCTCTAACTTCTCTGCTTGTCAAATGCGGAGAAGGTTTATTCAGTATGGAACTTACGTTACAGCAGTTTTACTAAATGCATTACCATGTGTTTTTTAAACTTTCACAAACAACTGCCGTTTTGACCCCTTTCCCAACATTTTACAGAAAAACATGTTTGCTATATAAAATCTTCCCCTACTCTTCTGCTTTTCAAGCAAGTCGTCGGAATTCAAATCGGGGCTACCAATCTGTAACTAGAGCTATTTTTGTAACCCTTCGCCTGTTTTTCTGGCTTCGGTAAAAAATGTCAGAAGTTAGCAGATTCATTCAATTCAAAACAACTATCATTTTGACCACTAAACCAAAGAGTTTGACAAAAATATATTGGATTAAAACTTCCTCTAACTTCTCTGCTTGTCAAATGCGGAGAAGGTTTATTCAGTATGGAACTTACGTTACAGCAGTTTTACTAAATGCATTACCATGTGTTTTTTAAACTTTCACAAACAACTGCCGTTTTGACCCCTTTCCCAACATTTTACAGAAAAACATGTTTGCTATATAAAATCTTCCCCTACTCTTCTGCTTTTCAAGCAAGTCGTCGGAATTCAAATCGGGGCTACCAATCTGTAACTAGAGCTATTTTTGTAACCCTTCGCCTGTTTACTTCTGGCTTCGGTAAAAAATACAGAAGTTAGCAGATTCATTCAATTCAAAACAACTATCATTTTGACCACTAAACCAAAGAGTTTGACAAAAATATATTGGATTAAAACTTCCTCTAACTTCTCTGCTTGTCAAATGCGGAGAAGGTTTATTCAGTATGGAACTTACGTTACAGCAGTTTTACTAAATGCATTACCATGTGTTTTTTAAACTTTCACAAACAACTGCCGTTTTGACCCCTTTCCCAACATTTTACAGAAAAACATGTTTGCTATATAAAATCTTCCCCTACTCTTCTGCTTTTCAAGCAAGTCGTCGGAATTCAAATCGGGGCTACCAATCTGTAACTAGAGCTATTTTTGTAACCCTTCGCCTGTTTACTTCTGGCTTCGGTAAAAAATACAGAAGTTAGCAGATTCATTCAATTCAAAACAACTATCATTTTGACCACTAAACCAAAGAGTTTGACAAAAATATATTGGATTAAAACTTCCTCTAACTTCTCTGCTTGTCAAATGCGGAGAAGGTTTATTCAGTATGGAACTTACGTTACAGCAGTTTTACTAAATGCATTACCATGTGTTTTTTAAACTTTCACAAACAACTGCCGTTTTGACCCCTTTCCCAACATTTTACAGAAAAACATGTTTGCTATATAAAATCTTCCCCTACTCTTCTGCTTTTCAAGCAAGTCGTCGGAATTCAAATCGGGGCTACCAATCTGTAACTAGAGCTATTTTTGTAACCCTTCACCTGTTTTTCTGGCTTCGGTAAAAAATACAGAAGTTAGCAGATTCATTCAATTCAAAACAACTATCATTTTGACCACTAAACCAAAGAGTTTGACAAAAATATATTGGATTAAAACTTCCTCTAACTTCTCTGCTTGTCAAATGCGGAGAAGGTTTATTCAGTATGGAACTTACGTTACAGCAGTTTTACTAAATGCATTACCATGTGTTTTTTAAACTTTCACAAACAACTGCCGTTTTGACCCCTTTCCCAACATTTTACAGAAAAACATGTTTGCTATATAAAATCCTCCCCTACTCTTCTGCTTTTCAAGCACGAAGTCGGAATTCAAATCGGGGCTACCAATCTGTAACTAGAGCTATTTTTGTAACCCTTCACCTGTTTTTCTGGCTTCGGTAAAAAATGTCAGAAGTTAGCAGATTCATTCAATTCAAAACAACTATCATTTTGACCACTAAACCAAAGAGTTTGACAAAAATATATTGGATTAAAACTTCCTCTAACTTCTCTGCTTGTCAAATGCGGAGAAGGTTTATTCAGTATGGAACTTACGTTACAGCAGTTTTACTAAATGCATTACCATGTGTTTTTTAAACTTTCACAAACAACTGCCGTTTTGACCCCTTTCCCAACATTTTACAGAAAAACATGTTTGCTATATAAAATCTTCCCCTACTCTTCTGCTTTTCAAGCAAGTCGTCGGAATTCAAATCGGGGCTACCAATCTGTAACTAGAGCTATTTTTGTAACCCTTCGCCTGTTTTTCTGGCTTCGGTAAAAAATGTCAGAAGTTAGCAGATTCATTCAATTCAAAACAACTATCATTTTGACCACTAAACCAAAGAGTTTGACAAAAATATATTGGATTAAAACTTCCTCTAACTTCTCTGCTTGTCAAATGCGGAGAAGGTTTATTCAGTATGGAACTTACGTTACAGCAGTTTTACTAAATGCATTACCATGTGTTTTTTAAACTTTCACAAACAACTGCCGTTTTGACCCCTTTCCCAACATTTTACAGAAAAACATGTTTGCTATATAAAATCTTCCCCTACTCTTCTGCTTTTCAAGCAAGTCGTCGGAATTCAAATCGGGGCTACCAATCTGTAACTAGAGCTATTTTTGTAACCCTTCGCCTGTTTACTTCTGGCTTCGGTAAAAAATACAGAAGTTAGCAGATTCATTCAATTCAAAACAACTATCATTTTGACCACTAAACCAAAGAGTTTGACAAAAATATATTGGATTAAAACTTCCTCTAACTTCTCTGCTTGTCAAATGCGGAGAAGGTTTATTCAGTATGGAACTTACGTTACAGCAGTTTTACTAAATGCATTACCATGTGTTTTTTAAACTTTCACAAACAACTGCCGTTTTGACCCCTTTCCCAACATTTTACAGAAAAACATGTTTGCTATATAAAATCTTCCCCTACTCTTCTGCTTTTCACGCAAGTCGTCGGAATTCAAATCGGGGCTACCAATCTGTAACTAGAGCTATTTTTGTAACCCTTCGCCTGTTTTTCTGGCTTCGGTAAAAAATGTCAGAAGTTAGCAGATTCATTCAATTCAAAACAACTATCATTTTGACCACTAAACCAAAGAGTTTGACAAAAATATATTGGATTAAAACTTCCTCTAACTTCTCTGCTTGTCAAATGCGGAGAAGGTTTATTCAGTATGGAACTTACGTTACAGCAGTTTTACTAAATGCATTACCATGTGTTTTTTAAACTTTCACAAACAACTGCCGTTTTGACCCCTTTCCCAACATTTTACAGAAAAACATGTTTGCTATATAAAATCTTCCCCTACTCTTCTGCTTTTCAAGCAAGTCGTCGGAATTCAAATCGGGGCTACCAATCTGTAACTAGAGCTATTTTTGTAACCCTTCGCCTGTTTTTCTGGCTTCGGTAAAAAATGTCTGAAGTTAGCAGATTCATTCAATTCAAAACAACTATCATTTTGACCACTAAACCAAAGAGTTTGACAAAAATATATTGGATTAAAACTTCCTCTAACTTCTCTGCTTGTCAAATGCGGAGAAGGTTTATTCAGTATGGAACTTACGTTACAGCAGTTTTACTAAATGCATTACCATGTGTTTTTTAAACTTTCACAAACAACTGCCGTTTTGACCCCTTTCCCAACATTTTACAGAAAAACATGTTTGCTATATAAAATCTTCCCCTACTCTTCTGCTTTTCAAGCAAGTCGTCGGAATTCAAATCGGGGCTACCAATCTGTAACTAGAGCTATTTTTGTAACCCTTCGCCTGTTTACTTCTGGCTTCGGTAAAAAATACAGAAGTTAGCAGATTCATTCAATTCAAAACAACTATCATTTTGACCACTAAACCAAAGAGTTTGACAAAAATATATTGGATTAAAACTTCCTCTAACTTCTCTGCTTGTCAAATGCGGAGAAGGTTTATTCAGTATGGAACTTACGTTACAGCAGTTTTACTAAATGCATTACCATGTGTTTTTTAAACTTTCACAAACAACTGCCGTTTTGACCCCTTTCCCAACATTTTACAGAAAAACATGTTTGCTATATAAAATCTTCCCCTACTCTTCTGCTTTTCACGCAAGTCGTCGGAATTCAAATCGGGGCTACCAATCTGTAACTAGAGCTATTTTTGCAACCCTTCGCCTGTTTTTCTGGCTTCGGTAAAAAATGTCAGAAGTTAGCAGATTCATTCAATTCAAAACAACTATCATTTTGACCACTAAACCAAAGAGTTTGACAAAAATATATTGGATTAAAACTTCCTCTAACTTCTCTGCTTGTCAAATGCGGAGAAGGTTTATTCAGTATGGAACTTACGTTACAGCAGTTTTACTAATTGCATTACCATGTGTTTTTTAAACTTTCACAAACAACTGCCGTTTTGACCCCTTTCCCAACATTTTACAGAAAAACATGTTTGCTATATAAAATCTTCCCCTACTCTTCTGCTTTTCACGCAAGTCGTCGGAATTCAAATCGGGGCTACCAATCTGTAACTAGAGCTATTTTTGTAACCCTTCGCCTGTTTTTCTGGCTTCGGTAAAAAATGTCAGAAGTTAGCAGATTCATTCAATTCAAAACAACTATCATTTTGACCACTAAACCAAAGAGTTTGACAAAAATATATTGGATTAAAACTTCCTCTAACTTCTCTGCTTGTCAAATGCGGAGAAGGTTTATTCAGTATGGAACTTACGTTACAGCAGTTTTACTAAATGCATTACCATGTGTTTTTTAAACTTTCACAAACAACTGCCGTTTTGACCCCTTTCCCAACATTTTACAGAAAAACATGTTTGCTATATAAAATCTTCCCCTACTCTTCTGCTTTTCAAGCAAGTCGTCGGAATTCAAATCGGGGCTACCAATCTGTAACTAGAGCTATTTTTGTAACCCTTCGCCTGTTTTTCTGGCTTCGGTAAAAAATGTCAGAAGTTAGCAGATTCATTCAATTCAAAACAACTATCATTTTGACCACTAAACCAAAGAGTTTGACAAAAATATATTGGATTAAAACTTCCTCTAACTTCTCTGCTTGTCAAATGCGGAGAAGGTTTATTCAGTATGGAACTTACGTTACAGCAGTTTTACTAAATGCATTACCATGTGTTTTTTAAACTTTCACAAACAACTGCCGTTTTGACCCCTTTCCCAACATTTTACAGAAAAACATGTTTGCTATATAAAATCTTCCCCTACTCTTCTGCTTTTCACGCAAGTCGTCGGAATTCAAATCGGGGCTACCAATCTGTAACTAGAGCTATTTTTGTAACCCTTCGCCTGTTTTTCTGGCTTCGGTAAAAAATGTCAGAAGTTAGCAGATTCATTCAATTCAAAACAACTATCATTTTGACCACTAAACCAAAGAGTTTGACAAAAATATATTGGATTAAAACTTCCTCTAACTTCTCTGCTTGTCAAATGCGGAGAAGGTTTATTCAGTATGGAACTTACGTTACAGCAGTTTTACTAAATGCATTACCATGTGTTTTTTAAACTTTCACAAACAACTGCCGTTTTGACCCCTTTCCCAACATTTTACAGAAAAACATGTTTGCTATATAAAATCTTCCCCTACTCTTCTGCTTTTCAAGCAAGTCGTCGGAATTCAAATCGGGGCTACCAATCTGTAACTAGAGCTATTTTTGTAACCCTTCGCCTGTTTTTCTGGCTTCGGTAAAAAATGTCAGAAGTTAGCAGATTCATTCAATTCAAAACAACTATCATTTTGACCACTAAACCAAAGAGTTTGACAAAAATATATTGGATTAAAACTTCCTCTAACTTCTCTGCTTGTCAAATGCGGAGAAGGTTTATTCAGTATGGAACTTACGTTACAGCAGTTTTACTAAATGCATTACCATGTGTTTTTTAAACTTTCACAAACAACTGCCGTTTTGACCCCTTTCCCAACATTTTACAGAAAAACATGTTTGCTATATAAAATCTTCCCCTACTCTTCTGCTTTTCAAGCAAGTCGTCGGAATTCAAATCGGGGCTACCAATCTGTAACTAGAGCTATTTTTGTAACCCTTCGCCTGTTTACTTCTGGCTTCGGTAAAAAATATCAGAAGTTAGCAGATTCATTCAATTCAAAACAACTATCATTTTGACCACTAAACCAAAGAGTTTGACAAAAATATATTGGATTAAAACTTCCTCTAACTTCTCTGCTTGTCAAATGCGGAGAAGGTTTATTCAGTATGGAACTTACGTTACAGCAGTTTTACTAAATGCATTACCATGTGTTTTTTAAACTTTCACAAACAACTGCCGTTTTGACCCCTTTCCCAACATTTTACAGAAAAACATGTTTGCTATATAAAATCTTCCCCTACTCTTCTGCTTTTCAAGCAAGTCGTCGGAATTCAAATCGGGGCTACCAATCTGTAACTAGAGCTATTTTTGTAACCCTTCGCCTGTTTACTTCTGGCTTCGGTAAAAAATACAGAAGTTAGCAGATTCATTCAATTCAAAACAACTATCATTTTGACCACTAAACCAAAGAGTTTGACAAAAATATATTGGATTAAAACTTCCTCTAACTTCTCTGCTTGTCAAATGCGGAGAAGGTTTATTCAGTATGGAACTTACGTTACAGCAGTTTTACTAAATGCATTACCATGTGTTTTTTAAACTTTCACAAACAACTGCCGTTTTGACCCCTTTCCCAACATTTTACAGAAAAACATGTTTGCTATATAAAATCTTCCCCTACTCTTCTGCTTTTCAAGCAAGTCGTCGGAATTCAAATCGGGGCTACCAATCTGTAACTAGAGCTATTTTTGTAACCCTTCGCCTGTTTACTTCTGGCTTCGGTAAAAAATACAGAAGTTAGCAGATTCATTCAATTCAAAACAACTATCATTTTGACCACTAAACCAAAGAGTTTGACAAAAATATATTGGATTAAAACTTCCTCTAACTTCTCTGCTTGTCAAATGCGGAGAAGGTTTATTCAGTATGGAACTTACGTTACAGCAGTTTTACTAAATGCACTACCACTGTGTTTTTCAAACTTTACACAAACAACAGCGGTTTTGACCCCTTTCGCAAAACATTTTACAGAAAAAAATGTCTGCTATATAAAATCCTCCCCTACTCTGTCTGCTTTTCAAGTACGAAGTCGGATTTCAAATCGGGGCTACCAATCTGTAACTAGAGCTATTTTCGTAACCCATCACATGTCTTTCTGAATGCGGTAAAACATGTCATGAAGTTAGCAGATTCATTCAATTCAAAACAACTATCATTTTGACCACTAAACCAAAGAGTTTGACAAAAATATATTGGATTAAAACTTGCTCTAACTTCTCTGCTTGTCAAATGCGGAGAAGGTTTATTCAGTATGGAACTTACGTTACAGCAGTTTTACTAAATGCATTACCATGTGTTTTTTAAACTTTCACAAACAACTGCCGTTTTGACCCCTTTCCCAACATTTTACAGAAAAACATGTTTGCTATATAAAATCTTCCCCTACTCTTCTGCTTTTCACGCAAGTCGTCGGAATTCAAATCGGGGCTACCAATCTGTAACTAGAGCTATTTTTGTAACCCTTCGCCTGTTTTTCTGGCTTCGGTAAAAAATGTCAGAAGTTAGCAGATTCATTCAATTCAAAACAACTATCATTTTGACCACTAAACCAAAGAGTTTGACAAAAATATATTGGATTAAAACTTCCTCTAACTTCTCTGCTTGTCAAATGCGGAGAAGGTTTATTCAGTATGGAACTTACGTTACAGCAGTTTTACTAAATGCATTACCATGTGTTTTTTAAACTTTCACAAACAACTGCCGTTTTGACCCCTTTCCCAACATTTTACAGAAAAACATGTTTGCTATATAAAATCTTCCCCTACTCTTCTGCTTTTCAAGCAAGTCGTCGGAATTCAAATCGGGGCTACCAATCTGTAACTAGAGCTATTTTTGTAACCCTTCGCCTGTTTTTCTGGCTTCGGTAAAAAATGTCAGAAGTTAGCAGATTCATTCAATTCAAAACAACTATCATTTTGACCACTAAACCAAAGAGTTTGACAAAAATATATTGGATTAAAACTTCCTCTAACTTCTCTGCTTGTCAAATGCGGAGAAGGTTTATTCAGTATGGAACTTACGTTACAGCAGTTTTACTAAATGCATTACCATGTGTTTTTTAAACTTTCACAAACAACTGCCGTTTTGACCCCTTTCCCAACATTTTACAGAAAAACATGTTTGCTATATAAAATCTTCCCCTACTCTTCTGCTTTTCAAGCAAGTCGTCGGAATTCAAATCGGGGCTACCAATCTGTAACTAGAGCTATTTTTGTAACCCTTCGCCTGTTTACTTCTGGCTTCGGTAAAAAATACAGAAGTTAGCAGATTCATTCAATTCAAAACAACTATCATTTTGACCACTAAACCAAAGAGTTTGACAAAAATATATTGGATTAAAACTTCCTCTAACTTCTCTGCTTGTCAAATGCGGAGAAGGTTTATTCAGTATGGAACTTACGTTACAGCAGTTTTACTAAATGCATTACCATGTGTTTTTTAAACTTTCACAAACAACTGCCGTTTTGACCCCTTTCCCAACATTTTACAGAAAAACATGTTTGCTATATAAAATCTTCCCCTACTCTTCTGCTTTTCAAGCAAGTCGTCGGAATTCAAATCGGGGCTACCAATCTGTAACTAGAGCTATTTTTGTAACCCTTCGCCTGTTTACTTCTGGCTTCGGTAAAAAATACAG
The DNA here is from genome assembly GCF_045679555.1 of Salvelinus alpinus. Classification (NCBI taxonomy): domain Eukaryota; kingdom Metazoa; phylum Chordata; class Actinopteri; order Salmoniformes; family Salmonidae; genus Salvelinus; species Salvelinus alpinus. The sequence continues at coordinate 51,716 of NC_092122.1, forward strand.
AAGTTAGCAGATTCATTCAATTCAAAACAACTATCATTTTGACCACTAAACCAAAGAGTTTGACAAAAATATATTGGATTAAAACTTCCTCTAACTTCTCTGCTTGTCAAATGCGGAGAAGGTTTATTCAGTATGGAACTTACGTTACAGCAGTTTTACTAAATGCATTACCATGTGTTTTTTAAACTTTCACAAACAACTGCCGTTTTGACCCCTTTCCCAACATTTTACAGAAAAACATGTTTGCTATATAAAATCTTCCCCTACTCTTCTGCTTTTCAAGCAAGTCGTCGGAATTCAAATCGGGGCTACCAATCTGTAACTAGAGCTATTTTTGTAACCCTTCGCCTGTTTACTTCTGGCTTCGGTAAAAAATACAGAAGTTAGCAGATTCATTCAATTCAAAACAACTATCATTTTGACCACTAAACCAAAGAGTTTGACAAAAATATATTGGATTAAAACTTCCTCTAACTTCTCTGCTTGTCAAATGCGGAGAAGGTTTATTCAGTATGGAACTTACGTTACAGCAGTTTTACTAAATGCACTACCACTTGTTTTTCAAACTTTACCAAACAACAGCGGTTTTGACCCCTTTCGCAAAACATTTTACAGAAAAAAATGTCTGCTATATAAAATCCTCCCCTACTTGTCTGCTTTTCAAGTACGAAGTCGGATTTCAAATCGGGGCTACCAATCTGTAACTAGAGCTATTTTCGTAACCCATCACATGTCTTTCTGAATGCGGTAAAACATGTATGAAGTTAGCAGATTCATTCAATTCAAAACAACTATCATTTTGACCACTAAACCAAAGAGTTTGACAAAAATATATTGGATTAAAACTTGCTCTAACTTCTCTGCTTGTCAAATGCGGAGAAGGTTTATTCAGTATGGAACTTACGTTACAGCAGTTTTACTAAATGCATTACCATGTGTTTTTTAAACTTTCACAAACAACTGCCGTTTTGACCCCTTTCCCAACATTTTACAGAAAAACATGTTTGCTATATAAAATCTTCCCCTACTCTTCTGCTTTTCAAGCAAGTCGTCGGAATTCAAATCGGGGCTACCAATCTGTAACTAGAGCTATTTTTGTAACCCTTCGCCTGTTTTTCTGGCTTCGGTAAAAAATGTCAGAAGTTAGCAGATTCATTCAATTCAAAACAACTATCATTTTGACCACTAAACCAAAGAGTTTGACAAAAATATATTGGATTAAAACTTCCTCTAACTTCTCTGCTTGTCAAATGCGGAGAAGGTTTATTCAGTATGGAACTTACGTTACAGCAGTTTTACTAAATGCATTACCATGTGTTTTTTAAACTTTCACAAACAACTGCCGTTTTGACCCCTTTCCCAACATTTTACAGAAAAACATGTTTGCTATATAAAATCTTCCCCTACTCTTCTGCTTTTCAAGCAAGTCGTCGGAATTCAAATCGGGGCTACCAATCTGTAACTAGAGCTATTTTTGTAACCCTTCGCCTGTTTATTCTGGCTTCGGTAAAAAATGTCAGAAGTTAGCAGATTCATTCAATTCAAAAACAACTATCATTTTGACCACTAAACCAAAGAGTTTGACAAAAATATATTGGATTAAAACTTCCTCTAACTTCTCTGCTTGTCAAATGCGGAGAAGGTTTATTCAGTATGGAACTTACGTTACAGCAGTTTTACTAAATGCATTACCATGTGTTTTTTAAACTTTCACAAACAACTGCCGTTTTGACCCCTTTCCCAACATTTTACAGAAAAACATGTTTGCTATATAAAATCTTCCCCTACTCTTCTGCTTTTCAAGCAAGTCGTCGGAATTCAAATCGGGGCTACCAATCTGTAACTAGAGCTATTTTTGTAACCCTTCGCCTGTTTACTTCTGGCTTCGGTAAAAAATACAGAAGTTAGCAGATTCATTCAATTCAAAACAACTATCATTTTGACCACTAAACCAAAGAGTTTGACAAAAATATATTGGATTAAAACTTCCTCTAACTTCTCTGCTTGTCAAATGCGGAGAAGGTTTATTCAGTATGGAACTTACGTTACAGCAGTTTTACTAAATGCACTACCACTTGTTTTTCAAACTTTACCAAACAACAGCGGTTTTGACCCCTTTCGCAAAACATTTTACAGAAAAAAATGTCTGCTATATAAAATCCTCCCCTACTTGTCTGCTTTTCAAGTACGAAGTCGGATTTCAAATCGGGGCTACCAATCTGTAACTAGAGCTATTTTCGTAACCCATCACATGTCTTTCTGAATGCGGTAAAACATGTATGAAGTTAGCAGATTCATTCAATTCAAAACAACTATCATTTTGACCACTAAACCAAAGAGTTTGACAAAAATATATTGGATTAAAACTTGCTCTAACTTCTCTGCTTGTCAAATGCGGAGAAGGTTTATTCAGTATGGAACTTACGTTACAGCAGTTTTACTAAATGCATTACCATGTGTTTTTTAAACTTTCACAAACAACTGCCGTTTTGACCCCTTTCCCAACATTTTACAGAAAAACATGTTTGCTATATAAAATCTTCCCCTACTCTTCTGCTTTTCAAGCAAGTCGTCGGAATTCAAATCGGGGCTACCAATCTGTAACTAGAGCTATTTTTGTAACCCTTCGCCTGTTTTTCTGGCTTCGGTAAAAAATGTCAGAAGTTAGCAGATTCATTCAATTCAAAACAACTATCATTTTGACCACTAAACCAAAGAGTTTGACAAAAATATATTGGATTAAAACTTCCTCTAACTTCTCTGCTTGTCAAATGCGGAGAAGGTTTATTCAGTATGGAACTTACGTTACAGCAGTTTTACTAAATGCATTACCATGTGTTTTTTAAACTTTCACAAACAACTGCCGTTTTGACCCCTTTCCCAACATTTTACAGAAAAACATGTTTGCTATATAAAATCTTCCCCTACTCTTCTGCTTTTCAAGCAAGTCGTCGGAATTCAAATCGGGGCTACCAATCTGTAACTAGAGCTATTTTTGTAACCCTTCGCCTGTTTACTTCTGGCTTCGGTAAAAAATACAGAAGTTAGCAGATTCATTCAATTCAAAACAACTATCATTTTGACCACTAAACCAAAGAGTTTGACAAAAATATATTGGATTAAAACTTCCTCTAACTTCTCTGCTTGTCAAATGCGGAGAAGGTTTATTCAGTATGGAACTTACGTTACAGCAGTTTTACTAAATGCATTACCATGTGTTTTTTAAACTTTCACAAACAACTGCCGTTTTGACCCCTTTCCCAACATTTTACAGAAAAACATGTTTGCTATATAAAATCTTCCCCTACTCTTCTGCTTTTCACGCAAGTCGTCGGAATTCAAATCGGGGCTACCAATCTGTAACTAGAGCTATTTTTGTAACCCTTCGCCTGTTTTTCTGGCTTCGGTAAAAAATGTCAGAAGTTAGCAGATTCATTCAATTCAAAACAACTATCATTTTGACCACTAAACCAAAGAGTTTGACAAAAATATATTGGATTAAAACTTCCTCTAACTTCTCTGCTTGTCAAATGCGGAGAAGGTTTATTCAGTATGGAACTTACGTTACAGCAGTTTTACTAAATGCATTACCATGTGTTTTTTAAACTTTCACAAACAACTGCCGTTTTGACCCCTTTCCCAACATTTTACAGAAAAACATGTTTGCTATATAAAATCTTCCCCTACTCTTCTGCTTTTCAAGCAAGTCGTCGGAATTCAAATCGGGGCTACCAATCTGTAACTAGAGCTATTTTTGTAACCCTTCGCCTGTTTTTCTGGCTTCGGTAAAAAATGTCAGAAGTTAGCAGATTCATTCAATTCAAAACAACTATCATTTTGACCACTAAACCAAAGAGTTTGACAAAAATATATTGGATTAAAACTTCCTCTAACTTCTCTGCTTGTCAAATGCGGAGAAGGTTTATTCAGTATGGAACTTACGTTACAGCAGTTTTACTAAATACATTACCATGTGTTTTTTAAACTTTCACAAACAACTGCCGTTTTGACCCCTTTCCCAACATTTTACAGAAAAACATGTTTGCTATATAAAATCTTCCCCTACTCTTCTGCTTTTCAAGCAAGTCGTCGGAATTCAAATCGGGGCTACCAATCTGTAACTAGAGCTATTTTTGTAACCCTTCGCCTGTTTTTCTGGCTTCGGTAAAAAATGTCAGAAGTTAGCAGATTCATTCAATTCAAAACAACTATCATTTTGACCACTAAACCAAAGAGTTTGACAAAAATATATTGGATTAAAACTTGCTCTAACTTCTCTGCTTGTCAAATGCGGAGAAGGTTTATTCAGTATGGAACTTACGTTACAGCAGTTTTACTAAATGCATTACCATGTGTTTTTTAAACTTTCACAAACAACTGCCGTTTTGACCCCTTTCCCAACATTTTACAGAAAAACATGTTTGCTATATAAAATCTTCCCCTACTCTTCTGCTTTTCACGCAAGTCGTCGGAATTCAAATCGGGGCTACCAATCTGTAACTAGAGCTATTTTTGTAACCCTTCGCCTGTTTTTCTGGCTTCGGTAAAAAATGTCAGAAGTTAGCAGATTCATTCAATTCAAAACAACTATCATTTTGACCACTAAACCAAAGAGTTTGACAAAAATATATTGGATTAAAACTTCCTCTAACTTCTCTGCTTGTCAAATGCGGAGAAGGTTTATTCAGTATGGAACTTACGTTACAGCAGTTTTACTAATTGCATTACCATGTGTTTTTTAAACTTTCACAAACAACTGCCGTTTTGACCCCTTTCCCAACATTTTACAGAAAAACATGTTTGCTATATAAAATCTTCCCCTACTCTTCTGCTTTTCAAGCAAGTCGTCGGAATTCAAATCGGGGCTACCAATCTGTAACTAGAGCTATTTTTGTAACCCTTCGCCTGTTTTTCTGGCTTCGGTAAAAAATGTCAGAAGTTAGCAGATTCATTCAATTCAAAACAACTATCATTTTGACCACTAAACCAAAGAGTTTGACAAAAATATATTGGATTAAAACTTCCTCTAACTTCTCTGCTTGTCAAATGCGGAGAAGGTTTATTCAGTATGGAACTTACGTTACAGCAGTTTTACTAAATGCATTACCATGTGTTTTTTAAACTTTCACAAACAACTGCCGTTTTGACCCCTTTCCCAACATTTTACAGAAAAACATGTTTGCTATATAAAATCTTCCCCTACTCTTCTGCTTTTCAAGCAAGTCGTCGGAATTCAAATCGGGGCTACCAATCTGTAACTAGAGCTATTTTTGTAACCCTTCGCCTGTTTACTTCTGGCTTCGGTAAAAAATACAGAAGTTAGCAGATTCATTCAATTCAAAACAACTATCATTTTGACCACTAAACCAAAGAGTTTGACAAAAATATATTGGATTAAAACTTCCTCTAACTTCTCTGCTTGTCAAATGCGGAGAAGGTTTATTCAGTATGGAACTTACGTTACAGCAGTTTTACTAAATACATTACCATGTGTTTTTTAAACTTTCACAAACAACTGCCGTTTTGACCCCTTTCCCAACATTTTACAGAAAAACATGTTTGCTATATAAAATCTTCCCCTACTCTTCTGCTTTTCAAGCAAGTCGTCGGAATTCAAATCGGGGCTACCAATCTGTAACTAGAGCTATTTTTGTAACCCTTCGCCTGTTTACTTCTGGCTTCGGTAAAAAATACAGAAGTTAGCAGATTCATTCAATTCAAAACAACTATCATTTTGACCACTAAACCAAAGAGTTTGACAAAAATATATTGGATTAAAACTTCCTCTAACTTCTCTGCTTGTCAAATGCGGAGAAGGTTTATTCAGTATGGAACTTACGTTACAGCAGTTTTACTAAATGCATTACCATGTGTTTTTTAAACTTTCACAAACAACTGCCGTTTTGACCCCTTTCCCAACATTTTACAGAAAAACATGTTTGCTATATAAAATCTTCCCCTACTCTTCTGCTTTTCAAGCAAGTCGTCGGAATTCAAATCGGGGCTACCAATCTGTAACTAGAGCTATTTTTGTAACCCTTCGCCTGTTTACTTCTGGCTTCGGTAAAAAATACAGAAGTTAGCAGATTCATTCAATTCAAAACAACTATCATTTTGACCACTAAACCAAAGAGTTTGACAAAAATATATTGGATTAAAACTTCCTCTAACTTCTCTGCTTGTCAAATGCGGAGAAGGTTTATTCAGTATGGAACTTACGTTACAGCAGTTTTACTAAATGCACTACCACTTGTTTTTCAAACTTTACCAAACAACAGCGGTTTTGACCCCTTTCGCAAAACATTTTACAGAAAAAAATGTCTGCTATATAAAATCCTCCCCTACTTGTCTGCTTTTCAAGTACGAAGTCGGATTTCAAATCGGGGCTACCAATCTGTAACTAGAGCTATTTTCGTAACCCATCACATGTCTTTCTGAATGCGGTAAAACATGTATGAAGTTAGCAGATTCATTCAATTCAAAACAACTATCATTTTGACCACTAAACCAAAGAGTTTGACAAAAATATATTGGATTAAAACTTCCTCTAACTTCTCTGCTTGTCAAATGCGGAGAAGGTTTATTCAGTATGGAACTTACGTTACAGCAGTTTTACTAAATGCATTACCATGTGTTTTTTAAACTTTCACAAACAACTGCCGTTTTGACCCCTTTCCCAACATTTTACAGAAAAACATGTTTGCTATATAAAATCTTCCCCTACTCTTCTGCTTTTCACGCAAGTCGTCGGAATTCAAATCGGGGCTACCAATCTGTAACTAGAGCTATTTTTGTAACCCTTCGCCTGTTTTTCTGGCTTCGGTAAAAAATGTCAGAAGTTAGCAGATTCATTCAATTCAAAACAACTATCATTTTGACCACTAAACCAAAGAGTTTGACAAAAATATATTGGATTAAAACTTCCTCTAACTTCTCTGCTTGTCAAATGCGGAGAAGGTTTATTCAGTATGGAACTTACGTTACAGCAGTTTTACTAAATACATTACCATGTGTTTTTTAAACTTTCACAAACAACTGCCGTTTTGACCCCTTTCCCAACATTTTACAGAAAAACATGTTTGCTATATAAAATCTTCCCCTACTCTTCTGCTTTTCAAGCAAGTCGTCGGAATTCAAATCGGGGCTACCAATCTGTAACTAGAGCTATTTTTGTAACCCTTCGCCTGTTTTTCTGGCTTCGGTAAAAAATGTCAGAAGTTAGCAGATTCATTCAATTCAAAACAACTATCATTTTGACCACTAAACCAAAGAGTTTGACAAAAATATATTGGATTAAAACTTCCTCTAACTTCTCTGCTTGTCAAATGCGGAGAAGGTTTATTCAGTATGGAACTTACGTTACAGCAGTTTTACTAAATGCATTACCATGTGTTTTTTAAACTTTCACAAACAACTGCCGTTTTGACCCCTTTCCCAACATTTTACAGAAAAACATGTTTGCTATATAAAATCTTCCCCTACTCTTCTGCTTTTCAAGCAAGTCGTCGGAATTCAAATCGGGGCTACCAATCTGTAACTAGAGCTATTTTTGTAACCCTTCGCCTGTTTTTCTGGCTTCGGTAAAAAATGTCAGAAGTTAGCAGATTCATTCAATTCAAAACAACTATCATTTTGACCACTAAACCAAAGAGTTTGACAAAAATATATTGGATTAAAACTTCCTCTAACTTCTCTGCTTGTCAAATGCGGAGAAGGTTTATTCAGTATGGAACTTACGTTACAGCAGTTTTACTAAATGCATTACCATGTGTTTTTTAAACTTTCACAAACAACTGCCGTTTTGACCCCTTTCCCAACATTTTACAGAAAAACATGTTTGCTATATAAAATCTTCCCCTACTCTTCTGCTTTTCAAGCAAGAAGTCGGATTTCAAATCGGGGCTACCAATCTGTAACTAGAGCTATTTTTGTAACCCTTCGCCTGTTTTTCTGGCTTCGGTAAAAAATGTCAGAAGTTAGCAGATTCATTCAATTCAAAACAACTATCATTTTGACCACTAAACCAAAGAGTTTGACAAAAATATATTGGATTAAAACTTCCTCTAACTTCTCTGCTTGTCAAATGCGGAGAAGGTTTATTCAGTATGGAACTTACGTTACAGCAGTTTTACTAAATGCATTACCATGTGTTTTTTAAACTTTCACAAACAACTGCCGTTTTGACCCCTTTCCCAACATTTTACAGAAAAACATGTTTGCTATATAAAATCTTCCCCTACTCGTCTGCTTTTCAAGCACGAAGTCGGATTTCAAATCGGGGCTACCAATCTGTAACTAGAGCTATTTTTGTAACCCTTCGCCTGTTTTTCTGGCTTCGGTAAAAAATGTCAGAAGTTAGCAGATTCATTCAATTCAAAACAACTATCATTTTGACCACTAAACCAAAGAGTTTGACAAAAATATATTGGATTAAAACTTCCTCTAACTTCTCTGCTTGTCAAATGCGGAGAAGGTTTATTCAGTATGGAACTTACGTTACAGCAGTTTTACTAAATACATTACCATGTGTTTTTTAAACTTTCACAAACAACTGCCGTTTTGACCCCTTTCCCAACATTTTACAGAAAAACATGTTTGCTATATAAAATCTTCCCCTACTCTTCTGCTTTTCAAGCAAGTCGTCGGAATTCAAATCGGGGCTACCAATCTGTAACTAGAGCTATTTTTGTAACCCTTCGCCTGTTTTTCTGGCTTCGGTAAAAAATGTCAGAAGTTAGCAGATTCATTCAATTCAAAACAACTATCATTTTGACCACTAAACCAAAGAGTTTGACAAAAATATATTGGATTAAAACTTCCTCTAACTTCTCTGCTTGTCAAATGCGGAGAAGGTTTATTCAGTATGGAACTTACGTTACAGCAGTTTTACTAAATGCATTACCATGTGTTTTTTAAACTTTCACAAACAACTGCCGTTTTGACCCCTTTCCCAACATTTTACAGAAAAACATGTTTGCTATATAAAATCTTCCCCTACTCTTCTGCTTTTCAAGCAAGTCGTCGGAATTCAAATCGGGGCTACCAATCTGTAACTAGAGCTATTTTTGTAACCCTTCGCCTGTTTTTCTGGCTTCGGTAAAAAATGTCAGAAGTTAGCAGATTCATTCAATTCAAAACAACTATCATTTTGACCACTAAACCAAAGAGTTTGACAAAAATATATTGGATTAAAACTTCCTCTAACTTCTCTGCTTGTCAAATGCGGAGAAGGTTTATTCAGTATGGAACTTACGTTACAGCAGTTTTACTAAATACATTACCATGTGTTTTTTAAACTTTCACAAACAACTGCCGTTTTGACCCCTTTCCCAACATTTTACAGAAAAACATGTTTGCTATATAAAATCTTCCCCTACTCTTCTGCTTTTCAAGCAAGTCGTCGGAATTCAAATCGGGGCTACCAATCTGTAACTAGAGCTATTTTTGTAACCCTTCGCCTGTTTTTCTGGCTTCGGTAAAAAATGTCAGAAGTTAGCAGATTCATTCAATTCAAAACAACTATCATTTTGACCACTAAACCAAAGAGTTTGACAAAAATATATTGGATTAAAACTTGCTCTAACTTCTCTGCTTGTCAAATGCGGAGAAGGTTTATTCAGTATGGAACTTACGTTACAGCAGTTTTACTAAATGCATTACCATGTGTTTTTTAAACTTTCACAAACAACTGCCGTTTTGACCCCTTTCCCAACATTTTACAGAAAAACATGTTTGCTATATAAAATCTTCCCCTACTCTTCTGCTTTTCAAGCAAGTCGTCGGAATTCAAATCGGGGCTACCAATCTGTAACTAGAGCTATTTTTGTAACCCTTCGCCTGTTTTTCTGGCTTCGGTAAAAAATGTCAGAAGTTAGCAGATTCATTCAATTCAAAACAACTATCATTTTGACCACTAAACCAAAGAGTTTGACAAAAATATATTGGATTAAAACTTGCTCTAACTTCTCTGCTTGTCAAATGCGGAGAAGGTTTATTCAGTATGGAACTTACGTTACAGCAGTTTTACTAAATGCATTACCATGTGTTTTTTAAACTTTCACAAACAACTGCCGTTTTGACCCCTTTCCCAACATTTTACAGAAAAACATGTTTGCTATATAAAATCTTCCCCTACTCTTCTGCTTTTCAAGCAAGTCGTCGGAATTCAAATCGGGGCTACCAATCTGTAACTAGAGCTATTTTTGTAACCCTTCGCCTGTTTTTCTGGCTTCGGTAAAAAATGTCAGAAGTTAGCAGATTCATTCAATTCAAAACAACTATCATTTTGACCACTAAACCAAAGAGTTTGACAAAAATATATTGGATTAAAACTTGCTCTAACTTCTCTGCTTGTCAAATGCGGAGAAGGTTTATTCAGTATGGAACTTACGTTACAGCAGTTTTACTAAATGCATTACCATGTGTTTTTTAAACTTTCACAAACAACTGCCGTTTTGACCCCTTTCCCAACATTTTACAGAAAAACATGTTTGCTATATAAAATCTTCCCCTACTCTTCTGCTTTTCAAGCAAGAAGTCGGATTTCAAATCGGGGCTACCAATCTGTAACTAGAGCTATTTTCGTAACCCATCGCATGTCTTTCTGGCTTCGGTAAAAAATGTCAGAAGTTAGCAGATTCATTCAATTCAAAATAACTATCATTTTGACCACTAAACCAAAGAGTTTGACAAAAATATATTGGATTAATACTTCCTCTACTTCTCTGCTTGTCAAATGCGGAGAAGGTTTATTCAGTATGGAACTTACGTTACAGCAGTTTTACTAAATGCATTACCATGTGTTTTATAAACTTTCACAAACAACTGCCGTTTTGACCCCTTTCCCAACATTTTACAGAAAAAAATGTTGGCTATATAAAATCTTCCCCTCCTTGTCTTCTATTCAAGTACGAAGTCGGATTTCAAATCGGGGCTACCAATCTGTAACTAGAGCTATTTTCGTAACCCATCGCATGTATTTCTGGCTTCGGTAACACATGTAAGAAGCTAGCAGATTCATTCAATTCAAAATAACTATCATTTTGACCACTAAACCAAAGAGTTTGACAAAAATATATTGGATTAAAACTTCCTCTACTTATCTGCTTGTCAAATGCGGAGAAGGTTTATTCAGTATGGAACTTACGTTACAGCAGTGTTACTAAATGCACTACCATGTGTTTTTTAAACATTAACAAACAACTGCCGTTTTGATCCCTTTCCCAACATTTTACAGAAACAAATGTTTGCTATATAAAATCTTCCCCTACTCTTCTGCTTTTCAAGCAAGAAGTCGGATTTCAAATCGGGGCTACCAATCTGTAACTAGAGCTATTTTCGTAACCCATCGCATGTCTTTCTGGCTTCGGTAAAACATGTAAGAAGGTAGCAGATTTATTCAATTCAAAATAACTATCATTTTGACCACTAAACCAAAGAGTTTGACAAAAATATATTGGATTAAAACTTCCTCTACTTCTCTGCTTGTCAAATGCGAAGAAGGTTTATTCAGTATGGAACTTACGTTACAGCAGTTTTACTAAATGCACTACCACTTGTTTTTCAAACTTTACCAAACAACAGCGGTTTTGACCCCTTTCGCAAAACATTTTACAGAAAAAAATGTCTGCTATATAAAATCCTCCCCTACTTGTCTGCTTTTCAAGTACGAAGTCGGATTTCAAATCGGGGCTACCAATCTGTAACTAGAGCTATTTTCGTAACCCATCACATGTCTTTCTGAATGCGGTAAAACATGTATGAAGTTAGCAGATTCATTCAATTCAAAACAACTATCATTTTGACCACTAAACCAAAGAGTTTGACAAAAATATATTGGATTAAAACTTCCTCTACTTCTCTGCTTGTCAAATGCGGAGAAGGTTTATTCAGTATGGAACTTACGTTACAGCAGTGTTACTAAATGCACTACCATGTGTTTTTTAAACATTAACAAACAACTGCAGTTTTGACCCCTTTCCCAACATTTTACAGAAACAAATGTTTGCTATATAAAATCTTCCCCTACTTGTCTTCTATTCAAGTACGAAGTCGGATTTCAAATCGGGGCTACCAATCTGTAACTAGAGCTATTTTCGTAACCCATCGCATGTATTTCTGGCTTCGGTAACACATGTAAGAAGCTAGCAGATTCATTCAATTCAAAATAACTATCATTTTGACCACTAAACCAAAGAGTTTGACAAAAATATATTGGATTAAAACTTCCTCTACTTCTCTGCTTGTCAAATGCGGAGAAGGTTTATTCAGTATGGAACTTACGTTACAGCAGTGTTACTAAATGCACTACCATGTGTTTTTTAAACATTTACAAACAACTGCCGTTTTGACCCCTTTCCCAACATTTTACAGAAACAAATGTTTGCTATATAAAATCTTCCCCTACTCTTCTGCTTTTCAAGCAAGAAGTCGGATTTCAAATCGGGGCTACCAATCTGTAACTAGAGCTATTTTCGTAACCCATCGCATGTCTTTCTGAATGCGGTAAAACATGTATGAAGTTAGCAGATTCATTCAATTCAAAACAACTATCATTTTGACCACTAAACCAAAGAGTTTGACAAAAATATATTGGATTAAAACTTCCTCTACTTATCTGCTTGTCAAATGCGGAGAAGGTTTATTCAGTATGGAACTTACGTTACAGCAGTGTTACTAAATGCACTACCATGTGTTTTTTAAACATTAACAAACAACTGCCGTTTTGACCCCTTTCCCAACATTTTACAGAAAAAAATGTTAGCTTAGTAAAATCTTCCCCTACTTGTCTGCTTTTCAAGTACGAAGTCGGATTTCAAGTCGGGGCTACCAATCTGTAACTAGAGCTATTTTTATAACCCATCGCATGTCTTCCTGGCCTCGGTAAAACATGTAGGAAGTTAGCAGATTCATTCATTTCAAAACAACTATCATTTTGACCACTAAACCAAAGAGTTTGACAAAAATATATTGGATTAAAACTTCCTCTAACTTCTCTGCTTGTCAAATGCGGAGAAGGTTTATTCAGTATGGAACTTACGTTACAGCAGTTTTACTAAATGCATTACCATGTGTTTTTTAAACTTTCACAAACAACTGCCGTTTTGACCCCTTTCCCAACATTTTACAGAAAAAAATGTTGGCTATATAAAATCTTCCCCTACTTGTTTTCTATTCAAGTACGAAGTCGGATTTCAAATCGGGGCTACCAATCTGTAACTAGAGCTATTTTCGTAACCCATCGCCTGTTTTTCTGGCTTCGGTAAAAAATGTCAGAAGCTAGCAGATTCATTCAATTCAAAACAACTATCATTTTGACCACTAAACCAAAGAGTTTGACAAAAATATATTGGATTAAAACTTCCTCTAACTTCTCTGCTTGTCAAATGCGGAGAAGGTTTATTCAGTATGGAACTTACGTTACAGCAGTTTTACTAAATGCATTACCATGTGTTTTTTAAACTTTCACAAACAACTGCCGTTTTGACCCCTTTCCCAACATTTTACAGAAACAAATGTTGGCTATATAAAATCTTCCCCTACTTGTCTTCTATTCAAGTACGAAGTCGGATTTCAAATCGGGGCTACCAATCTGTAACTAGAGCTATTTTCGTAACCCATCGCATGTCTTTCTGGCTTCGGTAAAACATGTAAGAAGCTAGCAGATTTATTCAATTCAAAATAACTATCATTTTGACCACTAAACCAAAGAGTTTGACAAAAATATATTGGATTAAAACTTCCTCTACTTCTCTGCTTGTCAAATGCGAAGAAGGTTTATTCAGTATGGAACTTACGTTACAGCAGTTTTACTAAATGCATTACCATGTGTTTTTTAAACTTTCACAAACAACTGCCGTTTTGACCCCTTTCCCAACATTTTACAGAAAAAAATGTTGGCTATATAAAATCTTCCCCTACTTGTTTTCTATTCAAGTACGAAGTCGGATTTCAAATCGGGGCTACCAATCTGTAACTAGAGCTATTTTCGTAACCCATCGCATGTATTTCTGGTTTTGGTAACACATGTAAGAAGCTAGCAGATTCATTCAATTCAAAATAACTATCATTTTGACCACTAAACCAAAGAGTTTGACAAAAATATATTGGATTAAAACTTCCTCTACTTCTCTGCTTGTCAAATGCGGAGAAGGTTTATTCAGTATGGAACTTACGTTACAGCAGTGTTACTAAATGCACTACCATGTGTTTTTTAAACATTAACAAACAACTGCCGTTTTGACCCCTTTCCCAACATTTTACAGAAACAAATGTTTGCTATATAAAATCTTCCCCTACTCTTCTGCTTTTCAAGCAAGAAGTCGGATTTCAAATCGGGGCTACCAATCTGTAACTAGAGCTATTTTCGTAACCCATCGCATGTCTTTCTGGCTTCGGTAAAACATGTAAGAAGCTAGCAGATTTATTCAATTCAAAATAACTATCATTTTGACCACTAAACCAAAGAGTTTGACAAAAATATATTGGATTAAAACTTCCTCTACTTCTCTGCTTGTCAAATGCGAAGAAGGTTTATTCAGTATGGAACTTACGTTACAGCAGTTTTACTAAATGCATTACCATGTGTTTTTTAAACTTTCACAAACAACTGCCGTTTTGACCCCTTTCCCAACATTTTACAGAAAAAAATGTTGGCTATATAAAATCTTCCCCTACTTGTCTTCTATTCAAGTACGAAGTCGGATTTCAAATCGGGGCTACCAATCTGTAACTAGAGCAATTTTCGTAACCCATCGCCTGTTTTTCTGGCTTCGGTAACACATGTAAGAAGCTAGCAGATTCATTCAATTCAAAATAACTATCATTTTGACCACTAAACCAAAGAGTTTGACAAAAATATATTGGATTAAAACTTCCTCTACTTCTCTGCTTGTCAAATGCGGAGAAGGTTTATTCAGTATGGAACTTACGTTACAGCAGTGTTACTAAATGCACTACCATGTGTTTTTTAAACATTAACAAACAACTGTCGTTTTGACCCCTTTCCCAACATTTTACAGAAACAAATGTTTGCTATATAAAATCTTCCCCTACTCTTCTGCTTTTCAAGCAAGAAGTCGGATTTCAAATCGGGGCTACCAATCTGTAACTAGAGCTATTTTCGTAACCCATCGCATGTCTTTCTGGCTTCGGTAAAACATGTAAGAAGCTAGCAGATTTATTCAATTCAAAATAACTATCATTTTGACCACTAAACCAAAGAGTTTGACAAAAATATATTGGATTAAAACTTCCTCTACTTCTCTGCTTGTCAAATGCGAAGAAGGTTTATTCAGTATGGAACTTACGTTACAGCAGTTTTACTAAATGCATTACCATGTGTTTTTTTAACTTTCACAAACAACTGCCGTTTTGACCCCTTTCCCAACATTTTACAGAAAAAAATGTTGGCTATATAAAATCTTCCCCTACTTGTCTTCTATTCAAGTACGAAGTCGGATTTCAAATCGGGGCTACCAATCTGTAACTAGAGCTATTTTCGTAACCCATCGCATGTATTTCTGGCTTCGGTAACACATGTAAGAAGCTAGCAGATTCATTCAATTCAAAATAACTATCATTTTGACCACTAAACCAAAGAGTTTGACAAAAATATATTGGATTAAAACTTCCTCTACTTCTCTGCTTGTCAAATGCGGAGAAGGTTTATTCAGTATGGAACTTACGTTACAGCAGTGTTACTAAATGCACTACCATGTGTTTTTTAAACATTAACAAACAACTGCCGTTTTGACCCCTTTCCCAACATTTTACAGAAACAAATGTTTGCTATATAAAATCTTCCCCTACTCTTCTGCTTTTCAAGCAAGAAGTCGGATTTCAAATCGGGGCTACCAATCTGTAACTAGAGCTATTTTCGTAACCCATCGCATGTCTTTCTGGCTTCGGTAAAACATGTAAGAAGCTAGCAGATTTATTCAATTCAAAATAACTATCATTTTGACCACTAAACCAAAGAGTTTGACAAAAATATATTGGATTAAAACTTCCTCTACTTCTCTGCTTGTCAAATGCGAAGAAGGTTTATTCAGTATGGAACTTACGTTACAGCAGTTTTACTAAATGCATTACCATGTGTTTTTTAAACTTTCACAAACAACTGCCGTTTTGACCCCTTTCCCAACATTTTACAGAAAAAAATGTTGGCTATATAAAATCTTCCCCTACTTGTCTTCTATTCAAGTACGAAGTCGGATTTCAAATCGGGGCTACCAATCTGTAACTAGAGCAATTTTCGTAACCCATCGCCTGTTTTTCTGGCTTCGGTAACACATGTAAGAAGCTAGCAGATTCATTCAATTCAAAATAACTATCATTTTGACCACTAAACCAAAGAGTTTGACAAAAATATATTGGATTAAAACTTCCTCTACTTCTCTGCTTGTCAAATGCGGAGAAGGTTTATTCAGTATGGAACTTACGTTACAGCAGTGTTACTAAATGCACTACCATGTGTTTTTTAAACATTAACAAACAACTGCCGTTTTGACCCCTTTCCCAACATTTTACAGAAACAAATGTTTGCTATATAAAATCTTCCCCTACTCTTCTGCTTTTCAAGCAAGAAGTCGGATTTCAAATCGGGGCTACCAATCTGTAACTAGAGCTATTTTCGTAACCCATCGCATGTCTTTCTGGCTTCGGTAAAACATGTAAGAAGCTAGCAGATTTATTCAATTCAAAATAACTATCATTTTGACCACTAAACCAAAGAGTTTGACAAAAATATATTGGATTAAAACTTCCGCTACTTCTCTGCTTGTCAAATGCGAAGAAGGTTTATTCAGTATGGAACTTACGTTACAGCAGTTTTACTAAATGCATTACCATGTGTTTTTTAAACTTTCACAAACAACTGCCGTTTTGACCCCTTTCCCAACATTTTACAGAAAAAAATGTTGGCTATATAAAATCTTCCCCTACTTGTCTTCTATTCAAGTACGAAGTCGGATTTCAAATCGGGGCTACCAATCTGTAACTAGAGCTATTTTCGTAACCCATCGCATGTATTTCTGGCTTCGGTAACACATGTAAGAAGCTAGCAGATTCATTCAATTCAAAATAACTATCATTTTGACCACTAAACCAAAGAGTTTGACAAAAATATATTGGATTAAAACTTCCTCTACTTCTCTGCTTGTCAAATGCGGAGAAGGTTTATTCAGTATGGAACTTACGTTACAGCAGTGTTACTAAATGCACTACCATGTGTTTTTTAAACATTAACAAACAACTGCCGTTTTGACCCCTTTCCCAACATTTTACAGAAACAAATGTTTGCTATATAAAATCTTCCCCTACTCTTCTGCTTTTCAAGCAAGAAGTCGGATTTCAAATCGGGGCTACCAATCTGTAACTAGAGCTATTTTCGTAACCCATCGCATGTATTTCTGGCTTCGGTAACACATGTAAGAAGCTAGCAGATTCATTCAATTCAAAATAACTATCATTTTGACCACTAAACCAAAGAGTTTGACAAAAATATATTGGATTAAAACTTCCTCTACTTCTCTGCTTGTCAAATGTGGAGAAGGTTTATTCAGTATGGAACTTACGTTACAGCAGTGTTACTAAATGCACTACCATGTGTTTTTTAAACATTAACAAACAACTGCCGTTTTGACCCCTTTCCCAACATTTTACAGAAACAAATGTTTGCTATATAAAATCTTCCCCTACTCTTCTGCTTTTCAAGCAAGAAGTCGGATTTCAAATCGGGGCTACCAATCTGTAACTAGAGCTATTTTCGTAACCCATCGCATGTCTTTCTGGCTTCGGTAAAACATGTAAGAAGCTAGCAGATTTATTCAATTCAAAATAACTATCATTTTGACCACTAAACCAAAGAGTTTGACAAAAATATATTGGATTAAAACTTCCTCTACTTCTCTGCTTGTCAAATGCGAAGAAGGTTTATTCAGTATGGAACTTACGTTACAGCAGTTTTACTAAATGCATTACCATGTGTTTTTTAAACTTTCACAAACAACTGCCGTTTTGACCCCTTTCCCAACATTTTACAGAAAAAAATGTTGGCTATATAAAATCTTCCCCTACTTGTCTTCTATTCAAGTACGAAGTCGGATTTCAAATCGGGGCTACCAATCTGTAACTAGAGCTATTTTCGTAACCCATCGCATGTATTTCTGGCTTCGGTAACACATGTAAGAAGCTAGCAGATTCATTCAATTCAAAATAACTATCATTTTGACCACTAAACCAAAGAGTTTGACAAAAATATATTGGATTAAAACTTCCTCTACTTCTCTGCTTGTCAAATGCGGAGAAGGTTTATTCAGTATGGAACTTACGTTACAGCAGTGTTACTAAATGCACTACCATGTGTTTTTTAAACATTAACAAACAACTGCCGTTTTGACCCCTTTCCCAACATTTTACAGAAACAAATGTTTGCTATATAAAATCTTCCCCTACTCTTCTGCTTTTCAAGCAAGAAGTCGGATTTCAAATCGGGGCTACCAATCTGTAACTAGAGCTATTTTCGTAACCCATCGCATGTCTTTCTGGCTTCGGTAAAACATGTAAGAAGCTAGCAGATTTATTCAATTCAAAATAACTATCATTTTGACCACTAAACCAAAGAGTTTGACAAAAATATATTGGATTAAAACTTCCTCTACTTCTCTGCTTGTCAAATGCGAAGAAGGTTTATTCAGTATGGAACTTACGTTACAGCAGTTTTACTAAATGCATTACCATGTGTTTTTTAAACTTTCACAAACAACTGCCGTTTTGACCCCTTTCCCAACATTTTACAGAAAAAAATGTTGGCTATATAAAATCTTCCCCTACTTGTCTTCTATTCAAGTACGAAGTCGGATTTCAAATCGGGGCTACCAATCTGTAACTAGAGCTATTTTCGTAACCCATCGCATGTATTTCTGGCTTCGGTAACACATGTAAGAAGCTAGCAGATTCATTCAATTCAAAATAACTATCATTTTGACCACTAAACCAAAGAGTTTGACAAAAATATATTGGATTAAAACTTCCTCTACTTCTCTGCTTGTCAAATGCGGAGAAGGTTTATTCAGTATGGAACTTACGTTACAGCAGTGTTACTAAATGCACTACCATGTGTTTTTTAAACATTAACAAACAACTGCCGTTTTGACCCCTTTCCCAACATTTTACAGAAACAAATGTTTGCTATATAAAATCTTCCCCTACTCTTCTGCTTTTCAAGCAAGAAGTCGGATTTCAAATCGGGGCTACCAATCTGTAACTAGAGCTATTTTCGTAACCCATCGCATGTCTTTCTGGCTTCGGTAAAACATGTAAGAAGCTAGCAGATTTATTCAATTCAAAATAACTATCATTTTGACCACTAAACCAAAGAGTTTGACAAAAATATATTGGATTAAAACTTCCTCTACTTCTCTGCTTGTCAAATGCGAAGAAGGTTTATTCAGTATGGAACTTACGTTACAGCAGTTTTACTAAATGCATTACCATGTGTTTTTTAAACTTTCACAAACAACTGCCGTTTTGACCCCTTTCCCAACATTTTACAGAAAAAAATGTTGGCTATATAAAATCTTCCCCTACTTGTCTTCTATTCAAGTACGAAGTCGGATTTCAAATCGGGGCTACCAATCTGTAACTAGAGCTATTTTCGTAACCCATCGCATGTATTTCTGGCTTCGGTAACACATGTAAGAAGCTAGCAGATTCATTCAATTCAAAATAACTATCATTTTGACCACTAAACCAAAGAGTTTGACAAAAATATATTGGATTAAAACTTCCTCTACTTCTCTGCTTGTCAAATGCGGAGAAGGTTTATTCAGTATGGAACTTACGTTACAGCAGTGTTACTAAATGCACTACCATGTGTTTTTTAAACATTAACAAACAACTGCCGTTTTGACCCCTTTCCCAACATTTTACAGAAACAAATGTTTGCTATATAAAATCTTCCCCTACTCTTCTGCTTTTCAAGCAAGAAGTCGGATTTCAAATCGGGGCTACCAATCTGTAACTAGAGCTATTTTCGTAACCCATCGCATGTCTTTCTGGCTTCGGTAAAACATGTAAGAAGCTAGCAGATTTATTCAATTCAAAATAACTATCATTTTGACCACTAAACCAAAGAGTTTGACAAAAATATATTGGATTAAAACTTCCTCTACTTCTCTGCTTGTCAAATGCGAAGAAGGTTTATTCAGTATGGAACTTACGTTACAGCAGTTTTACTAAATGCATTACCATGTGTTTTTTAAACTTTCACAAACAACTGCCGTTTTGACCCCTTTCCCAACATTTTACAGAAAAAAATGTTGGCTATATAAAATCTTCCCCTACTTGTCTTCTATTCAAGTACGAAGTCGGATTTCAAATCGGGGCTACCAATCTGTAACTAGAGCTATTTTCGTAACCCATCGCATGTATTTCTGGCTTCGGTAACACATGTAAGAAGCTAGCAGATTCATTCAATTCAAAATAACTATCATTTTGACCACTAAACCAAAGAGTTTGACAAAAATATATTGGATTAAAACTTCCTCTACTTCTCTGCTTGTCAAATGCGGAGAAGGTTTATTCAGTATGGAACTTACGTTACAGCAGTGTTACTAAATGCACTACCATGTGTTTTTTAAACATTAACAAACAACTGCCGTTTTGACCCCTTTCCCAACATTTTACAGAAACAAATGTTTGCTATATAAAATCTTCCCCTACTCTTCTGCTTTTCAAGCAAGAAGTCGGATTTCAAATCGGGGCTACCAATCTGTAACTAGAGCTATTTTCGTAACCCATCGCATGTCTTTCTGGCTTCGGTAAAACATGTAAGAAGCTAGCAGATTTATTCAATTCAAAATAACTATCATTTTGACCACTAAACCAAAGAGTTTGACAAAAATATATTGGATTAAAACTTCCTCTACTTCTCTGCTTGTCAAATGCGAAGAAGGTTTATTCAGTATGGAACTTACGTTACAGCAGTTTTACTAAATGCATTACCATGTGTTTTTTAAACTTTCACAAACAACTGCCGTTTTGACCCCTTTCCCAACATTTTACAGAAAAAAATGTTGGCTATATAAAATCTTCCCCTACTTGTCTTCTATTCAAGTACGAAGTCGGATTTCAAATCGGGGCTACCAATCTGTAACTAGAGCTATTTTCGTAACCCATCGCATGTATTTCTGGCTTCGGTAACACATGTAAGAAGCTAGCAGATTCATTCAATTCAAAATAACTATCATTTTGACCACTAAACCAAAGAGTTTGACAAAAATATATTGGATTAAAACTTCCTCTACTTCTCTGCTTGTCAAATGCGGAGAAGGTTTATTCAGTATGGAACTTACGTTACAGCAGTGTTACTAAATGCACTACCATGTGTTTTTTAAACATTAACAAACAACTGCCGTTTTGACCCCTTTCCCAACATTTTACAGAAACAAATGTTTGCTATATAAAATCTTCCCCTACTCTTCTGCTTTTCAAGCAAGAAGTCGGATTTCAAATCGGGGCTACCAATCTGTAACTAGAGCTATTTTCGTAACCCATCGCATGTCTTTCTGGCTTCGGTAAAACATGTAAGAAGCTAGCAGATTTATTCAATTCAAAATAACTATCATTTTGACCACTAAACCAAAGAGTTTGACAAAAATATATTGGATTAAAACTTCCTCTAACTTCTCTGCTTGTCAAATGCGGAGAAGGTTTATTCAGTATGGAACTTACGTTACAGCAGTTTTACTAAATGCATTACCATGTGTTTTTTAAACTTTCACAAACAACTGCCGTTTTGACCCCTTTCGCAAAACATTTTACAGAAAAAAATGTCTGCTATATAAAATCCTCCCCTACTTGTCTGCTTTTCAAGTACGAAGTCGGATTTCAAATCGGGGCTACCAATCTGTAACTAGAGCTATTTTCGTAACCCATCACATGTCTTTCTGAATGCGGTAAAACATGTATGAAGTTAGCAGATTCATTCAATTCAAAACAACTATCATTTTGACCACTAAACCAAAGAGTTTGACAAAAATATATTGGATTAAAACTTCCTCTACTTCTCTGCTTGTCAAATGCGGAGAAGGTTTATTCAGTATGGAACTTACGTTACAGCAGTGTTACTAAATGCACTACCATGTGTTTTTTAAACATTAACAAACAACTGCCGTTTTGACCCCTTTCCCAACATTTTACAGAAACAAATGTTTGCTATATAAAATCTTCCCCTACTCTTCTGCTTTTCAAGCAAGAAGTCGGATTTCAAATCGGGGCTACCAATCTGTAACTAGAGCTATTTTCGTAACCCATCGCATGTTTTTCTGGCTTCGGTAAAACATGTAAGAAGCTAGCAGATTCATTCAATTCAAAATAACTATAATTTTGACCACTAAACCAAAGAGTTTGACAAAAATATATTGGATTAAAACTTCCCCTACTTCTCTGCTTGTCAAATGCGGAGAAGGTTTATTCAGTATGGAACTTACGTTACAGCAGTGTTACTAAATGCACTACCATGTGTTTTTTAAACATTAACAAACAACTGCCGTTTTGACCCCTTTCCCAACATTTTACAGAAACAAATGTTTGCTATATAAAATCTTCCCCTACTCTTCTGCTTTTCAAGCAAGAAGTCGGATTTCAAATCGGGGCTACCAATCTGTAACTAGAGCTATTTTCGTAACCCATCGCATGTCTTTCTGGCTTCGGTAAAACATGTAAGAAGCTAGCAGATTTATTCAATTCAAAATAACTATCATTTTGACCACTAAACCAAAGAGTTTAACAAAAATATATTGGATTAAAACTTCCTCTACTTCTCTGCTTGTCAAATGCGGAGAAGGTTTATTCAGTATGGAACTTACGTTACAGCAGTGTTACTAAATGCACTACCATGTGTTTTTTAAACATTAACAAACAACTGCCGTTTTGACCCCTTTCCCAACATTTTACAGAAACAAATGTTTGCTATATAAAATCTTCCCCTACTCTTCTGCTTTTCAAGCAAGAAGTCGGATTTCAAATCGGGGCTACCAATCTGTAACTAGAGCTATTTTCGTAACCCATCGCATGTCTTTCTGGCTTCGGTAAAACATGTAAGAAGCTAGCAGATTTATTCAATTCAAAATAACTATCATTTTTACCACTAAACCAAAGAGTTTGACAAAAATATATTGGATTAAAACTTCCTCTACTTCTCTGCTTGTCAAATGCGAAGAAGGTTTATTCAGTATGGAACTTACGTTACAGCAGTTTTACTAAATGCATTACCATGTGTTTTTTAAACTTTCACAAACAACTGCCGTTTTGACCCCTTTCCCAACATTTTACAGAAAAAAATGTTTGCTATATAAAATCTTCCCCTACTTGTCTTCTATTCAAGTACGAAGTCGGATTTCAAATCGGGGCTACCAATCTGTAACTAGAGCTATTTTCGTAACCCATCGCATGTATTTCTGGCTTCGGTAACACATGTCAGAAGCTAGCAGATTCATTCAATTCAAAATAACTATCATTTTGACCACTAAACCAAAGAGTTTGACAAAAATATATTGGATTAAAACTTCCTCTACTTCTCTGCTTGTCAAATGCGGAGAAGGTTTATTCAGTATGGAACTTACGTTACAGCAGTGTTACTAAATGCACTACCATGTGTTTTTTAAACATTAACAAACAACTGCCGTTTTGACCCCTTTCCCAACATTTTACAGAAACAAATGTTTGCTATATAAAATCTTCCCCTACTCTTCTGCTTTTCAAGCAAGAAGTCGGATTTCAAATCGGGGCTACCAATCTGTAACTAGAGCTATTTTCGTAACCCATCGCATGTCTTTCTGGCTTCGGTAAAACATGTAAGAAGCTAGCAGATTTATTCAATTCAAAATAACTATCATTTTGACCACTAAACCAAAGAGTTTGACAAAAATATATTGGATTAAAACTTCCTCTACTTCTCTGCTTGTCAAATGCGAAGAAGGTTTATTCAGTATGGAACTTACGTTACAGCAGTTTTACTAAATGCATTACCATGTGTTTTTTAAACTTTCACAAACAACTGCCGTTTTGACCCCTTTCCCAACATTTTACAGAAAAAAATGTTGGCTATATAAAATCTTCCCCTACTTGTCTTCTATTCAAATACGAAGTCGGATTTCAAATCGGGGCTACCAATCTGTAACTAGAGCTATTTTCGTAACCCATCGCATGTATTTCTGGCTTCGGTAACACATGTAAGAAGCTAGCAGATTCATTCAATTCAAAATAACTATCATTTTGACCACTAAACCAAAGAGTTTGACAAAAATATATTGGATTAAAACTTCCTCTACTTCTCTGCTTGTCAAATGCGGAGAAGGTTTATTCAGTATGGAACTTACGTTACAGCAGTGTTACTAAATGCACTACCATGTGTTTTTTAAACATTAACAAACAACTGCCGTTTTGACCCCTTTCCCAACATTTTACAGAAACAAATGTTTGCTATATAAAATCTTCCCCTACTCTTCTGCTTTTCAAGCAAGAAGTCGGATTTCAAATCGGGGCTACCAATCTGTAACTAGAGCTATTTTCGTAACCCATCGCATGTCTTTCTGGCTTCGGTAAAACATGTAAGAAGCTAGCAGATTTATTCAATTCAAAATAACTATCATTTTGACCACTAAACCAAAGAGTTTGACAAAAATATATTGGATTAAAACTTCCTCTACTTCTCTGCTTGTCAAATGCGAAGAAGGTTTATTCAGTATGGAACTTACGTTACAGAAGTTTTACTAAATGCATTACCATGTGTTTTTTAAACTTTCACAAACAACTGCCGTTTTGACCCCTTTCCCAACATTTTACAGAAAAAAATGTTGGCTATATAAAATCTTCCCCTACTTGTCTTCTATTCAAATACGAAGTCGGATTTCAAATCGGGGCTACCAATCTGTAACTAGAGCTATTTTCGTAACCCATCGCATGTATTTCTGGCTTCGGTAACACATGTAAGAAGCTAGCAGATTCATTCAATTCAAAATAACTATCATTTTGACCACTAAACCAAAGAGTTTGACAAAAATATATTGGATTAAAACTTCCTCTACTTCTCTGCTTGTCAAATGCGGAGAAGGTTTATTCAGTATGGAACTTACGTTACAGCAGTGTTACTAAATGCACTACCATGTGTTTTTTAAACATTAACAAACAACTGCCGTTTTGACCCCTTTCCCAACATTTTACAGAAACAAATGTTTGCTATATAAAATCTTCCCCTACTCTTCTGCTTTTCAAGCAAGAAGTCGGATTTCAAATCGGGGCTACCAATCTGTAACTAGAGCTATTTTCGTAACCCATCGCATGTCTTTCTGGCTTCGGTAAAACATGTAAGAAGCTAGCAGATTTATTCAATTCAAAATAACTATCATTTTGACCACTAAACCAAAGAGTTTAACAAAAATATATTGGATTAAAACTTCCTCTACTTCTCTGCTTGTCAAATGCGAAGAAGGTTTATTCAGTATGGAACTTACGTTACAGCAGTTTTACTAAATGCACTACCACTTGTTTTTCAAACTTTCCCAAACAACAGCGGTTTTGACCCCTTTCGCAAAACATTTTACAGAAAAAAATGTCTGCTATATAAAATCCTCCCCTACTTGTCTGCTTTTCAAGTACGAAGTCGGATTTCAAATCGGGGCTACCAATCTGTAACTAGAGCTATTTTCGTAACCCATCACATGTCTTTCTGAATGCGGTAAAACATGTATGAAGTTAGCAGATTCATTCAATTCAAAACAACTATCATTTTGACCACTAAACCAAAGAGTTTGACAAAAATATATTGGATTAAAACTTCCTCTACTTCTCTGCTTGTCAAATGCGGAGAAGGTTTATTCAGTATGGAACTTACGTTACAGCAGTTTTACTAAATGCACTACCATGTGTTTTTTAAACTTTCCCAAACAACTGCCGTTTTGACCCCTTTCGCAACATTTTACAGAAAAAAATGTCAGCTTAATAAAATCTTCCCCTACTTGTCTGCTTTTCAAGTACGAAGTCGGATTTCAAATCGGGGCTACCAATCTGTAACTAGAGCTATTTTCGTAACCCATCACATGTCTATCTGACTGCGGTAAAACATGTATGAAGTTAGCAGATTCATTAAATTCAAAACAACTATCATTTTGACCACTAAACCAAAGAGTTTGACAAAAATATATTGGATTAAAACTTCCTCTACTTCTCTGCTTGTCAAATGCCGAAAAAGTTTATTCAGTATGGAACTTACGTTACAGCAGTTTTACTAAATGCACTACCATGTGTTTTTTTAAACTTTCCCAAACAACTGCCGTTTTGACCCCTTTCGCAACATTTTACAGAAAAAAATGTTAGCTTAGTAAAATCTTCCCCTACTTGTCTGCTTTTCAAGTACGAAGTCGGATTTCAAATCGGGGCGACCAATCTGTAACTAGAGCTATTTTTGTTACCCATCGCCTGTCTTTCAAGCCTCTGTAAAACATGTCAGAAGTTAGCATATTAATTCATTTCCAAACAACTATCATTTTGACCACTAAACCAAAGAATTAGACAAAAATATTTTGGATTAAATCCTTCCTCTACTTCTACTTGTCAAATGCCGAAACATGTTCAACCATTTTAATGAATCTGTGCAGATTTCTTTTCATATTCGTGACGCAGAAACGGTGACTCCGGACATGCCAAACTAGCAAAATTCTGGAAAGGCCTAAAAAAATATTTTCAAAACTATTTAATGAAAAAGTAAAAAAACATTTTTCTCATATTCGTGAGCCATAAATGGTGGCCTTCTGTATAGGCCTAAAAAAGATTTGTAAAACCATTTTAACGAATTTGTGCAGATTTTTTTTCATATTCGTGACCCATGCTGAATTAGCGATATTCTGGCAAGGCCTAAAAAATATATTTTAAAACCATTTTCACGAGAAAAAAATTGTTTTCCCCCCATATTCGTGACCAAGAAACGGTGACTCCGGTCATGCCGAAAAAGCAACATTCCGGATAGGTCTAAAAAATATTTAAAAACCATTTCCACAAAAAAGTGACGTTTTTTTTCTTCATATTCGTGACCAAGAAACGGTGACTCCGGTCATGCCAAACTAGCGACATTTCAGAAAGGCCTAAAAAAAATATGTTAAAACCATTTTCACCAAAAAGTGCAGATTTTTTTTCTTCATATTCGTGACCCAAAAACGGTGACTCCGGTCATGCCAAACTAGCGACATTCTGGCAAGGCCTAAAAAAAATATTTTTAAATCATTTTCACAAAAAGGTAGTATTTTTTTCATATTCGTGACCCAGAAATGGTGACTCCGGTCATGCCGAACTAGTGACATTCCGGACAGGCATAAAAAAAGATTTTAAAACAATTTTCACGAAAAACTGCAGATTACATTTTTTCATATTCGTGACCCAGAAACGATGACTCCGTCATGCCGAACTAGCAACATTCTGCATAGGCAAATAAAAAATATTTAAAACCATATTCACAAAAAGTGCAGATATTATTTTTTTCATATTCTTGACCCAAAAATGCCGAACTAGCGACATTTCGGAAAGGCCTAAAACAACATATTTTAAAACAAAAAAGTACAGATTTTTTTAATTTTATATTCGTGACCCAGAAACGGTGACTCCGTCATGACGAACTAGCAACATTCTGGATAGGCAAAAAAATATATATTTAAAAACCATATTCACGAAGAAGTGCAGATTTTTTTTTCTTCATATTTGTGACCCAAAAACGGTGACTCTAGCAACATTCCTGAAAGGCCTAAAAAAAACGACATTCCGTATAGTTCTAAAAACGATTAAAAAACCATTTTCACTAAATAAAGTGCAGATTTCTTTTATATATTTGTGACCCAGAAACGGTGACTTTTTACAGGCCTATCCAGAAAGTCGCTAGTTCGGGCATGACCGGAGTCACCGTTTCTGGGTAACAAAAAAAAAATTAAAAACTGCACTTTTTCGTGACTACGGTTTTTAAATCTTTTTTTAGAACTATCTGGAATGTCGCTAGTTCGGCATGACCGGAGTAACCATTTCTGGGTCACGAATATGAAAAAAAATCTGCACTTTTTCGTGAAATAGTTAAAAATATATATTTTTAGGCCTATTCGCATAGTCACTAGTTCGGCATGACCGGAGTCACTGTTTTTGGGTCACGAATATGCAAAAAAGAAATCTTAACTTTTTCGTGAAAATTGTTTTAAAATCTTTTGTTAGGCCTATCCGGAATGTCGCTAGTTCGTCATGACCGGAGTCACCGTTTCTGGTTCAATGATCTGGCTTAAGATGAGAAGTGGTGGAGAGGAACCAGAACTTTCAGTTAGCTGGGAAGGGACCATTGTGTAAGAGTGGGAGGGGTCTGCAGCTATAGTGGGAGAGCGAGCTTAGGAGAAAGGGGTCAGCTATTCCTTTAGGATACATGGCAAATAAAGAATATAGAGGGAAATACTAAATCAGACTACTAAAGCCTTGGAGCTGCGTTGGACTTAATGCAACCTTTGAGATACACTTCTTCATAATAAGCCAAGAGATGTTTTCCACAGTGTGTGAGAGATGATTGATGACTAGTGTTGGAGTCGTGGGAAAGGAGAGGCAGATCTTAGTATGGCAATATAGAGAGGAGTTGACCTGCTTGTGATTGAGGATGTTATGGATAATGATGCTGTTGTATCAAGGGTCACTAATGTGGAAATGAGCTCCTGTTCCACTGGTAGACTCACAAGGTCTGTGCAACAGAGAAAGGTAAGGACGACTTGATGACTACTTGTACATTGGCTGAGTTTTATAATATTGTATTAATTTATTGTCCTGTGTCAAAATTCTAGGACCTCTACAAGGCTGATGAACGAGAATAATGTGATATTATGTATGTCCTGCTGTATATCCAGAAGTTTGTGAACCCCTGGTGCTTTTTCATCTTATCTACGACATAGTATACAGCATCAAATCACATTTTATTGTTCACATACACATGTTGGGAGTGTAGCGAAATGCTTGTGCTTCTTAGTTCCGACAGTGCAGTAATATCTAACAAGTAATCTAACAATTCCCCAACAACTACCTAATACACACGAATCTAAAGGGGTGAATGAGAATATGAACATATAAATATATGGATGAGCGATGGCCGAGTGGCATAGGCAAGGTGCAATAGATAGTGTAAAATACAGTACATTCATATGATATGAGTAATGTAGGACATGTAAACATTATTCAAGTGGCAGATATGCAGTCTAAAAGGGGCTGCTTGGGAAACTCTACTCAAGATCTTCTCAGAGGCCAGTGAGCTGAGAGACAACACCCTGAGACCCGAAAGACAGAGACAGAGTTGACTCTCATAGAGGAGCGAGCTGGGTGGTTAGAACATTTCTATTCGCCATTGTGACAGTGACAGGGGTTAAAAAGTATCAGTACTCCCTCTCCAATAGTGATTTGTGACTCTAATGTTTTATTTGTGTGCTGACTTAGCCCCTCATGGGATCTGAACTACTTTTGTCATGGTTTTGTATGAGACTTAACTGGCTGTGCAATATACTGTAGGAAACCAGATGTGAGATATGAATGAGAGGTGGAAAATCAGTTATAGAATACTATTCTTACACTGATCCAGTCTCACTGGGACAGAGATGCCTCCACTCTAGATGTCTGGCTAGGGATTTTATGGGCTTCATAGACATATCTACATGACTCTAGAACTAGGATTAAGGGAATCCAAAATATCTGATCTCTCTCTCTCTTTCTGCTGTATCCCTTTGTGTGTAACTGTAATTTAAAACTTGTCTCTATCTTCCTGTCTCTCTATCTACAGGTGTATGCTGAGAATGGAGTTTGCTAGCAGGATGACTGCAGGGCAGGACTGCCATTTACCAAATTGTCAACAAGTGAGTATGATGAGAGTGGGGACCTGTAATGTTGGGGGAATATTTATGGGTCCATTGAAAAAAAGATCACCAAGAAGATCATGGTTACAACGTAAAGTGGTTACCCTTAAGCCATACTATTCTTTCAACTACTAATACATTTCCCAATTCAAACACACATACAACTAATTCAGTTTCTCTTTAATTAACGACCGTTAAGTTTTTATTTGGGTGCAGAATGCTTACTTCCTCTATTTGCTTATTTCCATCTAAAACAAAACATTTTTAGATGTCTCTGGTCCAAGTGGCTCTGGTCCAAGTATGTGTTTGTTTACTGAAGCTCTGTGAGAAGAATATGGTCAGTCACAGGCCTGTCCTCATGACATCTATGCTACCGCCAGACTAAAGACCCTGACTTTCCCATCAATGACTGAACACACTGGAATGTTCCTTAACTTCTTATGGCTGCAGGGGCAGTATTGAGTAGCTTGGATGAAAGGTGCCCAGAGTAAACGGCCTGCTCCTCAGTCCCAGTTACTAATATATGCATATTATTATTAGTATTGGATAGAAAACACTCTGAAGTTTCTAAAACTGTATGAATTATGTCTGTGAGTATAACAGAACTCATATGGCAGGCAAAAACCTGAGAAAAAATCCAAACAGGAAGTGGAAATTCTGAGGCTGGTCGAGTTTCAACCAAGATTCCATTGAAATCACAGTGAGATATGAATGAGTATTCGCTTCCTACGGCTTCCACTAGATGTCAACAGTCTGTAGAACTTTGTCTGATGACTCTACTGTGAAGGGGAGCCGAAAGAGAGGAGAATTAGTCACCACTGCCATGAGGTGAACATTCTTTGACCATGCGCATTCACATGAGAGGCAGCTCCATTCCATCGCTCATCTGAAGTCAATGTAATTCTCCGGTTGGAACGTTATTCAAGATTTATTTTAACAACATTCTAAAGATTGATTCAATACATCGTTTGACATGTTTCTACTGACTGTTACGGAACTTTTGGACATTTCGTCAGGTTTTAGTGAACACGCTTCGTGATTTTGGAATTGTTTACCAAACGCGATAACCAAAGTAGCTAATTGGACATAAATAACGGACATTATCGAACAAATCAAGCATTTATTGTGGACATGGGATTCCTGGGAGTGCATTCTGATGAAGATCATCAAAGGTAAGGGAATATTTATCATGTAACTTCTGGTTTCTGTTGACTCCAACATGGTGGCTAATTTGACTATTGTTCTGAGCTCCGTCTCAGATTATTGCATGGTTTGCTTTTTCCGTAAAGTTTTTTTGAAATCTGACACAGCGGTTGCATTAACTTCTTGAGAAAACAGGGGGTGCTATTTTTCCATTAGCATAATTTGCTCTACAGATTAAACTGCCTCTTATTCAATTATTGCTCTTACTATATGCATATAAATAATACCATTGGAAAGAAAACAATCTCTAGTTTCTAAAACCGTTTCAATTTTGTCTCTGAGTGATACAGAAGTCATTTGACAGCACTTTCCATGACCAAGAAGAAAAAAGCAAGATGTGTATGCCAGCTTCAACGCTCTGCCTATATATGGTCGTGCCCCCTATGACCCGAAACACACCTCATTGGCCTTCCTCTGGGTGTCAAGAGGACGTCAGAGGAAAAATATCTTGTTTATCTGGGACTGACGTGAAATGAGAGCTAATTCTTTGGCGTGACCGACAACTTCCGGTTCTCTAAATCGTGCGACTTGTAGCTGCGATTGTCTTCTGTTGTGCGGCCATTATGGATGAAAACTATCTCCGTCTCGAAGTTTGTTTGATACATGTGACCAGATCATCGTAATGTATGTTTTTTCAATATAGTTTAATCAGATTATTTGAATTTTTTCGGGAGTTTTGTGGTGTTCCGTTGTCTGATTTTATTTACGTTTGAGAGATCCGTGCTACTCGACCAGTACCTGTGCTAAATGGAGTGGGAAAGGAACAATTCTGAACGGAACCAACGACTCATCTTGACAAAGGACACTTTGATCAACATTCTGATGAAAGATCAGCCATAGTAAGACCCAATTTACGATGTTATATCATATCTGTTGTGCATGTGAACTGGCCGTGGGCGCCTAGCCGAATCTGCCTGGTATAGCTATGCTAATTTAGCGCTACATTTTGTTTTCGTTATAAAACATTTAATAAATCTGAAATATTGTTTGGATTCACCAGATGTTGGGCTTTCAATATCTGTACGCTGTGTATTTTTCTGAAATGTTTTAAGATGAGTAATTCGTTATATGACGTTGGTCTCTGTAATTGTTCTGGCTGGGTCAGCACTATTTCAGATTGCAGCTGCAATGTAGAACTGTGATTTATACCTGAAAAATGCACATTTTTCCCCCAAAAAACTATGCTATACCATAAATATGTTATCAGACTGTCATCTTATGAAGTTGTTTCTTGGTTAGTGGCTATATATATTTTTATTTAGTCGAATTAGTGATAGCTACTGACGCAGGAAAAAACTATTGGGAGTAAAAAAATCGTGTCCTTTGCTAACGTGGTTAGCTAATAGATTTACATATTGTGTCTTCCCTGTAAAACATTTTAAAAATCTGAAATGGTGGCTTTATTCACAAGACCTGTATCTTTCATCTGGTGTCTTGGACTTGTGATTTAATGATATGTAGATGCTACAAGTTACTTGTGACGCTATGCTAGCTATGCTACTCAGTGGGGGGGGGGGGGGGGGGGGGGTGCTACCGGATCAGGGTTGGTGACTCGTGAGAAGTTAAGGAGAGGTATATCTATAATTCCATGTGTATAACTTGTATTATCATCTACATTTATGATGAGTATTTCTGTTGAAACGATGTGGCTATGCAAAATCACTTGATGTTTTTGGAACTAGTGAATGTAACTCAGATTTTTTTATATAAATATGAACTTTATCAAACAAAACATACAT
Source organism: Salvelinus alpinus (assembly GCF_045679555.1). Taxonomy (NCBI): domain Eukaryota; kingdom Metazoa; phylum Chordata; class Actinopteri; order Salmoniformes; family Salmonidae; genus Salvelinus; species Salvelinus alpinus. Next base: position 84,573 of record NC_092122.1, read on the forward strand.
GTATTGTGTAACATGAAGTCCTATGAGTGTCATCTGATGAAGATCATCAAAGGTTAGTTATTAATTTTATCTCTATTTGTGCTTTTTGTGACTGCTATCTTTCGTTGGAAAAATGGCTGTGCTTATTGTGGTTTGGTGTGACCTAACATAATCGTTTGTAATTGCTTTAGCTGAAAAGCATATTTGAAATCGGACACTTTGGTGGGATTAACAACAATATTACCTTTAAAATGGTATAAGAAGTTAATTATGGCTGCAATCCCGTTAACGGGATCGATATGACAACAGCCAGTGAAAGTGCAGGGCGCCAAATTCAAACAACAGAAATCTCATAATTAAAATTCCTCAAACACGCAAGTATTTCACACCATAATAAAGATACACTTCTTGTTAATCCCACCACAGTGTCCAATTTCAAAAAGGCTTTACAGCGAAAGCACCACAAACGATTATGTTAGGTCACCGCAAAATCACAGAAAAATACAGCCATTTTTCCAGCCAAAGACACAAGTCACAAAAAGCAATAATAGAGATAAAATGAATCACTAACCTTTGATAATCTTCATTAGATGACACTCATAGGACTTCATGTTACACAATACATATATGTTTTGTTCGATAAAGTTCATATTTATATCCAAAAACCTCAGTTTACATTGGCGCCATGTTCAGAAATGCCTCCAAAATATCCGGAGAAATTGCAGAGAGCCACATCAAATAACAGAAATACTCATCATGAACTTTGATGAAAGATACATGTTTTACTTAGAATTAAAGATAAACTTGTTCAACCGCTGTGTCAGATTTCAAAAAAACTTTACGGCAAAAGCACAATATTCAATAATCTGAGAACAGCGTTCAGTAACAAAAGGGAGCCATACAGTTACCCGCCAAATTGTGGAGTCAACAAAAGTCATAAATAGCATTATAAATCTTCCCTTACCTTTGCTGATCTTCGTCGGAATGCACTCCCAGAACTCCCACTTCCACAAGAAATGTTTGTTTTGTTCGGTAATGTCCATCATTTATGTTGAAACAGCTACTTTTGTTAGCGTGTTTGGTAAACAAATCCAAAGTCAGGAAGCGTGTTCACTAAAAGCAGACGGAATGTCAAAATGTTCCGTAACAGTCAGTAGAAACATGTAAAATGATGTATTGAATCAATCTTTAGGATGTTTTTAACATAATTTTCAATAATGTTCCAACCGGAGAATTCTATTGTCTTCAGAAGTGCAATGGAACAGAGCTCCCTCTCATGTAAGCGCGCATGGTCAGAGCATGGTTAGCTCATGGCAGACCTTACTCATTCCTCTCTCCTTCGGCCCAGTAGAAGCATCAGACAAGGTTCTAACGACTGTTTACATCTAGTGGAAGCCGTAGGAAGTGCAGACTGACCCATATCCCACTGTGTATTCGATAGGCGATGAGTTGAAAACCTACAATCTCAGATTTCCCACTTCCTGGTTGGATTCTTTTCTCAGGTTTTTGGCTGCCATAGGAGTTTTGTTATACTCACATACATCATTCAAACAGTTTTAGAAACTTCAGAGTGTTTTTTATCCAATACTACTAATAATATGCATATATTAACAACTGGGACTGAGGAGCAGGCAGTTTACTCTGGGCACCTCTGGGCACCTTTTCATCCAAGCTACTCAATACTGCTCCTGCAGCCATACGAAGTTAAATGAGTCTGTGGTGTCTTTTTATGTTAACGAAATAGAGAATTTGAGGTCTACAATATATTTAAAGTCTATTTTGCCTGAATTGAACATTCAAGGTTGTGTTTGAGGTCTAAAAGTTTTAGTTGCCTGTGTTAATATGGTTTTGTAGCCGTTGTGTTGACTACCATTTGGACTGATATTTCAGACCACTGCGTCGTGACCTGCTGAAAGGGGACAGTGCACCTACAGACCCTAACAACAGGCCAGGGCAGTGCCAGGACAGGGAGGGGCAACCGAGATGCCCCTCATCTCCCTAGACAACCTGAACAACAAGCTGGAGGTCCCAAGCATAACTATGCAGGCTGAGAGGAACACCTTGGCTGGGGGTAGAACACTCTCCAAACCTCCCCATGCCACCATCAAAGACAAGATCTCAAAGTGGGAAGGAAAGGAGTCTTCCCCATCCCCAACATTAACAACAGCTACAACTACGCCCACTCAGAGTATTGTGGAAAGAACTGACTCCTTAATGAAGAGTGATTCCAAACCCACCATGGAGGACTGCAAAAGACCAACCAGCAGGGAGAAGCAGAAGAACAATGGGAAGGAGAACATAGGAAAGGCTGAGGATTCAATACATATCTCCCCAACAGTCCCTACAGTTCCTCTTGGGAAAATAACAGAATCCCTGAAAAAGATTGACGCCAGACCCACCATGGAGCACTGGAGTAGACCAGCCAGCAAGGAGACACATCAGAACCATGGGAAAGATAATGTAGGAATGGCTGGGAATTTGAGGAATACCTCGCCTGTGGGGCCTGTAAAGGACACTACTGTGAAAATAACTGAATCCCTGCAGAAGAAGGATGTCAGACCCTCTGAGGAGCAGCATAAAAGACACTGCAGCAGGCTGGCCAGCAGGGAAAAGCAGCGGAACTTTGGGAAAGCGATCATAGGAAGGGCTGGCGTTTCTTGGCCTACTGTGGAGCCTGTGAAGGAGCAGGTGATGGGGATGCTGAAGAAAGACAACGGTAGGAGACTGGTGGAGCAGAGAGCTGTGTTCACTCTCTTCAAGAAGCTGGAGCAGACCATGAGGGAGGAGAACCCCAGCAAGAGTCCTCTAGAGCTACCTGGCAACTACTTCTGCCCTCCTAGCAGAGATGCACAAGTAGAGGCCAAGAGAAGAGAGATAGAATCCATTTTAGGAACATTGGACGCTGACCAGATGTTTGGGGAGTCAAGGCAAGGTGGGCAAGAGGGACGAGACCTACAGAATGTGTACACAGAGCCAGGGTCACCACCCATAAACCCGGTCCCCAAACCCCAGCGCACCTTCCAGCAATGTACCTTTCAGCATCTCTCCAAATTTGAAGCGAGGACCCGCTCATTACCGAGACATGGGAAAGGGCAGAGGAATCTGCCCCCACTGCCTTCCATCTTCCCTCCACCTCTGTCCAACCAGCCTTCCCCCAACATCTACAGGAGACCCAGAACAGACAGACAAAGAGATAGAGACAACCCCAAGAGGTAAAATAGCCATACAGAACAGACAACACTAAATTCACACTAACAGTAATTAATTCACTCTCATATAAACATACACACAATATATTCTAATTATTTTCCCCTTTCTTTCTTTTGTTCCTTCACAGGAAATCATTTGAGTTCGAGGACATTCCATCATGTCATCCGCCTTATCATCATTATGAAATTATTACAGGTGAAGAATAAACTACTGATTGATCACAAATAATATTTGAACCTAAATTCAATAGTGTTTAATTATCTTTGGTCTTTCTGCAGACTCTTCCAAGGAGAACCCATATGAGGACATTGAGGTATCCAGTCATTGCTCATCACAACCTTCTCTACCTTCCTCTCCTGGGTCAGAATGCTCCAAGGTACATAACACTGTCTTAATGATGACATAACAGATGTCATCAACAGTCATGACAGTTTGTGTCAGTGTAGCAGATGGGGATCTGTGATGCTCACTCCTCAGCCTGAAGAGTCTCCACATGCGCTGTTAGAAAGCCAGCTTTTCGGTTGCATGACTGGGTAAGATGGTCATGTGTGTTTGCGGGGCAAAGATCTGGGTTTGAGTTTTATGAGCCAAATCAGGAGGAACTCGCTAAGCAAGCAGTGTGATGTCCTTAACATTAGCTAATGACTTTACTTCACAGATTGATCTGATTATTTTTAATCTCTGTGCAGATCTCCAGGCCTGGTTTCTTCAGACAGAACTCTGGTGGGAGTTGCAGTTTCAAGCTTCCAGATCTGCGTAAGACCAACCACCACCGTAGTGATAGTGGAGGAGTAGCATCTCCCCCCCGGCTCAGCCCCCCGTCCACCCCTCACAGCGCAGATGAGCTGCCCCACTGGCTGTCTGGAGGAGATTCCTATAACCCCGCCTGCAGGAGGATACCAACAGTAAGAGACTGTGGGGGAATCTCAATAGTCTTAAGTGGCTTCATCTCCTCTCCTCGTTTCCTCTCCTATACACTAGTATACCAAACATTAGGAACACATTACTAATATTGAGTTGCACACCCCCTCCCCCCTTTTGCCCTCTGAACAACATCAGTTCATCGGGGCATGGACTCTACAAGGTGTTGAAAGAGTTCCACAGGGATGCTGGCCCATGTTGTCTCCAATGCTTCCCACAGTTGTGTCCAGGTGACTGGATATCTTTTGGGTGGTGGACCATTCTTGATAAACATGGGAAACTGTTGAGTGTGAAATACCCAGCAGCATTGCAGTTCTTGACACAAACCGGTGCGCATGGCACCTACTACCATACCCCATTCAAAAGGCACTTAAATATTTTTTTTGACAATTCACCCTCTAAATGGCACATATACACAATCCATATATTAATTGTCTCAAGGCTTAAACATCCTGCTTTAACCTGTCTGTGTCACGGCCGTGAAAAGAAGTGGACAAAGGTGCAGCGTGTTGAGCGTACATTTTCTTTTATTCAATAAAAATGACGCCGAACTAAACAATAAACACTACAACAACAAACAAAAAACGTGAAGCTAAAGGCTATGTGCCCTAAACAAAGTCAACTTCCCACAAACACAGGTGGAAAAAAGAGCTACCTAAGTATGGTTCTCAATCAGAGACAACGATAGACAGCTGCTTCTGATTGAGAACCACTTCCGGCCAAACACAAAGAAAAAGAAAACATAGAAATAAAGAAACTAGAAGGCCCACCCTAGTCACACCCTGGCCTAACCAAAAGAGAGAATAAAAACCTCTCTATGGCCAGGGCGTGACAGTCTGCTCCCCTTCATCTACACTGATTGAAGTGGATTTAACAAGTGACATCAACAAGGGAACATAGCTTTCACCTGGATTCACCTGGTCAGTCTATGTCATGGAATGGCATTCTTAATGTTTTGTATACTCTGTGCATATCCAATATTGATATTTCTAACATTCATTCTTCCAACAGGATGTGCTTAAAATCAACAGCATCTTCGAGGCTCGTGTTGGAAAGAAACATCTGAGGAGGGTCTATCACATTGCTGAGACCAGCTCAGGGAGAGGTGAGTGTGAGATTCTTTCAACCCCCAAAACTTGATTAACATTATTTCAATGCTCTCCATTTTGTAAGACTTTTTTCATTTTTGTTGCAGTCACAGATGAAAAGACTGACTCAGAGAGTGAAACAGAGGACAGGGCTAAAGGTACTATGTGACCAACTGACATCTTTTACATTTCCATGAAGTGCTTCTGTCAGTATCAAATTAATATTCCCTTTATCTACCCCTCTCCTTCTCTTTCATTACCGTTGCCTTTCCTTCCTTTCCTTCCATACCCTCCTTCCCCTCTCTCAGCCCATCGGCAGCGTCTGTCCTTAGTCCAGTCTATCCTGAGCCAGCCGGGTGAGGGTCAGTACTGTAACAAACACAGCTCTCTGGACCTCAACAGGAATCTGAAGGAGCTACATCAACGCCAGCTCTTTGAGTACTTTCTGGTTGTGGCGCTGCACAGCACCAAGGCTGGCGTCCACTACCTGCCGGAGGTCACACAGCACTTTCCCCTCAAGGTGAGGAGAATGAAGGAGTTTGAACTTGGAGCTGCCGTCTTAGAGGCTCCTGCTGTTTTTAAAATAATTGTCTATGCTGATCTTAGATTTTATTGCACATAATGTCTCCGCCATAATTTCCTATGACCGAAAACAGCTTCTGGACATCAGAACAGCGATCAATAACCTGCATACAAGGCCCTCCCTTGCCCTCCCTTTGGCAAATCAGACCATATCTCGATCCTCCTGATTCCTGCTTACAAGCAAAAAAACTCAAACAGGAGGTAGTGTGTTGTTTACCTCGAAGCGAGCGTAGTTCAATATGGAAGTGGTCTGACAAAACAGATGTTAAATTACAGGACTGTTTTGGTATAGCACAGACTGGAATATGTTCTGAGATTTACAACATCAGTCACCAGCTTCATAAATAAGTGCATCGACGTCGTCATCCCCATTGTGACTGTATGTACATAACCCAACCAGAAGCCATGGATTACAGCGAACATTAGCACTGAGCTAAAGGCTTCCACTTTCAAGGAGCGAGACATTAATCAAGACGCTTATAAGAAATCTCACAACGACCACCGGTGAGCCATAGTTCAGGCAAGGCGCCAATACAGGACGAAGATCGAATCCTACTACGCTGACTCTGATGCTCATTGGAAGTGGCCATGAAATGCTTTGAAAGGCTGGTCATGGCTCACATCAACACCATCATCCCAGACACCCTGGACCCACTCCAATTTGTGCACTGCCCCAACAGTGATGAGGGGTGGTTGTTTGACCGTGGACCCATAGCGGATGCAGGCAATGAGGCAGTGATCGCTGAGATCCTAACTGAAAACAACAGATCCACAGATGATCTCTATTGCACTCCACATTGCCCTCACCTACCTGGACAAAAGGGAATACCTACATAAGAATGCTGTTCTTTGACTACATCTCAGCATTCAACACCATGGACCCCTCCAAGCTCATCATCAAGCTCAGGACCCCGGGACTGAACACCTTCCTGTGCAACTGAATCCTGGACTTCCTGACGGGCCACACTCAGGCAGTGCGGGTAGGGAACAACAGATCCGCCACACTAACCAACACGGGGCCCCTCAGGGGTGGGTGCTTAGTCCTCTACTGTACTCCCCGTTCACCCAGGGCTGCATGGCCATGCACAACTCCAACACCATCATCAAGTTTACAGATGACACGACGGTGGTAAGACTGATAGCCAATGACGATGAGGCATTCTTTAGGGAGGAGGTCAGAGAGCTGGGAGTGTGGTGCCAGGACAACCTCTCCCTCAACATCAGCAAGACAACGGAGCTGATCGTTGACTACAGGAAACGAACGACGGTGCGAGCACGCCCCCATCCACAGCGATGGGGCTGTAGTGAATCGAGTCGAGAGCTTCAAGTTCCTCTGTGTCCACATCACTGAGGAATTAACATGGTCCAAACACACCTTACGCAGTTGTGAAGAGCGCACGTCAGCACCTCTTCTCCCTCAGGAGGCTGAAAAGACTTGGCATGGGCCCTCAGATCTTTAAAAAGTTCTACAGCTGCATCATTGAGAGTATCTTGACTGGCTGCATCACTGCTTGGTACTGCAACTGCAAGGCACCCGGCCGCAAGGTGCTACAGAGGGTGATGAGCACGGCCCAGTATATCACTGGGGCTGAGCTCCCTGCCATCCAGGACCTCTACACCAGGCGGAGTCAGAGGAAGGCCCAAACAATTGTTAAAGACTCCAGCCACCCAAGCCATAGACTGTTCTCTCTGCTAGCGCAAGGGAAGTTGTACCAGTGCACCAAGTCTGGAACCAACAGGACCCTGAACAGCTTCTACCCTCAAGCTTAAGAATACTAAACAAGACTGCTAAATAGCTAATCAAATGGCTACCTGGACTACCTGCATTGACCCTTTTTTGCACTAACTCTCTTGCACTGACTCTATGCAGACACACTGAACTCTACCCGCACACTAACACATACTTACGCTGACATCCTAACACACACACACACACACACACACACACACACACACACACACACACACACACACACACACACACACACACACACACACACACACACACACACACACACACACACACACACACACACACACACACACACACACACACACACACACACACACACACGCACACCACATAAGCTGCTCCTACTGTCTATCATCTATCCTTTGCCTAGTTACTTTATCCTCTAACTACAGTATATGTACATAGCTAACCTTAATTACCTTGTACCCCTGCACATTGACTCGGTACTGGTACTCCCTGTATATAGCCATGTCACTTTTTTCTTTATTATTATTCACTGTGTATTACTCGTGTTACTATTTACATGTTTTATTTTATATCTTTATCTTAACTCTGTATTGTTGGAAAAGGACCAATAAAGTAAGGCTAAATAGAATGTGATTTGATTTGAGTGCCTGGACAGAAAATGTGTCCTGACCTAATCCCTTCTTCTTTTCGATTTGCAGATATAAAATTATGCTGCACAGAAATTGCACTTTGGGGAGTATAAAAATGTTATGAATTTTAAAGTGACAGGAAAGTTAGCAATCTGTTGATGGTTCCACTTAATCTTCCAATTGTCGTTACCATTGGGTAATCCTCTGAGATCTGCAATGGGTCTTCAGGAAAGTGTTTAGAAGTTAAAGGCTAAGTGTTGATTTTGGTCGGGACTAGACTCGGTTATTTCGTATTTTGACCCAGACTTATGCTTTGTCCTGCTCTGTCTGCAGCTGGAGCGGAGCTTCAAGTTCATGAAGGAGACAGAGGACCAGCTAAGGATCATCCCCCAGTTCTGTTTCCCTGATGCTAAGGACTTGAAGCCAGTAGAGAACTACCCCAGGTCAGCAGGATCACACTCATAATGCACTAATCTAATATAACCTACATGTCTTTGTAATCATACAAAGTTCTAATGTTTGAGAAAAGCACTTTATAGATAGAATGTATTTAGCTATTTATTATGGATCTGTACCATACTTTACTCTTATTAACCTCATAAACCAAAATACGGACCTTGGAGACTATGTGGCCCAGTAAACATTACCCCATTGGCCCCATGTCGGTATTCAATGGGCAAGGTGGGCACGGGCTAGCCCATAGCAATCCAACAACGTCCCAACACACTAAGCCCACACCAGCCCCAAACGGGCTAGTCCACAACAAGCCCAACACAGGGTAGCCTACACCAACCAAACAAAAGTTATCCTACACCCATCCTACATCAGTCCTACACCAATCCCAAATCAGCCCAACACAGGCTAGCCAACACCAGCCCAACACAGGTTAGCCCATGCCAAGCCCACACCAGTCCAACACAGGCTAGCCAACACATTGGAGCCCACACCAGCCCAACACAGGCTAACCTACAACACCCAAACACAGGCTAGCCCACTACAGCCAAACACAGGCTAGCCCACTACAGCCCAACACAGGCCAGCTCACACCAAGTGGCTCATTTCAATATTTGTCGGGCATGGTTTGCACACAGTTCTTTTCGGGAAAATTTATAGTACCTGTCCTGTGAAAATCTCACTTTTAAAAGTTCATATTATGTTAACTCATAACAAAATAATGTTGTTGACTCATCCTATACATCCTATGTATTTGTGGCCAAAGCATACATTGGAGGGGGGAAAAAACACTTAAAACATCTCAAACTTGTATCTCAAACAGACCACTTAAAAATGCTTGCCATTTCGTCATAGATGAGCTGGCCAATCAGCGGTCTACTCACAGAAAAGCGACTTTTTAACATACTTAATTCAACTTTTATGGAATAAAAATTATTTCACTCATATTGTAATTAATTATTGGTCATATTTCATAAAAATCAGAAAACACTGGACAGTGACTTTGTGTTCTGTTATGTGATGAGACATTTTTGGGGGATCTTGTACACTGCCAAAGATGAGGTCTATAAAATTACTTAAATAAGTGACAAATGTGATATATGAGAAACTTAACAGTTTCTCTTGTAAAAATATATTTTGAAAGCAACATCTTGGTCGTCCATGATCCCCTAAATACCTTTAAGTCTTGACAATTATGCAATTTATGCATTGAAATAAAGTATAATTAATTAATTATAAATAAATATATTCCTATGAAATTGCAACAGCGTATCGGCCCAATGTGGGCAGCTTACATGGGGCCAATATTTTTGTCCGCATTGAGCCCACATCGTTCTAATATGGACATGTTTGCTGGGAAAGGACAGGCTTATTCCAGGCAAAGTGAGGGCTGCCCACATTGGGTCACACTGGGCCAATGCCTTGGGGGCCAACGGGGAGCTGTTGAGCAAAGGCACATTGGCCCAATATGGGGAGTCAGCATGGGGACAATATGTTTGCCTGCAATGGGCCCACATCATACCAATGTGAACATGTTTTCTGGGGGGTTTATATCACAATCCAATAAGCATATTATACATACATTTATTGTATTTTATTTTTCCACAGTGAAATGTTCTCTTTTGTTTTGACTGGCGAAGATGGAAGCAGGAAGTTTGGATACTGTCGTCGTCTACTGGTACATTTTACATGTATTCCTTCAGTACACATATACACTACTTGACCAAAAGTGTGTGGACACCTGCTCATTGAACATCTCATTCCAAAATCATGGGCATTAATATGGAGTTGGTCTGCCCCTCCACTTGTCTGGAAAGGCTTTCCACTAGATGTTGGAAAATTGCTGTGGGAACTTGCTTCTATTTAGCTATTAGAGCATTATTGAGGTTGGGCACTGATGTTGGGCGATTAGGCCTGGGTCGCAGTCGGTGTTCCAATTCATCCCAAAGGTATTTGATGAGGTTGAGGTCAGGGCTCTGTGCAGGTCAGTCAGTTTCTTCCTCATCGATCTTGACAAACAATTTTTGTATGGACCTCGTTTGTGCATGAGGGCATTGTCATGCTGAAATAGCAATGGGCCTTCCCCAAACTGTTGCCAGAAAGTTGGAAGCACAGAATCGTCTAAAATGTCATTGTATGCTGTAGCGTTAAGATTTCCCTTCACTGGAATTAAGGGGCCTAGCCTGAACCATGAATAACCGCTGCAGACCATTATTCCTCTCCTTTACCGAACTTTACAGTTGGCACTATGCATTTCGGGCAGGTAGCGCTCTCCTGGCATCCGCCAAACCCAGATTTGTCAGTCGGACTGCAAGACAGTGAAGCGTGAATCATCACTCCAGAGAACGCGTTTCCACTGCTACATAGTCCAATGGTGCTTTGCACCAATCCAGCCGACGCTTGGCATTGTCCACGGTGATATTAGGCTTGTGCCCGACAAACAGTTCTTGTGCTTATGATGCTTCCAGAAAAAGTTTGGAACTTGGTAGCGAGTGTAGCAACAGATGAATGTTATGTGCTACGTGCTTCAGCACTCGGTGGTCCCATTCTGTGAGCTTGTGTGGCCTACCACTTTGTGGCTGAGCTGTTGTTGCTCCTAGCCATTTCCATTTCACAATAACAGCACTTACAGTTGACCGGGGAAGCTCTAGCAGGGCAGACATTTTATGAACTGACTTGTTGGAAAGGTGGCATCCTATGACGGTGCCACGATGAAAGTCACTCAGCTCTTCAGGCCATTCTACTGCCAATGTGTGTCTATGGAGATTGCATGGCGTGTGCTCGATTGTATACACCTGTCAGCGATGGGTGTGGCTGCAATAGCCAAATCCACTAATTTGAAGGGGTGTCCACATACTTTTGTGTATATCTATAGTGTACCATACAGACAGACAGAGTCACGGACAGGAAGTGGTTATCTATGATGTTGGCTGAGTAAATAACCATGATACTGCAAATAGAGATGGACTGGTGGGAAAAAGTTATTCCCTGAGATGGATTCAGCGGAAATATGTGTGTGTATGTGTGCGCTTATGTGTGTGCTTTACTGTGTGTATAGTGTTGTAGATGCTTGTGTGTTGTTATTTTTGTGAAAACATCCTCAGTCTCTTTCACCCTGCTGAAAAAAACAGCATAGACCAGCATACATTTCAAGCTGGTCAGTGCTGCTCTATGCTGGTTAGTGCTGTTCAGATGCTGGTCAAACTGGTATGACCAGCATGGTCTAACTGGTCAAGCTGGTCTGATCAGCATGGTCTAGCTGGTTATGCTGGCAGACCAGCCTTCATTGTGTTTTCGCTTGTGACCAGCGTTTGTTGTGTTTTTGCTGGTGACCAGCCTTCGTTGTGTTCTCGCAGGTGACCAGCCTTTGCAAAAACCAGCATCAAAACACATTATGCTGGCCAGCCAGAGTGGATTTTCACAAGCTACATTCAGAAGAGAGAGCAATAGTAATGGCTTTTTTTTGTAGGCAATAACTCCGCCATGGCTCGTTGGCCAAAGCCTATGGAGAAATGTATGTTTTTTTGTAGGGTTTTTGAAAAAACACGGAAAATAAGATCTGTGGTAAACTCAGGCTTGGGAGATCTTATGCGTTTCGTTCTATGAGATCATCTTCATCAGCTGACAGCACTTGTGAATTTTGAAGCATTTTTGTAATCAAAGCAACCACATAAAACACATAATGGCTTGAAAATTCATAAAGGTAATGTAATTTTTGGGGCTCCTGAGTGGCGGAGCGGTCTAAGGTACTGCATCTCAGTGCTTGAGGCGTCACTACAGACACCCTGGTTTGATTCCAGGCTGCATTACAACCGGCCGTGATTGGGAGTCCCATAGGGCGGAGCACAATTGCCCCAGCGTCGTCCTGGTTTGGCCGGTGTAGGCCATCATTGTAAATAAGAATTTGTTCTGAACTGACTTGCCTAGTTAAATGAAGGTTAAATAAAAAAAGGTAACTGATATTATTTATTAGATTGAGCCTGTGATAAAGGTGAACTGCACTGACTGATTCTGCATGTGTTTGTTCCGGTGCTCATTAAGAAATGCAGTGGTTATTACTGAAGCCCAAACGGGTTGTCTTTGGAGTGTGGTTTAATGTCGGTGTTTCTTGGGTCTGTCTTTGCCATTCAATCACAACAAATAAACAAGGGCAGTAGTGAGTAACTTAGTGACAGCGAGGTAAGCTATGCTAGCTTTGTTATGGAGTTAAGTTTTGAAGTTGAGGACTTCTCCTGACTGACTCGCCATCAGAAGATATTCTTGTTTTTAGCATACTTGACAGCAGCTAGCATAGCTTGGGGATAGCTAGCATATCTAGGTAGCTGATATTTCTCTGTCAAATCACAGTTATGCCAAGATAGCAAGAAGTACCAGCGTCTGGAATGTGTTTCATGAGGCACTCGTTCTACAACACCTTGCTACTAAAGTAAAGTAAAGACATGTTACAGTGGAAACAATATCAACTGACAACACAATATTCTACAACTGGCTAGTTACACTTTACCTATCAAATGAAAATAAGTTGTGGGTAGAGTACAACGATAGACAGAACAAGGGTTATATCTGTGGTTGTACTCTATAGTTGTGTGTAGAGTACAACAACAGATAGAACAAGGGTTATATCTGTGGTTATATTCTACACACAATTAAAATAGGTTTTGTGCACCAAATTCACCATATTATTTTTTCATCTTCAACATAGAAATGCTACCAAAAATAACTTACTGAAACTTGTTACAAATGACGGAGTCATCCATGATTCACCAAACTATATTTTGAAAGAGGAAGCAAAATTACTTTAAGCATATGTTTTCGTTTCAGACTCCTCCATCTCTACTAACCGAAGTTAATTGTATGGATTTTTTTTCTATTAATAATGTAAAACTAACAGCTGTACAGAAAGACTCAGGTAAAGGCCAAATTACAGATGAGGAACTTCTTTATGCAAAAGCAAAAGTGTGCAAAGCTGTCATCAAGGCAAAGGGTGTCTACTTTAAATAATCTAAAATCTCAAATATATTTTGATTTGTTTAGCACTTTTTTGGTTACAACATGATCCCATATGTGTTATTTCATAGTGTTGATGTCTTCACTATTGTACTACAATCTAGAACAGTAAAAATACACTTTTGACTGGTACTGTATATCTTCCATTGCCGATACAGATACTGTAACTATCATAATTTTGTCTCTTAGTTGTCATCGCTTCGTATGGTGTCCCATATAAGACAGTTCTCTGACATGTTTGAAGAATACACAGGGTCTAGTTTGGAAGTTTTTTATATTTTTATTTCACCTTTATTTAACCAGGTAGGCCAGTTGAGAACAAGTTTTCATTTACAGCTGGGACATGGCCAACATAAAGCAAAGCAGTGCGACAAAATCAACAACACAGAGTTACACGTAAACAAACGTACAGTCAGTAACACAATATAAAAATCTATGTACGGTGTGTGCAAATGAAGAAGAGTAGGGAGGTAAGGCAATAAATAGGCCATGGAGGCGAAATAATTACAATTTATCATTAACACTGAAATGACACCTACACCACCCGATGTCACAGGAAGGCCATAAAGATCATCAAGGACAACAACCACCCGAGCCACTGCCTGTTCACCCCGTTATCATCCAGAAGGCGAGGTCAGTACAGGTGCATCAAAGCAGGGACCGAGAGACTGAAAAACAGCGTCTATCTCAAGGCCATCAGACTGTTATACAGCCACCACTAACATTTAGTGGCCGCTGCCAACATACTGACTCAACTCCAGCCACTTTAATAATGGGAATTGATGGAAATGTATGTAAAAATGTATCACTAGCCACTTTAACACAATGCCACTTAATACAATGTTTACATACCCTACATTACTCATCTCATATGTATATGTATATACTGTACTCTATATCATCTACTGCATCTTGCCATCTTTATGTAATACATGTATCACTAGCCACTTTAAACTATGCCACTTTATGTTTATATACCCTACATTACTCATCTCATATGTATATACTGTACTCTATACCATCGACTGCATCTTGCCTATGGCGTTCTGTACCATCACTCATTCATATATCTTTATGTACATATTCTTTATCCCTTTACACTTGTGTGTATAAGGTAGTAGTTGTGGAATTGTTAGGTTAGTTTACTCGTTGGTTATTACTGCATTGTCGGAACTAGAAGCACAAGCATTTCTCTACACTCGCATTAACATCTGCTAACCATGTGACAAATAACATTTAATTTGATGATTTGATTTGATAGTTGTGCAAATGATGATGTGCAAGTTGAGACACTGGGGTGCAAAAGAGCAAAAGGATAACTAGCAATTTGGGGATGAGGTAGTTGGTGTGCTATTTACAGATTGGCTGTGTACAGGTACAGTGATCGGTAAGCTGCTCTGACAGCTGATGCTTATAGTTTCAGATGGAGATATAAGACTCCAGCTTCAGTGATTTTTGCAATTCGTTCCAGTCATTGGCAGCAGAGAACTGGAAGGAAAGGTGGCCAAAGGAAGTGTTGGCTTTGGGGATGACTAGTGAAATATACCTGCTGGAGCACGTGCTACGGGTGGGTGTTGCTATGGTGACCAGTGAGCTGAGATAAGGCGGGGCTTTACCTAGCATAAAATTATAGATGACCTGGAGCCAGTAGGTTTGGCGACGAGTATGAAGCGAGGGCCAACCAACAGGAGTGTACAGGTCGCAGTGGTGGGTAGTATATGGGGCTTTGGTGACAAAACGGATGGCACTGTGATAGACTGCATCCAATTTATTGAGTAGGGTATTGGAGGCTATTTTGTAAATGACATCACCGAAGTCGAGGATTGGTAGGATGGTCTGTTTTACAAGGGTATGTTTGGCAGCATGAGTGAAGGATGCATTGTTGCGGAATAGGAAGCCAATTCTAGATTTAACTTTGGATTGGAGATGTTTGATGTGAGTCTGGAAGGAGAGTTTACAGTCTAACCAGACACCTAGGTATTTGTAGTTGTCCACATATTCTAAGTCAGAGCCGTCCAGAGTAGTGATGTTGGACGGGCGGGCAGGTGCAGGCAGCGATCGGTTGAAGAGCATGCATTTAGTTTTACTTGTATTTAAGAGCAATTGGAGGCCACGGAAGGAGAGTTGTATGGCATTGAAGCTCGCCTGAAGGGTTGTTAATAAACCGCTGTGTCAGATTTAAAAAAAACTTTACGTAAAAAGCACACCATGCAATAATCTGAGACGGCGCTCAGATTTAACAACATTTCTCCGTTGGAGTCAACAGAAATACGAAATTACATCATAAATAATCCCTTACCTTTGATTATGTTCATCAGAATGCACTGCCAGGAATCCTAGTTCCACAATAAATCGTTGTTTTGTTCGATAATGTCCATTACTTATGTCCAATTAGCTACTTTTGCTAGCATGTGTAGTACACGTGCCCAAACGTTCGCGCAGATGCAGGCAAACGTCGGACGAAAACTTCAAAAAGTTATATTACAAGTCGAATAAACTGGTCAAACTTAGTAGAGAATCAATCTTCAGGATGTTGTTATCATATACACTGCTCAAAAAAATAAAGGGAACACTTAAACAACACAATGTAACTCCAAGTCAATCACACTTCTGTGAAATCAAACTGTCCACTTAGGAAGCAACACTGATTGACAATAAATTTCACATGCTGTTGTGCAAATGGAATAGACGAAAAGTGGAAATTATAGGCAATTAGCAAGACACCCCCAATAAAGGAGTGATTCTGCAGGTGGTGACCACAGACCAAGGGGGAGCACTGCCAGAGCCCTTCAAAATGACCTCCAGCAGGCCACAAATGTGCATGTGTCAGCATATCGTCTCACAAGGGCTCTGAGGATCTCACCTCGATACCTAATGGCAGTCAGGCTACCTCTGGCGAGCACATGGAGGGCTGTGCGGCTCCACAAAGAAATGCCACCCCACACCATGACTGACCCACCGCCAAACCGGTCATGCTGGAAGATGTTGCAGGCAGCAGAACGTTCTCCACGGCGTCTCCAGACTATCACATGTGCTCATGTGCTCAGTGTGAACCTGCTTTCATCTGTGAAGAGCACAGGGCGCCAGTGGCGAATTTGCCAATCTTGGTGTTCTCTGGCAAATGCCAAACGTCCTGCACGGTGTTGGGCTGTAAGCACAACCCCCACCTGTGGACGTCGGGCCCTCATACCACCCTCATGGAGTCTGTTTCTGACTGTTTGAGCAGACACATGCACATTTGTGGCCTGCTGGAGGTCATTTTGCAGGGCTCTGGCAGTGCTCCCCCTTGCACATAGGCGGAGGTAGCGGTCCTGCTGCTGGGTTGTTGCCCTCCTACGGCCTCCTCCACGTCTCCTGATGTACTGGCCTGTCTCCTGGTAGCGCCTCCATGTTCTGGACACTACGCTGACAGACACAGCAAACCTTCTTGCCACAGCTCGCATTGATGTGCCATCCTGGATGAGCTGCACTACCTGAGCCACTTGTGTGGGTTGTAGACTCCGTCTCATGCTACCACTAGAGTGAAAGCACCGCCAGCATTCAAAAGTGAAGAGAAGTGGTCACCACCTGCAGAATCACTCCTTTATTGGGGGTGTCTTGCTAATTGCCTATAATTTCCACCTGTTGTCTATTCCATTTGCACAACAGCATGTGAAATGTATTGTCAATCAGTGTTGCTTCCTAAGTGGACAGTTTGATTTCACAGAAGTGTGATTGACTTGGAGTTACATTGTGTTGTTTAGGTGTTCCCTTTATTTTTTTGAGCAGTGTATATCCAATAACGTTCCAACCGGAGTATTTTTTCTCAGGTTTTTGCCTGCCATATGAGTTATGTTATACTGACAGACATCGTTCAAACAGTTTTAGAAACTTCAGAGTGTTTTTTATCCAATAGTAATAATAACATGCATATATTAGCATCTGGGACAGAGTAGGAGGCAGTTCACTATGGGCACGCAATTCATCCAAAAGTGAAAATGCTGCCCCCTATATCAAAGAAGTTAACACAGTGTCCAAAGAAGGGTCAGAAGTATACAGAATGGTGTCGTCTGCGTAGAGGTGGATCAGAGACTCACCAGTAGCAAGAGCGACATCATTGTTGTATACAGAGAAGAGAGTCGGTCCAAGAAATTTAACCCTGTGGCACCCCCATAGAGACTGCCAGAGGCCCGGAGAACAGACCCTCCGATTTGACACACTGAACTCTATCAGAGAAGTAGTTGGTGAACCAGGCGAGGCAATCATTTGAGAAACCAAAGCTGTCGAGTCTGCCGATGAGGATGTGGTGATTGACTGAGTCAAAGCCTTGGCCAGGTCAATGAAAACGGCTGCACAGTATTGTTTCTTATCGATAACGGTTAAGATATCGTTTAGGACCTTGAGCGTGGCTGAGGTGCACCCATGACCAGCTCTGAAACCAGATTGCATAGCGGAGAAGGTATGGTGGGATTCGAAATGGTCAGTAATCTGTTTGTTGACTTGGCTTTCGAAGACCTTAGAAAGGCAGGGTAGGATAGATATAGGTCTGTAGCAGTTTGGGTCAAGAGTGTCCCCCCCTTTGATGAGTTGGATGACCGCAGCTGCTTTCCAATCTTTGGGAATCTCAGACGACACGAAAGAGAGGTTGAACAGACTAGTAATAGGGGTGGCAACAATTTCAGCAGATAATTTTAGAAATAAAGGGTCCAGATTATATAGCCCGGCTGATTTGTAGGGGTCCAGATTTTGCAGCTCTTTCAGAACATCAGCTGACTGGATTTGGGAGAAGGAGAAATGGGGAAGGCTTGGGCGAGTAGCTGTGGGGGGTGCAGTGCTGTTGACCGGGGTAGGGGTAGCCAGGTGGAAAGCATGGCCAGCCGTAGAAAAATGCTTATTGAAATTCTCAATTATAGTGGATTTGTCGGTGGTGACAGTGTTTCCTATCTTCAGTGCAGTGGGCAGCTGGGAGGAGATGTTGTTATTCTCCATTGACTTTACAGTTTCCCAGAACTTTTTTGAGTTTATGTTGCAGGAAGCAAATTTCTGCTTGAAAAAGTTAGCCTTGGCTTTTCTAACTGCCTGTGTATATTGGTTTCTAGCTTCTCTGAAAAGTTGCATATCACGGGGGCTGTTCGATGCTAATGCAGAACGCAATAGGATGTTTTTGTGTTGGTTAAGGGCAGTCAGGTCTGGAGAGAACCAAGGGCTATATCTGTTCCTGGTTCTAAATTTCTTGAATGGGGCATGCTTATTTAAGATGGTGAGGAAGGCAATTTTTTTAAATAACCAGGCATCCTCTACTGACGGGATGAGATCAATATCCTTCCAGGATACACCGGCCAGGTCGATTAGAAAGGCCTGCTCGCTGAAGTGTTTCAGGGAGCGTTTGACAGTGATGAGTGGAGGTCGTTTGACCACTGACCCATTACGGATGCAGGCCATGAGGCAGTGATCGCTGAGATCTTGGTTGAAAACAGCAGAGGTGTATTTAGAGGGCAAGTTGGTTAGGATGATATCTATGAGGGTGCCCGTATTTACGGCTTTGGGGTGGTACCTGGTAGGTTCATTGATCATTTGTATGAGATTGAGGGCATCAAGCTCAGATTGTAGGATGGCTGGGGTGTTAAGCATGTTCCAGTTTAGGTCGCCTAGCATCACGAGCTCTGAAGATAGATGGGGGGCAATCAGTTCACATATGGTGTCCAGAGCACAGCTGGGGGCAGAGGGTGGTCTATAGCAGGCGGCAACGGTGAGAGACTTCTTTTTAGAGAGGTGGATTTTTAAAAGTAGAAGTTCAAATTGTTTGGGAACAGACCTGGATAGTAGGACAGAACTCTGCAGGGTATCTTTGCAGTAGATTGCAACACCGCCCCCTTTGGCCGTTCTATCTTGTCTGAAAATGTTGTAGTTAGAGATGAAAATGTCAGAATTTTTGGTGGTCTTCCTAAGCCAGGATTCAGACACAGCTAGGTGTTCCGGGTTGGCAGAGTGTGCTAAAGCAGTAAATAAAACAAACTTTGGGAGGAGGCTTCTAATGTTAACATGCATGAAACCAAGGCTATTACGGTTACAGAAGTCATCAAAAGAGAGCGCGTGGGGAATAGGAGTAGAGCTAGGCACTGCAGGGCCTGGATTCACCTCTACATCACCAGAGGAACAGAGGAGGAGTAGGATAAGGGTACGGCTAAAAGCTATGAGAATTGGTCGTCTAGAACGTCTAGAACAGAGAGTAAAAGGACGTTTCTGGGGGCGATAAAATAGCTTCAAGGAATAATGTACAGACAAAGGTATGGTAGGATGTGAATACAGTGGAGGTAAACCTAGGTATTGAGTGATGATGAGAGATATATTGTCTTTAGAAACATCATTGAAACCAGGTGATGTCATCGCATATGTGGGTGGTGGAACTGAAAGGTTGGATAAGGTATAGTGAGCAGGGCTAGAGGCTCTACAGTGAAATAAGCATATAAACACTAACCAGAACAGCAATGGACAAGGCATATTGACATTAAGGAGAGGCATGCTTAGTCAAATCATCATAAGGGTCCAGTGAGTAGAGGTTGGTTGGGGTCACGGCGATTCAGACAGCTAGCCGGGCTATCGGTAGCAAGCTAGCATAGGATGGAGGTCTGTGTTTTAGCCACCTCGTGCGTTTCCGTCGGTAGATTAGTGGGGTTCCGTGTGGTAGAGGGGATCAATCCAATTGGCAAAATAGATATAGTTATAGTGACCCAAGAAAAATTGTCCGATGGACTTACATTTACATTACATTTAAGTCATTTAGCAGACGCTCTTATCCAGAGCGACTTACAAATTGGTGCATTCACCTTATGATATCCAGTGGAACAACCACTTTACAATAGTGCATCTAACTCTTTTAAGGGGGGGGGGGGTTAGAAGGATTACTTTATCCTATCCTAGGTATTCCTTAAAGAGGTGGGGTTTCAGGTGTCTCCGGAAGGTGGTGATTGATTCCGCTGACCTGGCGTCGTGAGGGAGTTTGTTCCACCATTGGGGTGCCAGAGCAGCGAACAGTTTTGACTGGGCTGAGCGGGAACTGTACTTCCTCAGAGGTAGGGAGGCGAGCAGGCCAGAGGTGGATGAACGCAGTGCCCTTGTTTGGGTGTAGGGCCTGATCAGAGCCTGAAGGTACGGAGGTGCCGTTCCCCTCACAGCTCCGTAGGCAAGCACCATGGTCTTGTAGCGGATGCGAGCTTCAACTGGAAGCCAGTGGAGAGAGCGGAGGAGCGGGGTGACGTGAGAGAACTTGGGAAAGTTGAACACCAGACGGGCTGCGGCGTTCTGGATGAGTTGTAGGGGTTTAATGGCTTATTCAGATAGCAGCCGATAAGACAGCTAACGATTAGCGGGCCGCAGATGGGCGTTCAGGTAACGTCGCGACGGAGGTGCCAGTTGGATAACTCCCTCGGGCAGATAACGTCGGTAGTCAGTCGTGAAGGCCCGGTGGGGCTCCGCATTGGCAGTAAAACGGGTCCGGATAGGTGATTGTCGCCCAGGAGTGGCTGATGGAAATCTTCAGCTGGCTAGCTCCGGAATAATTGATGTTTGCTCCGGGATTGACGTAAGCCAATAGTCACACGGGTAGCAGCTAGCTAGCTGCGAAATCAAGGTGTAAATGTCCAGAGCTTGCGGTTGAAATATGGATATGGAGAAAAATAGGTCCGGTATGTTCTGGTCTGAGTCGCGTTGTACAAAAGTGGCGATAGATTATCGAGCTAAAGGAATAGCTGATGACCACAAACCGTGGTTAGCTGAAATACTAACGTTAGCCAGTAAATTGGCTAGCTTCTGGGTAGCTTCTGGCTAGCTTCAGGTTAGCTTCTGGCTAGCTTCTGGCTAGCTTCTGGTTAGCTTCTGGTTAGCTTCTGGCTAGCTTCTATTGTGGATTTTCAGATTTGAGGTAAATAATACTTTTTTTTGTAATTGGTGAGGCGGGTTGCAGGAAAGTGTTTTTTAAGTAGAGTTTTTGGAAAAGAAAATATACAAAAGATATGCGAAGAAAGGTGTAAATATATATATATATATATACGGGACACGACAAGACAAGGACAAAGGACGTCTGACTGCTATGCCATCTTGGATGAGACCATATATGGTTCTATGTAGAACCCTTCTTGCTTTCCAAAGAATCCATCGTGCCTTTCAAAGAATCATCAGAAAACCCTTTCCTCCAAAAACAGGTCTTATGATGTTAAAGGCTCTAGGTAGAACCCTTTGCCTTACAAAGAATCATTCTCTTCCAAAAAGGTTTATTCAGATCCAAACGGTTCTTGCAGATGCTGGGGGTTTTACAGCAGGGACACGGCTTAGTTTTTCCTAGAGGGGCTATGACAAAGCATTAAAATATCCTCTTCTCGTCTCCCAGCCCAGTGGGAAAGGAAAGCGTCTCCCTGAAGTCTACTGCATCGTCAGCCACCTGGGATGCTTCCACCTCTTCTCCAAGGTATAATGTACTGTACTTCAGCCTCCTGGTTGCCACCTCTCATCCTGTTTCCCATCAAGCGCAGGATTCATGTTGGCAACTCTTCCATTGTTGGCCCATCTCTCTAACGTCTAGGCTACCTGCTGATCTCTCTGTCCTGCCGTGTGTGTGTGTGTCAGATCCTGGATGAGGTGGAGAGGAGGAGAGCCCTGTCTCCAGCCCTGGTCCAGCCCTTCATGAGGGCCATTATGGAAGCTCCGTTCCCTGCTCCTGGCAGACCCATCACCATTAAAACCTTCCTGCCCGGATCTGGTACTGCGGTAGGTCCTTGATTTTACGTTTGTCGCCAAAGAAGACTTACAATAATATTACATACAGATGCCATGCAAAATGTTTGAGTTGAAGTTTTCTATGCTGCATCCGTTTTGTATTACTTAGTAAAATATGTCTCACTCTCCATTCACTTTGTCTCTCTCTCTCTCCTCTTCTCGTTCTCTTTCTTTCCATGTCACTCCCTGTCTGTTTCTTGCTCCTACCCCCCTTCTTTCTACCCACCCCTCCACCTGTCTCAGGTAATGGAGCTATGTCGTCCGTCTGACTCTCGTCTGGAGCATGTGGACTTTGAGTGTCTCTTCTCCTGTCTGAGTCTGCGTCTGCTACTCAGGGTCTTTGGTTCTCTCCTGCTGGAACGTAGGGTCATCTTCACTGCAGACAAACTCAGGTGTGATGCCATTAGCCTGATAGGCTACTCAGCTACTGTATGGCAAAGTTAATAAGTAGAAATCAAAACAATTTGATGTATTATTTGACAATTATATTTTATTTCAAAGCATCCCCAAAGAGGGTAGTGAAGCTGGGACTGTGGATTTTATAGCTGAGAGGAAAAACACAAGACAGAATAAACAGAGAAAATAAAATAGTGGCTCAGCCTCATGGTTCAAATGTTTTTCTTCAATGTGACAGGGAGATAATGAGTGATGCCTGCTGTTGTGTTGATTCTGTCCCTTTTAGAAATTGTTTATTTCTCTTTGGAAAAAGCCTGTGAGAGCCAGAGATGAATAGGGCCACTGGGGTCAGTGTAATAGAGAAGAGGTACGCAGAATGGAATGACATAGTTGTCCTAGAGCTGGGTTCCCCAACTGGTGGCCCACGGGTGATTATGATACAAAATGTTACATTGATGTACATAAAAGACTGTAAAAACAAAAGCAAATCAGCTTGAAGTGATTTTAATTGAGGAAATCTGTTCCAAAGTATTCCCACGCATAATAGAGAGATATACACTGAGTATACCATACATTGCACACACACCCCCACACCCCCCTTTTGCCCTCAGAACAGCCACAATTCATCGGGGCATGGACTGTACAAGGTGGCGAAAGCGTTCCACAAGGATGTTGGCCCATGTTGAATCCAATGCTTCCCACAGTTGTGTCAAGTTGGCTGGATGTCCTTTGGGTGGTGGACCATTCTTGATACACACGGGAAACTGTTGAGCATTAAAAACCCAGCAGGGTTACAGTTCTTGACACAAACTGTTGCGCTTGGTTTGTCTTGCCCACACACCCTCTGAAAGGCAGATATACACAATCCATCTCAAGGCTTAAAAATGCTTCTTTAACCGGTCTTCTCCACTTCATCTACACTGTTTGAAGTGGATTTAACAAGTACCACCAATAAAGGATCATAGCTTTCACCTGGATTCAACTGGTCAGTCTATGTCATGGAAAGAGCAGGTGTTTTGTATACTCCGTGTACGTGATCGTATACAAATGTAAGCATGTTTGAAATGATTGGGTTTTAGTCAAATTTTATATCTGCTTGGGCTACTTGTGGTCAATTTCCAGTCTACATATTATTTGTAATTATGTTCTGGCCACCTGACCATCCGCTCAAAATAAAATAAAATGTCATTGGTTACATACACATATTTAGCAGATGCTATTGCAGGTGTAGAGCAATGTTTGTGTTCCTAGCTTCCTAGCTCTGCAGTAGTATCTACCAATTCACAACAATACACACAAATGTAATAGTAAAAGAATGGAATTAAGCAATATATACAGTGGCTTGCAAAAGTATTCACCCCCTTGGCATTTCCCCGAGAAAAATATTGAAAAATATTTTTTTTTGTGAAACAAACAAGAAATAAGACAAAAAAACAGAACTTGAGCATGCATTCACCCCCCCAAAGTCAATACTTTGTAGATCCACCTTTCGCTGCAATTACAGCTGCAAGTTTCTTGGGGTATGTCTCTATAAGCTTGGCACATCTAGCCACTGGGATTTTTGCCCATTCTTCAAGGCAAAACTGCTCCAGCTCCTTCAAGTGTGATAAAGATTGCTGTACACCAGCAGAACCTAAGTCATACGACAGACTCTCAATTGGATTGAGGTCTGGGCTTTGACTAGGCCAATCCAAGACATTTAAATGTTTCCAAATAAACATCTCGGGCGTTGCTTTAGCAGTATGCTCAGGGTCATTGACCTGCTGGAAGGTGAACCTCCTTCCCAGTCTCAAATCTCTGGAAGACTGAAACAGGTATCCCTCAAGAATTTCCCTGTATTTAGAGCCATCCATCATTCCTTCAATTCTGACCAGTTTCCCAGTCCCTGCCGATAGAAAACATCCCCACAGCATGATGCTGCCACCACCATGCTTCACTGTGGGGATGGTGTTCTCGGGGTGATGAGAGGTGTTGGGTTTGCGCCAGACATAGCGTTTTCTTTGATGGCCAAAAAGCTCAATATTAGTCTCATCTGACCAGAGTACCTTCTTCCATATGTTTGGGGCTTCTCCCACATGCCTTTTGGCGAACACCAAATGTGTTTGCTTATTGTTTTCTTAAGCAATGGCTTTTTTTCTGGCCACTCTTCTGTAAAGCCCAGCTCTGTGGAGTGTACGGCTTAAAGTGGTCCCATGGACAGATACTCCAATCTCCGCTATGGAGCTTTGCAGCTTTATAACCTAACCCTGATCTGTACTCCACAACTTTGTCCTTGACCTGTTTGGAGAGCTCCTTGGTCATCACGGTGTCGCTTACTTGGTGGTGCCCCTTGCTTAGTGGTGTTGCAGACTCTGGGGTCTTTCAGAACTGGTGTTGTGTGTGTGTGTGTGTGTGTGTGTGTGTGTGTGTGTGTGTGTGTGTGTATATATACTGAGATCATGTGACAGATCATGTGACAATTAGATTGCACACAGGTGGACTTTATTGAACTAATAATGTGACTTCTGAAGGTAATTGGTTGCACAATATCTTATTTAGGGGCTTCATAGCAAACGGGATGAATACATATGCACGCACCACTTTCCTGGTTTTTATATTTTTTAAGTAATTTTTTTCACTTCACCAATTTGGACTATTTTGTGTATGTCCATTACATGAAATACATATAAAAATCCATTTAAATTACAGGTTGTAATGCAACAAAATAGGGAAAATGCCAAGGCGGATGAATACTTTTTGCATGGCACTGTAAATATTAGGATGAGCAATGTTTGAGTGGCATTGACTAAAATACAGCAGAGAACAGTAAATAGAAATGAAATGAGTAACCCAGTAAGTAAACATAATTAAAGTGGCTAATCATATTTTATCTGTCACATTCACTAGAATACAACAGGTGTAGACCTTCCCTTGAAATGCTTACTTACAAGCCCTTAAGAAAATATTAACTAAAGTAAAAAAGCAAAAGTAACACAATAAAATTAAAATAACGAGGCTATATACAGGGGGTACCGATACTGAGTCAATGTGCGGGGGTACAGATTAGTCAAGGTAATTTGTACATATAGGTAGGGGTAAAGTGAGTATGTGTAGATAATAAACGGCGAGGAGCAGCAGTGGAAAAACAAATGGGGTGTCAAAGTAAATTGTACGGGTGGTCATTTGATTAATTGTTCAGCAGTCTTCATGGCTTGAGGGTAGAAGCTGTTAAGGAGCCTTTTGGACCTAAACTTGGTGCTCCGGTACTGCTTGCCATGCGGTAGCAGAGAGAACAGTCTATGACTTGGGTGATTGGAGTCTTTGACCCTTTTTTGGGCCTTCCTGTGACACCGCCTAGTATATAGGTCCTGGATAGCAGGAAGCTTGGCCCTAGCAATGTACTGGGACGTACGCACTACCCTCTGTAGTGCCTTACGGTCGGATGCCGAGCAGTTGCTATACCAGGCGGTGATGCAAATGGTCAGGATGCTCTTGATGGTGCAGCTGTAGAACTTTTTGAGGATCTGGGGACCCATGACAAATATGTTGTGGGCCCTCTTCACGACTGTCTTGGTGTGTTTTGACCATGATAGTTCGTTGGTGATTTGGACAACAAGGAACTTGAAACTCTCGAGCCGCTCCACTATAGTCCTGTCGATATTAATGGGGGTCTGTTCAGCCCTCCTTTTCCTGTAGTCCACGATCAGCTCCTTTGTCTTGCTCACATTGAGGGAGAGGTTGATGTCCTGGCACCACACTGCCAGGTCTCTGACCTCCTCCCTGTAGGCTGTCTCATCATTGTTGGTAATCAGGCTTACTACTGTTGTATCATCTGCAAACTTGATGATTCAGTTAGAGGCGTGCTTGGCCATGCAGTCATGGGTGAACAGGGGGTACAGGAGGGGGCTGAGCATGCACCCTTGTGGGGCCCATGTGTTGAGGATCAGCGTAGTGGAGGTGTTGTTTCCTACCTTTACTACTTGGGGGCGGCCCGTCAGGAAGTCAGAGACCCAGTTGTACCGGGCAAGGTTCAGACCCAGGGCCTGAGCTTAATGATGAGCTTGGAGGGTACTATGGTGTTGAATGCAGAGCTGTTGTCAATGAACAGCATTCTTACATAGGTGTTCCTCTTGTCCAGATGGGATAGGCAGTGTGCAGTGCAATGGTGATTGCATCATCTGTGGATCTATTGGGGCGGTATGCAAATTGAAGTGAGTCTAGGGTGTCAGGTAAGGTGGAGGTGATATGATTCTTAACTACCCTCTCAAAGCACTTCATGATGACAGAAGTGAGTGCTACGGGGCGATAGTCATTTAGTTTAGTTACTTTTGCTTTCTTGGGTACAGGAACAATGGTGGACATCTTGAAGCAAGTGGGGACAGCAGACTGGGATAGGGAGAGATTGAATATGTCTGTAAACACTCCAGCCTGCTGGTCTGCACATGCTCTGAGGATGTGGCTAGGCATACTGTCTGGATGGCAGCCTAACAAGGGTTAATACGCTTAAATGCCTTACTCATGTCAGCCATGGAGAACGAGAGCCCAAAGTCCTTGGTAGCGGACCACGTCGGTAGCACTGTGTTATCCTTAAAGCAGGCGAAGGTGTTCAGCTTGTCCGGGGACAAGATGTCGGTGTCTGCGACATGTAATCCGTGATTGTCTGTAGACCCTGCCACATACGTCTCGAATCTGAGCTGTTGAATTGCGACTCCACTTTGTCTCTGTACTGACATTTTGCCTGTTTGATTGTCTTACGGAGGGAATAATTACACTGTTTGTATTCAACCACATTCCCAGTCACCTTGCCGTGTTAAATGCGGTGGTTCACGCTTTCAGTTTTCCGCGAACGCTGGTCAGACCAGCGTTGAATAGACCTTAGCACGGGTACTTCCTGTTTGAGATTCTGCCTATAGGAACGGCGGAGCAGAATGGAGTCGTAATCTGATTTTACCGAAGGGTGGGCGGGGGAGGGCCTTGTAGCCATCCTGGAAGGGAAAGTAACAATGGTCAAGAGTTTTTGTAGTGCGAGTACTACAGACAACGTGTTGATAGAACTTCAATAGTGTTTCCCAGCTACAAGAAATAAATATTTGACACCACACTTTCTCACTAGTGGTGAAAATACTCAAATACAAACTTTTTAAAGAGCAACTGATGGCAATAAACATCTTCTCTGGTACAAAATGGCCTATGTGTCATTAATATGAGTCATTAAAATATATTCTAAATATATTCAAAATTAACTACAAAGTTTAAATATATAAATCAGAGATTTGCGAGATATTTAGGAGAGAAAAAAATTGCCACAGAATGAAGGGTAACCATTAATGTTTTTTGGGGGTTGGGTTTATTTCAATCCTGCTCACATGCCCGCAGCACCCAATTAATCATCAATTTGGAGCGCAGCTGCATGCGACCCGAACGTATTGCCCATGGTCAAATTGGTTTGACATAATCCATATGGGGCTAGTTACGGACCATCAGTACATTACACAATGTACATGGGACAATATTTTTCAATGTCAATAGCTTCAGATTTCAATGACTTAACCTCAAACCAAATATCAATTTAAAAATGCATATACAAAGATTGAAAGCATGTAGCCCTTTCCTGCAGTCAAATGACCAAAATAATAAACTTTTCTTCTTTTTTTATCCGGTGTTTCTATGTCAAACAGTTTTGTTATAGTTCAGTCTTCTGTGATCTATATAGTGTAATATTGGAATGCAAACAAACAATGGAATACAAATCAACTCTATATCTGACATGGTACAGGTGTTTTCTTTTTTTAAGCCCATAACCATGTGTGTGAGGTGTATACTTTTGTTTCAAAGTAGATTTGTTTAAGACTACCAAGAAACACTGTGACCCTGATTTAGCCCACTGCAGTAAAAGGCTATTAATGAGACAACTAAAAGGTGTGCAACTATTTACATTGTGTAATTTATTGATGGTCCCTAACTTGCCTCGGAGCTAGACATCCAAGGTCAAACCAGCTCTGCCACGGTCGCACACCAGCAGACTGAAGCTAATTGGCAAAATAAGTTGTCTAACCTAGGCAACTTCAAGACAGGTTAGACTGTTTAAAGTTAGTCTTTCACCCTTCCAGATAACTCTATACTGTTTTGGCAGAGTGAATGTACAAACGCTTGCCACACACACACACACACACACACACACACACACACACACACACACACACACACACACACACACACACACACACACACACACACACACACACACACACACACACACACACACACACACACACACACGAGGTCACCCACATTAAACCAAACCCCCAAGACAACTTTCATTTGGCTACGGTCGTGGCTGCTGCATTTCTTAATGAGCAAGCTAAAAAACTAGGCCAAATCATGACCCTTTTTTAGTATGCAGCAAAGAATACAGTGAGTATATCATGAAACCTGTTGTGATTCAACTTGAAGGATAACTACAGTGGGGAGAACAAGTATTTGATACACTGCCGATTTTGCAGGTTTTCCTACTTACAAAGCATGTAGAGGTCTGTAATTTTTATCATAGGTACACTTCAACTGTGAGAGACGGAATCTAAAACAAAAATCCAGAAAATCACATTGTATGATTTTTAAATAATTAATTTGCATTTTATTGCATGACATAAGTATTTGATCACCTACCAACCAGTAAGAATTCCGGCTCTCACAGACCTGTTAGTTTTTCTTTAAGAAGCCCTCCTGTTCTCCACTCATTACCTGTATTAACTGCACCTGTTTGAACTCGTTACCTGTATAAAAGACACCTGTCCACACACTCAATCAAACAGATTCCAACCTCTCCACAATGGCCAAGACCAGAGAGCTGTGTAAGGACATCAGGGATAAAATTGTAGACCTGCACAAGGCTGGGATGGGCTACAGGACAATAGGCAAGCAGCTTGGTGAGAAGGAAACAACTGTTGGCGCAATTATTAGAAAATGGAAGAAGTTCAAGATGACGGTCAATCACCCTCGGTCTGGGGCTCCATGCAAGATTTCACCTCGTGGGGCATCAATGATCATGAGGAAGGTGAGGGATCAGCCCAGAACTACACGGCAGGACCTGGTCAATGACCTGAAGAGAGCTGGGACCACAGTCTCAAAGAAAACCATTAGTAACACACTACGCCGTCATGGATTAAAATCCTGCAGCGCACGCAAGGTCCCCCTGCTTAAGCCAGTGCATGTCCAGGCCTGTCTGAAGTTTGCCAATGACCATCTGGATGATCCAGAGGAGGAATGGGAGAAGGTCATGTGGTCTGATGAGACAAAAATAGAGCTTTTTGGTCTAACTCCACTCGCCGTGTTTGGAGGAAGAAGAAGTATGAGTACAACCCCAAGAACACCATCCCAACCGTGAAGCATGGAGGTGGAAACATCATTCTTTGGGGATGCTTTTCTGCAAAGGGGACAGGACGACTGCACCGTATTGAGGGGAGGATGGATGGGGCCATGTATCGCGAGATCTTGGCCAACAACCTCCTTCCCTCAGTAAGAGCATTGAAGATGGGTCGTGGCTGGGTCTTCCAGCATGACAACGACACGAAGCACACAGCCATGGCAACTAAGGAGTGGCTCCGTAAGAAGCATCTCAAGGTCCTGGAGTGGCCTAGCCAGTCTCCAGACCTGAACCCAATAGGAAATCTTTGGAGGGAGCTGAAACTCCATATTGCCCAGCGACAGCCCCGAAACCTGAAGGATCTGGAGAAGATCTGTAGGGAGGAGTGGGCCAAAATCCCTGCTGCAGTGTGTGCAAACCTAGTCAAGAACTACAGGAAACGTATGATCTCTGTAATTGCAAACAAAGGTTTCTGTACCAAATATTAAGTTCTGCTTTTCTGATGTATCAAATACTTATGTCATGCAATAAAATGCAAATTAATTACTTAAAAATCATACAATGTGATTTTCTGGATTTTTGTTTTAGATTCCGTCTCTCATAGTTGAAGTGTACCTATGATAAAAATTACAGACCTCTACATGCTTTGTAAGTAGGAAAACCTGCAAAATCGGCAGTGTATCAAATACTTGTTCTCCCCACTGTAACTAACTGTTTTAAATTGAATCACTTACCATTTCTCTTCTCTGCAGTACTCTGTCTCAGTGCTGCCATGCGGTGGTGGCTCTACTCTACCCGTTCACCTGGCAGTATACCTACATCCCCGTACTGCCCCCTGCGATGCTGGACATAGTGTGTACCCCCACCCCCTTCATCGTAGGGCTACTGTCCAGCTCCCTCCCTCAGCTCACAGAGCTACCCCTAGAGGAGGTGAGAATACAACCCCTGTCTGGTGGTCGAATCTCAACAGGAGAATATATGTACTGTAGATATGTTTTGGGGTGCTGTAATCCATAAGGAATTGAAGTTTGATGGCCAGGACTCACACACCCTGTCTGCTTTCCCTACTCTACAGGTGCTGGTGGTTGACCTTGGAAACAGTCGCTTCCTCAGACAAGTACTGTTTCTTCACTGATTACCCTGAAAGACACACATTTAGCCTAGTTCTGGACTCAAATGCAGCTTCATTGAGTACACTTCATCTAAGTCTATGATATTTAGCTAATCATGTATACTGTATTTCTCTTGAATTTCCATGTCAGCTGGATGATGAGGACTCTATCCTGCCTTCTAAACTCCAGTCAGCCCTAGAGACAGTCCTGGAGAGGAGGAGAGAACTGGCGTCAGAGCGAGGAGGAGACGGTCTTAATGGTACAATTATACTGTTGCGATAACCCGCGCAACTGCTGCAGTAGAGAACCAGAGAGAAAATTGTCTCCTTTGATTACTTGTGATTGGCCGACGACAACAACAACAAGCTACACACGCCATTTTTGTGAAAAACCTGAGCAGCAGCATAAAATGGCACTAGCATCTGGCTCTGTGTGCCGTGGCAAACAAGTTAGGAGATCAATGGAAGATGAACTAAAATGACGGAATTAAAGTTAATGAGAAGGATAGGCTACAATGACCAAGAGCCAACAGGTAGGCTGCTACTTAATACTCTGAATGGAGTTGTTGTAATTGTGTAGGATGGGCAAAGAGCAGCCTATGTAGCCTCAGTTAGCCTACCCTACTAGCTAGGTAGCTAGTTTACGTAGCTTTTCTTCTGGGTTTGATGCAGTCAAAACAGTTACTATGTAATCAGATTGATGATAAATAACCTAGCTTTGGCAGCTAGAAGTTAGTAACTAGTGTGATTCAGCTTGGTTGCTGCTGTCTCTCTCCCTTCTCCAAGCTGCCTGCACCTCACGCTACTTACACACACTCCATGCACAGCGCCTCCCCCGCCTGCTCCTAGAATACCTCTCTCCCTCGGGTCCCGGCTTGTGCATTAACAGCTTAAGTTAATAGCCTACCTTAACAATAGCCGACTGTCCCTAATAGCCGGGCAACGGCACACATTTCAGCAAATAAACGCCTCTTTCAAATAAACACCGGCAAGTAAGAACTGCTGAAATGCACAGTCAAAGAGGAGAATAATTATTCTGTCAAGGAAACTTATTTTTCCTTCTCGAAATAGAGGCATACTAAGACAAAAGAAATGTGACCGTGTGTAAATGATAACGCATTAGTGCAGGAAATGATAGTCCTCTGTGGCTCAGTTAGTAGAGCATGGTGCTTGCAATGCCAGGACCAGGAAAAAGAATTATCCACTCACTCCTGTAAGACACTCTGGATAAAGCATCTGCTAAAAGACAAAAATGTAAATTAAGAAATTGATAAAAATTCTGCAATGAAACAATTAAGTATGCAAATTTGCTAAACCTGTGTGCATTAAGGATATAGATGCCTGACTCAAATAGAAGCGTGTCTCTAAGTGCCTGTTGTGTTTAGTGATTTAAGCATATAAACACCAGGCTATTAATATAAGTTTTCGCTATAAGTCGCTAAAAATGGACTTTTCCTCTGGTTCCCTCACTTGGACGGCTCAGATCAGGTCTGGTCTGGACAGGTCTATACAGGGCTGGGTCTGGTTGTCCTCAGTGCCATTTGGACCGGGTCTCTATGTTTATTTATTCAGGTAGGGTCCGTGGAGGACATCCCCCGGGTCCATTTCAGAACTGGTCAAACTTTTTAGACCCTCGAGACCATTAGTTTGAGGTAGACAGACCAGTGTTTGGACTGTAGCAATTTTGACTCTCTCTCTCACTCTCTCACACAGACTCTGGCCACCTCAGCACCGTTGTGTCCGAGGCCTTTGTGCGTTTCTTTGTAGAACTCGTCAGCCACTATCCGCTCTTCATCACCCAAAGGGAGGTTGAGGCCTCCTCCCCCATCCCCTCTTCCTTCCAACGCGAGTCCTTCCGTAAGTCTGTCTCGTCTAAGAGTCTGAGGCAGTTCCTGGAGGTCTTCATGGAGACACAGATGTTTGGACTGTTCATCCAGGAGAGAGAGCACCACAGACAGGCACTGAGAGGTACGGGTCAAAGTTCAGAGTCAAAGTTCTAAAGCTTTATTGTCCAACTTTAGATAACACAACGTGTGTTTGTTTTTCTACAGGACTGTTTGATGTGAGGTTGCACGAGTATTTGGACTCAATTCATGGTAATGAGCATCGCAGGGTTAACAAGTTCCTCAAAGGACTGGGTAAGGATTACAACATTACATTGGAGAGTATGAACTGAGTGTTAATAGAGTGTGAGAAGACAAGCTGCTGCTCATATTGTTTAAGTATGTACCTGTGCTAAAAGGTGGCATGTTTTTTGTGTGTTTTTTTTACCTCCAGGAAATAAAATGAAATTCCTGTCCAAAAAGTGATCCCCTCTTCGACCGATAATCTGTTAAACCAGTAGCCTACAGCCAGATGAAGATGGGACTGGACACATTAATGACTGAAGAACCAAGAGACCGACTGACAATGAGTTTGTTGTGACAGAGGCCATGTCTAGACTTGACAGTTAATGCAGTTTTTGTATTCTGATCATGGAGTTCTGATCATGGAATTTCGAAAAAATAATTACATTTTATATAACTGTATTTAATCAGGGGAAAACGCATTGAGACCTAGGTCTCATTTGCAAATGTGCCCTGGTAACAATACAGAAATACAATTATACACTATTTAAAACACCAAATTTAATAAATAGAAAATATTACATAAACAATCAAACAAAAACAAACACATTTATATATAAAAATCCCCAGCCTTTCTCCTAAATTGACCCAGAGACAACAGCACATTCAATTATTATTCCACACGATAGGGGCCTGGTAGGAAAAGGCAGATTTACCCAACTCTATGGATACACGTGGAGTCTCCAGCAGTAACCAACCCTGTGACCTAATGTTGTAATCCGCATTTCTATATTTCAACAATGCTGTTAAGTAAATTGGTAGTTTATTGAGTAAGGCTTCATAAATAAAAACAGAATAACGAAGTGACCTACGTGTTTTTAGCTAGGTCCAACCAACTTTATGATAAAGGATGCAGTGGTGAGTGTCAAAACTGTCAGATGTTATAAAACATGTGCTATGATCAATTGTGTCCAAGGGCTTCAAAACACTGGTAGCAGCATTCATGTATATAATATCACCATAATCTATAACAGGAATAAATGTAGCCTGAATGATCTGTTTTCTACTATTTAAAAGAAAGGTTGGCCCTATTCCTATTAAGCCCAACTTAAATAGTAATTGCTTGACTAACTCGTCAACATGCTTTTTAAAAGATAGCATGAATCTACACCTACATTTAAATGTGTCTACCGTGTCCACATTGTGTTCTGGCTTGCATTTATGAGGCCAGCAAACGTTCCTCACACGCTAGAAACATATTTCCTCCAACGTTATAATGAAAAGGTAGCTATCTCTGAACACAATCAGACCACCTGTCTTTTCAATCCGATCCTCATATTCTGATAGCAGAAGTTGCATGTAAGTGTCAAGTGTAGACATGCCCTCAGGGACACATGAAGCCTGCAGTGTGTACATGATAGACTCAACAGAGATAATCCTGTATACTGGGAGACTGTATAGCACAGCCTGTAGAGAGACTGGTATTGTACTATATACTGTACTTATCCAGTCTAAATTATCCAAACTGCATTTAAGAGGCCACAGGAGGGCAGTAGTTCATTTTATTTTAACATGGCACTACAGTGTATGTATAATGTAATTGCTATGAGTATGGTTGATTTGATGAATACAGATACTTTTCCCTGACCATTGTTCTTGTGAATGAGACTCTGACCAGGACGCAATCAGATTGAGTGTTAGCCAGCATTGACCGATATCCACATGGCAAATGTATTGGTGGTGTAACTGCAGAATGAGCTGACATATCGGTGAGCGGCTGCTCGAGTGTCACAAACCACTCCATTATTTATTATACCTATTGCGTTAGAAGTTCAAAACGGCGCTAGAAAGTGAAGGATCATCTATCGATCTTCGAAATAATGACTCTCAAATGTCAAACCATTGATGTTAGGCTAATGCATGTTGTCATGTTAATTTGGATTCAGAGATTTATGCCTATCAATATCATTTTAGTGTTTGGACTTGTAAAGTGGCTGTATGGGATTTGTCCTGCTGCCCTCTGACTGGAGAATTATTTGCGGACAAAACCAACGGCTTTTGTTTCCCTTGAATTCCTTTGTTTATTTCAGTGTTGTGTACAATACATGTCAGTACAGTGAGGGTCTAAAAAACGGACAACTTAAAATCTACTGTATGAAGTTGAAGATGCATACTCATTCCTAGCATGCATGTTTGTCAGCCTACATGTTCAACAGGCTACCTATTTAGCTAGCAGGCTTAAAGTTGGCAGGAAGACGTCTATGTGGCAGACTGAAGCTGTGCTTGTTTAGGATGGCAGAAAGGCAGGGCATTATGCCACATTCATGTTAAGTTGGAAACTCAGGAACTCTGAGTTAAAATGAACGTAAGTTATTTGCGTAGAGCCTCCTATTGGTTGATTCTGGTATCTCCCAAGTGGGAAACTCGGGATCCAACTCCTCCTGCTAGGTTAGCAAGTCGGAATTTTCAGAGTTTCCGACATGACATGAATGCCGCATTAGCTCTGGATGGGTTTCATGTCCAGGTCCAACGCGACAGCTGTATGGACATCCATCAGCTGTCACCCCATGGACTCTCCACCTCTCCTCTCCTCCTACTCTCCAGAAACATGGACAGTCCAACACCTATCCCCAGCACCTTCCCTTAGCCCCTACTACTTCAGTGGTTGGAGTCCTGATTTGGAACTGGATATGTTTTAGTTCCAATGCGCATTGAGACAGAAACAGTTGAAAGGGTATTAGGTTGTTTCACAGAAATAGATGGCATTGGTATTCATAAACCTTGGGGAATGTGTTTGGTTGGAACTTAAAATTAAAAGTTTATAGTCTAACATCTGTTCTGGGCTTTGAGTCATTGAAACACAACAGATCCTCAGAGAGGATCAAATACTTCACTAGGGGAAAGCATTACATAACACAGCTGCTGACTGCTGAGTATACTGTTGTATTGTCTCAGCCTCACGTCTTTACCCTTTGCCCGGTGAGCCAGCCTGTATGCCCCAAGGACATCCACATCAACACAACAAACTCACAGCCACAAGTTTGCACCGTAAAGCTGTCAGAGGATAACAAAAAATAATCGTACCATCAAATCAGACAGTGACGTCCATTACCTTGCTGCAAACTCCTCCCAGGATGCAATGAAATATCACAATAGTTTGAAGAAAATGAATCATCTGTTGAAAGAAGTCTGTTGACAGATGTTTGCCTCATTCCAGGATAAAATGATCTCTCTCTATAGCAGCCGGGTTGCTACCTGGTTATTCTATCCAATGCAGCACACCTGCAGTGCAACCACCTGTCTGTTTGTCAGTATGTCAGTTGTGGATTACTAACAAGGACTCCTGGTTCTTAATGCAATGCTAATGACCTGTTACTGAGGGCTCAATACAACATTAATACAGATGGAATTGGTTGTGCTGGGGTTTAGCCATGTGTAGACTCCTGAGCTATAATATGGTGGCCAACATGTCTACATGTATGACATTCCTGTAAAAACTGAGCTGGTATTCACCCTTGACATGATATTCCTTTTTTTTACCATTCATTTGTAACATTGGAAAGGAATTGAACAGTTTTAAAAAAGAAAGCGGGCTGTAAGCAACAAGGGCCACCAACTCAGTGCTATACAAAGCACACTATTACAGCCCATTAAAAGCACATTACAAAGACATCCTATGCTGCTCCTGCTATACCAGAGATTTTCCACAGCCAAACTTTATTTCCAGAGTAAAGTCATAGAGTGCGGAAGAGCCTTGCTCAAAAGTTGTGCACTATGAGGAGAATAGGGTGCCATTTGGTATGCAGATTACTTAATTACTTGATTTATAAAGGGAGGTAGGGAAGATAACTAATCTACAACTACTGTATGATCAATCAATTACTATTTTATTGAATCTCTCTGTAGTGAATTGTACATTAAGTATGTCTTACTGTGTCTTGGTATGTACTGTTGCCCTCTTTACTGGCTCAAATAGCCAACCAATCAGCCTGTTACTAACCCTTAGTAAACATTTGGGGATAAAATTGTGTTTGAGCAGATGCAATGCTATTTTATAGTAAACAAATTGACAACAGACTTTAAAATCAAATCAAATCAGGCTCTAACCAATAGTGCAAAAAATATATTAGGTGAACAGTAGGTAGGTAAAGAAATAAAACAACAGTGAAAGACATGCTATAAACAGTAGCGAGGCTATAAAAGTAGTGATGTACATGTAGATATGATTAAAGTGACTATGCATATATGATGAACAGAGAGTAGCAGCAGCGTAAAAGAGGGGTTGGGGGGACACACAATGCAAATAGTCCGGGTAGCCATTTGATTACCTGTTCAGAAGTCTTATGGCTTGGGGTAAAAACTGTTAAGGAGCTTTTTTGTCCTAGACTTGACACTCCGGTACCGCTTGCCATGCGGTAGTAGAGAGAACAGTCTATGACTGGGGTGGCTGGGATCTTAGACAATTTTTAGGGCCTTCCTCTGACACCGCCTGGTGTAGAGGTCCTGGATGGCAGGCAGCTTAGCCCCAGTGATGTACTGGGCCGTACGCACTACCCTCCGTAGTGCCTTGCGGTCGGAGGCCGAGCAATTGCCAGGCAGTGATGCAACCAGTCAGGATGCTTTCGATGTTGCAGCTGTAGAACCTTTTGAAGATCTCAGGACCCATGCCAAATCTTTTTAGTTTCCTGAGGGGGAATAGGCTTTGTCTTGTCCTCTTTATGACTGTCTTGGTGTGTTTGGACCATTCTAGTTTGTTGTTGATGTGGACACCAAGGAACTTGAAGCTCTCAACCTGCTCCACTACAGCCCCGTCGATAAGAATGGGGGCGTGCTCGGTCCTCCTTTTCCTGTAGTCCACAATCATCTCCTTAGTCTTGGTTACGTTGAGGGATAGGTTGTTATTCTGGCACCACCCGGCCAGGTCTCTGACCTCCTCCCTATAGGCTGTCTCGTCGTTGTCGGTGATCAGGCCTACCACTGTTGTGTCGTCAGCAAACGTAATGATGATGTTGGAGTCGTATTTAGCCACGCAGTCGGGGGTGAACAGGGAATACAGGAGGGGACTAAGTACACACCCCTGAGAGGCTCGGCATCTGACCGTAAGGATCAGCATGGTAGACGTGTTGTTGCCTACTCTTACCACCTGGGGGCGGCCCGTCGGGAAGTCCAGGATCCAGTTGCAGAGGGAGGTGTTTAGTCCCAGAGTCCTTAGCTTAGTGATGAGCTTCGTGGGCACTATGGTGTTGAACGCTGAGCTGTAGTCTATGAACAGCATTCTCATTGTGCAGTGGTGTAAAGTACTTATTAAAGTACTACTTAAGCCGTTTTTTGGGGTATATGTACTTTACTATTCATGTATTTTTGGCAACTTGTAATTTTACTTCACTCTATTCCGAAAGAAAATAATGTACGTTTTACTCCATACATTTTCCCTGACACCTAAAAGGAAAAGGAAAATTGGCCAATTCACAGGAAAATTGTGCAATTCACACACTTATCAAGAAAACATCCCTGCTCATCCCTACTGCCTCTGATCTGGCGGAGTCACTAAACACAAATGCTTTGTTTGTAAATTATGTATGAGTGTTGGAGTGTGCCCCTGGCTATCCGTCAACAACAAAAACAATTGTGGCATCTGGTTTGCTTAATATAAGGCATTTTAAATTATTTATACTTTTACTTTTACTTTTGATACTTAAGTACATTTTAGCAATTCCATTTACTTTTGATACTTAAGTATTTTTAAAACCAACTACTATTAGACTTTTACCCAAGTAGTATTTTAGTGGGTGACTTTCACGTTTACTTTAGTCATTTTCTATTAAGGTATCTTTACTTTTACTCAAGTATGACAATTGAGTACTTTTTCCACCACTGGTGTGTGTGTGTTTGTGTACGTGCAGGTACTGTATGTAACTGCATGAATACGTTGAGTTATCATCCACAGCAAATAAAACACCATTTAGCCTCACCATTACACCAGTAGTCTCAAGAATTCCTACATACGCCAAAAGCAACAAAATCTAATACATGATTACAAATTAAAAGCCACAGTGATTATAACGCCATACAGTATAGCCTACTGTGACCTCCTATCTGCACAAAGGATGCCTTTTACAGTAGTGAAACATGACCGGACCAGACCTGTGAAACTACTCTATTAGACAGTACTGACAGCTTTACAGGGGCTAGTGTGATATAAAGCAGCATGACTGACATGATTACAGTCAGACCATAATGACACGTGTTTTTAAATTATCATCAGGCTTGTTGCCTGGCTGTCAAATAAGGACATATTACGGGAGGCTATAAAGTAGCATACTGTTGTCACGCCCTGGCCTTAGTATTCTTTGTTTTCTTAATTATTTTAGTTAGGTCAGGGTGTGACATGGGGATGTATGTGTTTTTTGTAGTGTCTAGGGTGGTTGTAAGGTTTAGGGGGTTTATTAGAGTAGTTGGGTTTATGTTTAGTATAGAAGTCTAGCTGTGTCTATGGTTGAGTGTAGGTATCTAGGAAAGTCTATGGTTGCCTGAATTGGGTCTCAATTAGAGACAGCTGGTTATTGTTGTCTCTGATTGGGAGCCATATTTAAGGCAATCATAGGCTTTAGCTGTTTGTGGGGAATTGTCTATGTTGAACGTTTGTAGCCTGTTTGTGTGCACTACGTTTATAGCTTCACGGTCGTTTGTTGTTTTTGTATAGTTTGTAATAGTGTTTTGTTTCATGTTCATCTTCGTAGTAAAATAAAAGAAGATGGCTTATTTTCCACATGCTGCGTTTTGGTCCGTCTCTCCTCCACACGATCGTGACAGAATTCCCCACCAATGCGGGATCAAGCAGCGTGAAAAGCGGCAACAGGAGCAGCGCAAGGAGGAATGGAATTGGGAGCATAATATGGACTACACTACGTGGGAGGAGATCGACAGGTGGGCGATCGACCCAGGGCGAGTGCCGGAGCCAGCCTGGGATTCTCTGGCGCAGTGTGAGGGATACCGGCGAATGGAGGCAGCACGACGACGCGGTAGGAAGCCTGTGAGTCAGCCCCAAAAAATTATTGGGGGAGGGCTTAGAGGTAGTGGGCCGAGGGCAGGTAGGAGACCTGCGCCCACTTCCCAGGCTAACCGTGGAGAGCGGGAGTACGGGCGAACACCGTGTTACGCAGTAGAGCGCAAGGTGTCTCCTGTACGTGTTCATAGCCCGGTGCGGGTTATTCTACCTCCCCGCACTGGTAGGGCTAGATTGGGCATTGAGCCAGGTGTCATGAAGCCGGCTCTACGCGTCTGGTCTCCAGTGCGTCTCCTCGGGCCGGCATACATGGCACCAGCCTTACGCATGGTGTCCCCGGTTCGCCTACATAGCCCGGTGCGGGTTATTCCACCTCCCCGCACGGGTAGGCCGACGGGGGAGCATTCAACCAGGTAAGGTTGGGCAGGCTCGGTGCTCAAGGGAACCAGTACGCCTGCACGGTCCGGTATTTCCGGCGCCACCTCCCCGCCCCAGTCCAGTTCCACCAGTGCCTACACCACGCACCAGGCTTCCAGTGTGTCTCCAGAGCCCTGTTCCTCCTCCACGCACTCGTTCTATGGTGCGTGTCTCCAGCCCGGTACCACCAATTCCGGCACCACGCACCAAGCCTCCTGTGCGTCTCCAGAGTCCTGTGCATCCTGTTGCTGCTCCCCGCATTAGCCCTGAGATGCGTGTCCTTAGCCCGGTGCCTCCAGTTCCGGCACCACGCACCAGGCCTACAGTGCGCCTATTCCGGCCAGAGCCATCCGTCTGCCCAGTGCCATCTGAGCCATCCGTCTGCCCAGTGCCATCTGAGCCATCCGTCTGCCCAGTGCCATCTGAGCCATCCGTCTGCCCAGCGCCGTCTGAGCCATCCGTCTCCCCAGCGCCGTCTGAGCCATCCGTCTCCCCAGCGCCGTCTGAGCCATCCGTCTCCCCAGCGCCGTCTGAGCCATCCGTCTCCCCAGCGCCGTCTGAGCCATCCGTCTCCCCAGCGCCGTCTGAGCCATCCGTCTCCCCAGCGCCGTCTGAGCCATCCGTCTCCCCAGCGCCGTCTGAGCCATCCGTCTCCCCAGCGCCGTCTGAGCCATCCGTCTCCCCAGCGCCGTCTGAGCCATCCGTCTCCCCAGCGCCGTCTGAGCCATCCGTCTGCCCAGCGCCGTCTGAGCCGTCCGTCTGTCCCGAGCCATTAGAGCCGCCCGTCTGTCCCGAGCCGTCAGAGCCGTTAGTCAGTCAGGAGCCGCTAGAGCCATTCGTCAGTCAGGATCTGCCAGAGCCGCCAACCAGACAGGATCTGCCAGAGCCGCCAACCAGACAGGATCTGCCAGAGCCGCCAACCAGACAGGATCTGCCAGAGCCGCCAACCAGACAGGATCTGCCAGAGCCGCCAACCAGACAGGATCTGCCAGAGCCGCCAACCAGACAGGATCTGCCAGAGCCGCCAGCCAGCCATGAGCAGCCAGAGCCGTCAGCCAGCCATGAGCAGCCAGATCCGTCAGCCAGCCATGAGCAGCCAGATCCGTCAGCCAGCCATGAGCAGCCAGATCCGTCAGCCAGCCATGAGCAGCCAGATCCGTCAGCCAGCCATGAGCAGCCAGATCCGTCAGCCAGCCATGAGCAGCCAGATCCGTCAGCCAGCCATGAGCAGCCAGATCCGTCAGCCAGCCATGAGCCGTCCAGCCAGGATCCGCCAGAGCCGTCCAGCCAAGATCCGCCAGAGCAGTCATCCAGCCAGGATCCGTCCCTCAGTCCGGAGCTGCCGTCCCTCAGTCCGGAGCTGCCGTCCCTCAGTCCGGAGCTGCCGTCCCTCAGTCCGGAGCTGCCGTCCCTCAGTCCGGAGCTGCCCCTTATCCTGGTGCTGCCCCTTATCCTGGTGCTGCCCCTTATCCTGGTGCTGCCCCTTATCCTGGTGCTGCCCCTTAGTCCGGTGCTGCCCCTTAGTCCGGTGCTGCCCCTTAGTCCGGTGCTGCCCCTTAGTCCGGTGCTGCCCCTTAGTCCGGTGCTGCCCCTTAGTCCGGTGCTGCCCCTTAGTCCGGTGCTGCCCCTTAGTCCGGTGCTGCCCCTTAATCCAGTGGGGTTAATGTGGAGGGTGGCCATTTGGAGGAGGCTACGTAAGCGGGTAGTGACTATGGTGGGGTGGGGACCACGACCAGTGCCGGAGCCGCCGCCGTGGACGGACGCCCACCCAGACCCTCCCCTAGACTATGTGCTGGTGCGCCCGGAGTTCGCACCTTAAGGGGGGGGTTATGTCACGCCCTGGCCTTAGTATTCTTTGTTTTCTTAATTATTTTAGTTAGGTCAGGGTGTGACATGGGGAATGTATGTGTTTTTTGTAGTGTCTAGGGTGGTTGTAAGGTTTAGGGGGTTTATTAGAGTAGTTGGGTTTATGTTAGTATAGAAGTCTAGCTGTGTCTATGGTTGAGTGTAGGTATCTAGGAAAGTCTATGGTTGCCTGAATTGGGTCTCAATTAGAGACAGCTGGTTATTGTTGTCTCTGATTGGGAGCCATATTTAAGGCAATCATAGGCTTTAGCTGTTTGTGGGGAATTGTCTATGTTGAACGTTTGTAGCCTGTTTGTGTGCACTACGTTTATAGCTTCACGGTCGTGTGTTGTTTTTGTATAGTTTGTAATAGTGTTTTGTTTCATGTTCATCTTCGTAGTAAAATAAAAGAAGATGGCTTATTTTCCACATGCTGCGTTTTGGTCCGTCTCTCCTCCACACGATCGTGACAACTGTATTTACCCTACACACTCACACTGGCCAATAAGACTCTGAAGTAAGTTATTTTAACATTTAACATACTTGTAGTTTAATTTAAATTTAAGTCTGTCAAATGTAAATGCAAGATATTCAAATATATATATTTTTAACATAGCTGGACTGTCCGCATGCCAGGTGTTCATACTTGTTGAGAGAGAAGCAATATTTGCAGAGAGAGAGAAAGAGAGAGATAGGGGCAAA
This sequence comes from Salvelinus alpinus, assembly GCF_045679555.1. NCBI lineage: Eukaryota > Metazoa > Chordata > Actinopteri > Salmoniformes > Salmonidae > Salvelinus > Salvelinus alpinus. The sequence continues at coordinate 127,798 of NC_092122.1, forward strand.
GAGAGATTGAGAAAGGGATAGGGAAGAGAAAATTATACAGTACCAGTCAAAAGTTTGGACACACATAATCCATTCAAGGGTTTTTCTTTATTTTTACTATTTTCTACATTGTAGAATAATAGTGAAGACATCAACACTATTCAAATAACACATATGGAATAATGTAGTAACCAAAAAAAGTGGTAAACAAATCAAAATGTGTTTCATATTTTAGATTCTTCAAAGTAACCACCCTTTGACTTGATGACAGCTTTGCACACGCTTGGCATTTCTCTCAACCAGCTTCACCTGTAATGTTTTACAACAGTCTTGAAGGAGTTCTCACATATGCTGAGCACTTGTTGGCTGCTTTTCCTTCAATCTGCGGTCCAACTCGTCCAAAACCATCTCAATTGGGTTGAGATCAGGTGATTGTGGAGGCCAGGTCAGCAGATGACCTGGCCTTTGGGGCGGCAGGTAGCCTAGTGGTTAGAGCATTGGGCCAGTAACCGAAAGGTTCCTGGATCAAATCCCTGAGCTGACAATATAAAAATCTGGCATTCTGCCCCTGAACAAGGCAGTTAACCCTCTATTCCCTGGTAGCCTGTCATTGTAAATAAGAATTTGTTCTTAACTGACTTGCCTAGTTAAATAAAGGTTACACATGCATCACTCTACTTCTTGGTCAAATAGCCCTGACACAGCCTGGAGGTGTGTTGGGTCATTGTCCTGTTGAAAAACAAATAATAGTCCCACTAAGCGCAAACCAGACGGGATGGCCTATTGCTGCAGAATTCTGTGGTAGTCATGCTGGTTAAGTGTGCCTTGAATTCAGTGGAAGGGACAAATCAAATCCAAATTGTATTTGTCACATACACATGGTTAGCAGATGTTAATGTGAGTGTAGCGAAATGCTTGTGCTTCTAGTTCCGATAATGCAGTAATATCTAACAAGTAATCTAACAACTTCACAACAACTACCTTAATACAAACAAGTGTAACGGAATGAATAAAAATATGTATATAAATATATATGAATGAGCGATGGCCAAACAGCATAGGCAAGATGCAGTAGATGGTATAGAGTACAGTATATACATATGAGATGACTAATGTAGGGTATGTAAACATTATATAAAGTGGCATTGTTTAAAGTGGCTAGTGAATTATTTTTACATAAATGTTTCATTATTAAAGTGGCTAGAGATGAGTCAGTATGTTGGCAGCAACCACTCAATGTTAGTGATGGCTGTTTAAAACTTCTTATGGCTGCAGGGGCAGTATTGAGTAACTTGGAAAAAGGTGCCCATTTCAAACGGTCTCGTACTCAATTCTTGCTCGTACAATATGCATATTATTATTACTATTGGGTAGAAAACACTCTCTAGTTTCTAAAACCATTTGAATTATATCTGTGAGTAAAACAGAACTCATTTGGCAGCAAACTTCCTGACCAGGAAGTGGAAAGTCTGAAAACGATGCTCTGTTCTAGGGCCTGCCTATAAATGGGCATGATATGTATTAGTATACATGCACGTCATACACCTTCCACTAGATGTCAAGAGGCAGTGAGAGAAGAAATGGAGTGTTTATCTTGGTCTGAGGTGGAATAAAAGCTCTTGGCATGACGTGTCACCCATTTCCTGTTTCCTGGAAAGCGCGAGGAGGGACCTGGGATTGCCTTCTGAAAAGCTTTCGTTATAGACAGCTACTATCTCCGGCTTTGATTTTATTTGATAAATGTGACAATATCATCGTAAAGTATGTTTTTTCAATATAGTTTTATTAGATTAGAAATTTATTCGGGACGTTAGGCGTGTTGCGTTGTGTGCCTTTGTTCAGGAAGGAGAGCTTCGCGCCACGCTTCGCGCCACTTGGCTAGTGTGCTTGCTAATTCAAGAGGGAAAAAGGACGTTCTAAAACCAAACAACGATTGTTCCCGACAAAGGACCCCTTGTACAACATTCTGATGGAAGATCATCAAAAGTAGGACCCATTTTATGATGCTATTTCATATATCTGTCGAACATGTTGTACTAGTAGTTTGCGCCTAGATTTTGGGCACTCTCTCGCTATAACTAAGCTGGATGTCGTAATGAAGTTATTTTTAGAATTCTAACACTGCGATTGCATTAAGAACTAGTGTATCTATCATTTCCTATACAACATGTATTTTTTAGTCATGTTTATGAATAGTTATTTGGTCAGAATATGTGAGTGTCAGAAAAATATCCGGACGTTGTGGGAAAAAGATGCTACGTTAGCACAATGTATAACCACTGATTTCAGCTCTAAATATGCACAATTTCGAACAAAACATAAGTGTATGTATAACCTGATGAAGCTTATCAAGGTTAGTAAAAAATTATATATCTTTTGCTGGTTTGTTACGATCGCTAACTTTCGCTGCTGGTAAATGGCTTGTGTTTCTGGCTATTGTGGTAAGCTAATGTAATGCTATATTGTGTTTTCGCTGTAAAACACTTAATAAATCGGAAATATTGGCTGGAATCACAAGATGCCTGTCTTTCATTTGCTGTACACCATGTATTTTTCAGAAATGTTTTATGATGAGTAGTTAGGTATTTGACGTTGGTGTCTGTAATTACTCTGGCTGCTTCGGTGCTATTTCTGACGGTAGCTGTGATGGTAGCTGCAATGTAAAACTGATTTATAGCTCAAATATGCACATTTTTCAAACAAAACATAGATTTATTGAATAACATGTTATAAGACTGTCATCTGATGAAGTTGTTTCTTGGTTAGTTTGGTTGGTTCTTGGTTAGTTAGGTTGGTTTTGTGCATGCTACCTGTGCTGTGAAAAATGTCTGTCCTTTTTTGTATTTGGTGGTGAGCTAACATAAATATACGTGGTGTTTTCGCTGTAAAACATTAAAAAAATCGGACAAGTTGGCTGGATTCACAAGATGTTTATCTTTCAAATGCTGTATTGGACTTGTTAATGTGTGAAAGTTAAATATTTCAAAAAAATATATTTTGAATTTCGCGCCCTGCTCTTGAGCTGGCTGTTGTCATAAGTGTACCGACGTCGGGCTTGCAGCCAGAAGAAGTTTTAACAGTCTAATGGCCTTGAGATAGAAGCTGTTTTTCAGTCTCTTGGTACCGCTTTGATGCACCTGTACTGACCTCGCCTTCTGGAAGATAGCGGGGTGAACAGGCAGTGGCTCGGGCGGTTGTTGTCCTTGATTATCTTTTTGGCCTTCCTGTGACATCGGGTGGTGTAGGTGTCCTGGAGGGCAGGTAGTTTGCCTCCGGTGATGCGTTGTGCAGACCTCACTACCCTCTGGAGAGCCTTACGGTTGTGGGCGGAGCAGTTGCCGTACCAGGCGGTGATACAGCCCGACAGGATGCTCTCGATTGTGCATCTGTGAAAGTTTGTGAGTGTTTTTGGTGACAGGCCGAATTTCTTCAGCCTCCTGAGGTTGAAGAGGCGCTGCTGCGCCTTCTTCACCACGCTGTCTGTATGGGTGGACATTTTCAGTTTGTCCGTGATGTGTATGCCGAGGAACTTAAAACTTTCCACCTTCTCCACTACTGTTCCGTCGATGTGGATAGGGGGCTGTTCCCTCTGCTGTTTCCTGAAGTCCACGATCATCTCCTTTGTTTTGTTGACATTGAGTGTGAGGTTATTTTCCTGACACCACACTCCGAGGGCCCTCACCTCCTCCCTGTAGGCCGTCTCGTCATTGTTGGTAATCAAGCCTACCACTGTAGTGTCATCTGCATACTTGATGATTGAGTTGGAGGCGTGCATGGCCACGCAGTCATGGGTGAACAGGGAGTACAGGAGAGGGCTGAGAACGCACCCTTGTGTGGCCCCAGTGTTGAGGATCAGCGTGGCAGATGTGTTGCTATTGTAATAAATGCTGTTTTTATTTGACCTTAACACATAGCTATAATACTGATATAATGCCTTCCCTTGTTAACTTCTTGCAACTATAGGGGGTGCTGTTCCGCATTAGCATTTTTTGGTCTCCAAATTAAACTGCCTCGTGCTCAATTCTTGATCGTACAATATGCATATTATTGTTATTATTGGATAGAAAACACTTTCTAGTTTCTATAGCCGTTGGAATTTTGTCTCTGAGTGGTACAGAACTACTTCTACAGCACTTTTCCTGACAGGGAGTCAGATTTCAGAAATTTTGACCCCTGATCTGGGGTCGGTTTTAAGGTGCCTGTAAATGCTATGGAGAAACCGACACTGCCTACGTCTTCCTCTGGGTGTCAGTACGTCATCACGCTTTGAATGGAGTCGATTGCACAATCAGAGCCACTATAAAACAACAAAACGTGGAAGTACCGTTCTTTCCCTTTGCGCGTCTTACGCAAGATGGACATCGGACTTGCCTCCTTCCAAATGGTTGTTTAGCCAGTAATATTTCTCCGGTCATGTTTTTACTCGTTATAGTTGTTAAAAACATCATAATGTAGTTAATTTGAACCGTTTTATAGCAATTTATATCCGTTTAGTGCGATTTTGAGGAATTTCTTTGTCGTGCACTTTGAAGCTTTGGGCACGTTTCAGGGTCTCGGTCGATGTTAGTGGACATTTCGAAGGACAGAGGACATCTATCGACCAAAAGAAGATTAGACCCAAGAAAGGATACATTGCCCAAGAATCTGATGGAAAATCACCTCATAGTAAGAAATATTTAATATGATAAATCGTTGTTCTGTTGAAATATTTTAAACGCATAATCCGCCATTTTGTTTGTTATCGCTTCACTTGGCGAACCCTGTATTGCACAGTAAGGATAATTTTAGAAATGTAAATCAGCGGTTGCATTAAGAACTAATTTGTCTTTCGATTCCTGTCAACCCTGTATTTTTTAGTCAAGTATATGATTAGCTTTCGATTAAACTAGATCACTCTGAAAGATGACGTCCGACATTTTGAGGCTTGATTTGCTACTATTTTCATTGTATAACCACGGTTTTGTATGGCTAAATATGCACATTTTCGAACAAACTCTATATGTATGTTGTAAAATGATGTTACAGGAGTGTCATCGGAAGAATTCTGAGAAGGTTAGTGAAAAAATTAATATATTTTGGCGATGATTACGTTATAGCTCTCTTTGGCTTGAATCGATGCTCTGGTAACGTTTGCACATGTGGTATGCTAACTTATCGATTTATTGTGTTTTCGCTGTAAAACGCTTAGAAAATCTGAAATATTGTCTGAAATCACAAGATCTGGGTCTTTCCATTGCTATGCTTTGTCTATTTTTATGAAATGTTTTATGATGAGTAAATTGGTCATACACGTTGCTCTCTGTAGTAATTCTAGTCGAGTTGTGATGGTCGGTGCAATTGTAAACTGTGATTTCTACCTGAAATATGCACTTTTTTCTAACAAAACCTATCCTATACCATAAATATGTTATCAGACTGTCATCTGATGAGGTTTTTTCTTGGTTAGTGGCTATTTATATCTTTATTTGGCCGAATTTGTGATAGCTACTGATGGAGTAAAAAACTGGTGGAGTAAAAAAAGTGGTGTCTTTTGCTAACGTGGTTAGCTAATAGATTTACATATTGTGTCTTCCCTGTAAAACATTTTAAAAAACAGAAATGATGGGTTTATTCACAAGATCTGTATCTTTCATCTGGTGTCTTGGACTTGTGATTTAATGATATTTAGATGCTACTATCTACTTGTGAAGCTATGCTAGCTATGCTAATCAGTGTGTGGGGGGGGTGGGGGGTGATCCCGGACCCGGGGTAGAGGCTCGTGAAAGGTTAAAGCAGACTTTGTTGTGACACTTTGCTACACCCCACAGTTAAACACGTTCTGCCCGTAACAGATACTAACCTCACTCCCACACGCAGGGGAGGATGGCTGACTCAGACCTTTCATGAGCACTGATAAGGCGGGGGGGCGCTCTGACCTCGGGCGCCAGCTGCTGGTGTCGGCAACAACATCTTGTAACTGCAGAAACACACAGGCAGGCATGCCACTACACGAGCACGCACATGCACACACACACACACACACACCCTTGTTTCAGGCTGGGTTTCCAAGAACAAAGAACAGTGCCAAGAACCAATGGGACATTGACACCAGCGTGGAGGGAACGGGCCTCCACTTACAACGACCAGTCAGGAGCACGAACTACCAGAATCTACCTACGTCATTCACTGTATAAAATGTACTGCACACTATGTTTCGGGACTCTCTTCTGCTAGTTCCTTCTGAGCTAAATGAACGAGCCCGTGCACGCTTTGCTCAGATATCTTTACCTCCGAATAAACTGTCTTTACTATACCTTATCCACCTCGTCCAGCGTCTCAACTTGGTCTCATTTCTCAAGTAACGATTCATCAACACTATCTACCCTCACCACCTGGGGGCAGCCTGTCAGGAAGTCCAGGATCCAGTTGCAGAGGGAGGTGTTTAGTCCCAGGATCCTTATCTTGGTGATGAGCTTTGAGGGTACTATGGTGTTGAACGCTGAGCTGTAGTCAATGAACACATACAGTGGGGAGAACAAGTATTTGATACACTGCCGATTTTGCAGGTTTTCCTACTTACAAAGCATGTAGAGGTCTGTAATTTCTATCATGGGTACACTTCAACTATGAGAGACGGAATCTAAAACAAAAATCCAGAAAATCACATTGTATGATTTTTAAGTAATTAATTTGCATTTTATTGCATGACATAAGTATTTGATACATCAGAAAAGCAGATCTTAATATTTGGTACAGAAACCTTTGTTTGCAATTACAGAGATCATACGTTCCCTGTAGTTCTTGACCAGGTTTGCACACACTGCAGCAGGGATTTTGGCCCACTCCTCCATACAGATCTTCTCCAGATCCTTCAGGTTTCGGGGCTGTCGCGGGGCTATACGGACTTTCAGCTCCCTCCAAAGATTTTCTATTGGGTTCAGGTCTGGAGACTGGCTAGGCCACTCCAGGACCTTGAGATGCTTCTTACGGCGCCACTCCTTAGTTGCCCTGGCTGTGTGTTTCGGGTCGTTGTCATGCTGGAAGACCCAGCCACGACCCATCTTCAATGCTCTTACTGAGGGAAGGAGGTTGTTGGCCAAGATCTCGCAATACATGGCCCCATCCATCCTCCCCTCAATACGGTGCAGTCGTCCTGTCCCCTTTGCAGAAAAGCATCCCCAAAGAATGATGTTTCCACCTCCATGCTTCACGGTTGGGATGGTGTTCTTGGGGTTGTACTCATCCTTCTTCTTCCTCCAAACACGGCGAGTGGAGTTTAGACCAAAAAGCTCTATTTTTGTCTCATCAGACCACATGACCTGCTCCCATTCCTCCTCTGGATCATCCAGATGGTCATTGGCAAACTTCAGACGGGCCTGGACATGCGCTGGCTTGAGCAGGTGGACCTTGCGTGCGCTGCAGGATTTTAATCCATGACGGTGTAGTGTGTTACTAATGGTTTTCTTTGAGACTGTGGTCCCAGCTCTCTTCAGGTCATTGACCAGGTCCTGCCGTGTAGTTCTGGGCTGATAACTCACCTTCCTCATGATCATTGATGCCCCACGAGGTGAGATCTTGCATGGAGCCCCAGACCGAGGGTGATTGACCGTCATCTTGAACTTCTTCCATTTTCTAATAATTGCGCCAACAGTTGTTGCCTTCTCACCAAGCTGCTTGCCTATTGTCCTGTAGCCCATCCCAGCCTGTTGCATGTCTACAATTTTATCCCTGATGTCCTTATACAGCTCTCTGGTCTTGGCCATTGTGGAGAGGTTGGAGTCTGTTTGATTGAGTGTGTGGACAGGTGTTTTTTATACAGGTAACGAGTTCAAACAGGTGCAGTTAATACAGGTAATGAGTGGAGAACAGGAGGGCTTCTTAAAGAAAAACTAACAGGTCTGTGAGAGCCGGAATTCTTACTGGTTGGTAGGTGATCAAATACTTATGTCATGCAATAAAATGCAAATTAATTACTTAAAAATCATACAATGTGATTTTCTGGATTTTTGTTTTAGATTCCGTCTCTCACAGTTGAAGTGTACCTATGATAAAAATTACAGACCTCTACATGCTTTGTAAGTAGGAAAACCTGCAAAATCGGCAGTGTATCAAATACTTGTTCTCCCCACTGTAGGTGTTCTCACATAGGTGTTCCTTTTGTCCAGATGGGAAAGGGCAGTGTGGAGTGCAATAGAGATTGCATCATCTGTGGATCTGTTTGGGCGGTATGCAAATTGGAGTGGGTCTAGGGTTTCTGGGATAATGGTGTTGATGTGAGCCATTACCAGCCTTTCAAAGCACTTCATGGCTACGGACGTGAGTGCTACGGGTCTGTAGTCATTTAGGCAGGTTGCCTTTGTGTTCTTGGGCACAGGGACTATGGTGGTCTGCTTGAAGCATGTTGGTATTACAGACTCAATCAGGGACATGTTGAAAATGTCAGTGAAGACACCTGCCAGTTGGTCAGCACATGCCCGGAGCACACGTCCTGGTAATCCGTCTGGCCCCGCAGCCTTGTGTATGTTGACCTGTTTAAAGGTCTTACTCACGTCGGCTACGGAGAGCGTGATCACACAGTCGTCCGGAACAGCTGATGCTCTCATGCATGCCTCAGTGTTGCTTGCCTCGAAACGAGCATAGAAGTGATTTAGCTCGTCTGGTAGGCTCGTGTCACTGGGCAGCTCGCGGCTGTGCTTCCCTTTGTAATCTGTAATAGTTTGCAAGCCCTGCCACATCTTACGAGCGTCGGAGCAGGTGTAATATGATTCAATCTTAGCCCTGTATTGACGCTTTGCCTGTTTGATGGTTCGTCGCAGTGCATAGCGGGATTTCTTGTAAGCTTCTGGGTTAGAGTCGCGCACCTAGAAAGTGGCAGCTCTACCCTTTAGCTCAGTGGGAATGTTGCCTGTAATCCATGGCTTCTGGTTGGGGTATGTATGTACAGTCACTGTGGGGACGACGTCCTCAATGCACTTATTGATAAAGCCAGTGACTGATGTGGTGTATTCCTCAATGTCATCGGAAGAATCCCGGAACATGTTCCAGTCTGTGATAGCAAAGCAGTCCTGTAGTTTAGCATCTGCTTCATCTGACCATTTTTTATAGACCGAGTCACTGGTGCTTCCTGCTTTAATTTTTGCTTGTAAGCAGGAATCAGGAGGATAGAGTTGTTGTCGGATTTACCAAATGGATGGCGAGGGAGAGCTTTGTACGCGTCCCTGTGTGTGGAGTAAAGGTGATCTAGAATTTTTTTCCCTCTGGTTGCACATTTAACATGTTGATAGAGATTTGGTAGAACTGATTTGAGTTTCCCTGCATTAAAGTCTCCGGCCACTAGGAGCGCCGCCTCTGGGTGAGTGGTTTCCTGTTTGCTTATTTCCTTATACAGCTAACTGAGTGTGGTCTTAGTGCCAGCATCTGTCTGTGGTGGTAAATAAACAGCCACGAAAAGTACAGCTGAGATCTCTCTAGCAAGTAGTGGCCTGCAGTTTATCACAATATACTCTACTTCAGGCAAGCAAAATCTAGAGACTTCCTTAGATTTCATGCACCAGCTGTTGTTTACAAATATTCACAGACCGCCCCCCTCGTCTTACCGGAGTGTGCTGTCTATCCTGCCGGTGCAGCGCGTATCCTGCTAGCTGAATATCCATGTCGTCATTCAGCCACGATTCCGTGACGCATAGGATATTACAGTTTTTGATGTCCCGTTGGTAGGATATTCGTGATCTTACCTCGTCTAGGTTATTGTCCAATGATTTCATGTTGGCGAGTAATATTGACGGTAACGGCAGCTTTCCTAGCTGTCTTCTGCGGGTCAGGACGAGGCATCCGGCTCTTCGTCCTCTACGTCGCTTCCTTTTGCGAATAATTGGGATGTCTGCCCTGTGGGGTGTTTGGAGAATATCGTGTGAGTCCTGCTTGCTGTTGTTGTTGTTGAAGAAATCTTCATCTAATCAGACGTGAGTGATCGCTGTCCTGATATCCAGAAGCTCTTTTCTTCCGTAAGATACGGTTGCAGAAACATTATGTACAAAATAATTTACAAATATCGCGGAAAATTGGTTAGGAGACCGTAAAACGGAGGCCATCTCCTCCGGCGCCAATTAGGTTTTCAAGAACAATCCTGCTGTAAAAGAAAGAACCAATTAGGATTTTTTTTAAATTATAATGACATTTTGAATCTTCATCCTGTTTGACAAGTGGGAGATAATTTGGCTAATAATTGTTTTATGACATCATTCCTGACCAGCCAGGTCACCCGTGATACAAGTCAGTATTCAACATCCAACCCCTCATCTCAGAGATAATGGCACCCTCCGCACCTGGGCCATCCCAAGCCATTAGTGGAAGCTGCTGAGCTGTTCCACATCTGCAGGGGGCGTCAGGTCAAATTAACGCTGACAGGAAGTGCTGGGAAGTCCTCTCTTCACACAGTACAGACTACCTACACTTAGAAAAAAGGGTTCCCAAAGGGTTCTTTGGCTGTCCCCATAGGAAAAGCCTTTTTGGTTTCTACCTGGAACCAGAAACGGTTATCCTATGGGGACAGCTGAATAATCCTTTTAGGTTCTAGATAGCAAAAACATTTCTAAGAGTGTACTAGCCATCTCGAAAAAATGCTGGGTTAAAAACAAGCCAGCGCTGAGGAAATAAATATTAGACAGAACACACGTTGGGTTATTTTTGACCCAGCCAGTTGGGCACTTAGTGCTCTATTCAATCAGATCTGCTTAAGCCTGAGATCCTGAGTGAAATCGACGAGTACCAACAGCTTTATGCTTTGGAGGAACAACATACTCCATCATGGAAAGATCCGACCACCTCACAAAATAACTTTAACCCAATAAAAAAAATAAAAACGATTCATCGACAGACATGGACGATTTACTTACCACTGAGGTAGAGGCTAGCTGGAATCCATGCAACACTGGAAAGGTTGTGTGAGGAGTTAGCAGGGCTAAGGGGGATTTGGAGTTCAGCCAGAGTGAAATTCTCACGCTCCAAAGAGAAAACAAGACACTCACAGCCAAGGTAAAAATCCACGATTCCAACATGGATTGTCTACTCAGGGAAAACAGGGTGATAAAGGAGTCGCTACTAGACATACAAAGTCGTAGCATGCGTGAAAATCATTTTTTCCCTGCGATTTCTGAGGACGCATCCAATAATCCAGAGGGCGCGATCAGAGAATTCATGCAATCCGCCTCGAAGCTTCCTATAGAGACTGTAAACAAGGTGGCTTTCCACCGAGTACACAGACTTGGAGCTTGGAGCGACTAGACCAAGGGTCCCCGACCGATCATCGCAAAAGTTGAACTACCTACAAAAGGAGCTGATCAAAAGCAGAGGAAGGGAGCTTAATGGGACCAAATTCAGTCTCAATTACCAATTTCCAAGGGAGATAAACGAACTTCGTAAGAGACTGTACCGATACAAAGACAACAAAGGAAGGATGGTAGTCGTGCCTTTATCATTGTGGGCAAACTCTTTATAGGGGGCGGCAGTGTAGCCTAGTGGTTAGAGCGTTGGACTAGTAACCGTAAATGTTGCAAGTTCGAATCCCCGAACTGACTAGCCTAGTAAAATATAAAAATAAATAGATTGAAAGCAATTCCGAGACAGCTCCATAACACCGTGGCTGTACTAAAATCTACAGAGACTTCATGTTACTAAAAAAAAGAAGGTATGGGAACTGTAAAAATATCTGAACATTATGAAGTGGATATGAACACACACATACTCAATTACATGCTTGCTTACACATATGGACTTATACACACACACCTGATCTTGCTCTATTGTCGAGAACTGTTTTATAATTTAATGTGTTTATTGTATGTCTATCTTTTTTATGTATTTGTCTACAAGTTTACAACAAGCAAGGGGAAGATATCAGAATAGGGGCATTGGGGAATAATAACATAATGTATGGAATACTGTAGTGAAGCCGTCTCTAGAGTAATGCAAGGTCATGTGAAACATAATTTGCTATGGAAATGCTGGGATGTGTTTTTCAATTATGGTAAAGGTAATTATGATGCAACAATGATGGTGATACAATATGGATTACAATTATCATCATGAATATTAAGGCTATACGCACTACATGTTACACACATAGACACTCAAACATGCAAATTAGCAGAGTTATTATTTATTTGGACATCACACATTATAGTCTTACTCTTATACAGACATCGTACACACTCTCACTATATCACATCCAATATCATACACATCAACCTACTCAGATTTGCTACACACATAATATCTTGTCTCAATTTTCTAACATCTGTGGCATTGGCTCACAGGCAAACAGGCAAGGGAATAAAATAAATATCGCTAGAACCTATTTCTTGAATTCTAAATATCAGACATTTGAAAGCTCTAGTTTTGACCTTCATAATACCTCTGATGGCAGTAACTTTACAAGCACTAATTATGGTCAATTTAGACTGAAAAAAGTATCTAGTTGTGGTAAGGGGTGAAATAAGTATAGCCAGTTTATAAAAAAAGAAGATCAGTCTTTACATGGCTCAAGGAAAAGGAATATAACATATACTGTTTACAGGAAACTCACTCTACATCCTTAGATGAAGTTGCGTGGAAAAGGGAATGGGGTGGTGAAATCATTTTCTATCATGGACAAAGGAACTCAAAGGGCGTGATGATATTAATTAACAAAAATTTCGATCGAAATGTGCAAATAGTCAGGAATGATTCGCAAGGAAGGTGGATCCTTTTGAATATGAAAGTGGACGAAAACAACTTTTGTCTCATTAATCTTTATGGTCCAAATCAGGATGATCCACACTTCTTCGAAAACATTTATACCAATTTATTGAATTTACAGGCAACAAATGATCTAATCATTATGGTGGGAGACTATAACACAGTGTTAAGTACCTCAATGGACCGTAAAGGTAATCACTCTACAAACTATCATCACCGTGCCCTTAAGGAAATCACAAATATTATGGACACATTAGAAATAGGCCAACCCTCTAGGCGCACTTGGAACGGAACGCCTTGACAAACCCGTCAAAAACTTCCTCACCTTTGACCGCGTTCCAGGTAAGCCCAAAGGACACTGAGACGTTCTTAACTGATTTAGAGGACACCTTGGATGGCTACCCGAACACTACAGGTTCTGAAAGGCATTACATGTTGAAGCGAACGTCGAATAGACACGTGACAAGGTTCATTCGTCTACAACAGCAACACGTGCAAAACGATTACGCTAAACTTGCCACGGCTTTGAAAATAGAATTCAATGGTTCTGTGACTCGCAAATACGACAGCTCGCTGGCTAACACTGTCAAACAAGCTCGGAATGAACACCCACAAGCACACTATCATCGTCTTCGTTCAGCTTACTTTGGCCTACTCACTGAAACAGAAATGGAAGAGCTATTACCATTCAAACAAATGTTTCCATGTTGGTTTGTCAATCTCAGACCTTGCTAGCACAGCTTTTGAGGCATCAAAAGTATGCAACGCTAAGAGCCTTGAAATCTCGGGTTTCAAGATTGAACAGGAGCAGTCACTCCAGTTAGAGGGTGCATTCTCAGGTATTGGAGCATTGAGAGATGACGCACAACAGCGGTTTCTACCACGAAACCACGATACCAATCCCTGCCGTGGTCAAAATAACTGTAAAGTACGTTGCCAGCGAAACCTGATCGCTACGTTTTGGTACCCAACCCACACAAAGTGTCAGAGCACAAGGGTAACAAGGGTAACAAAGGGTTCAATGACAATCAAAACATACACCGATGTTCTCTAGATGTTCTAGTACGTGAAGTGCTAAAGCGAGGAACGTTTGAGAAAGTTGAAAAAGGTCCGTCACTATGACTAGACGTGGAATTGCCGGACAACAGGTCCGCTGGAATTAACACCCTTAGCAAGGATGTAAACAATCAAATAACTCCCGCTCTGACTCGAGACCCTATCCAGGGCCCGCTCGGTCAAGAAACAAGCCCACAGGCTTTGTCTATAGACAAATGTTGCAAAGCAAAATGTAAAAAAACATCGCAATAGCCATTTCCACTCGAACCCGGATGAGTCGATCTGTCTTCACCATGAACACAAATGACACATCACGTCGTTACGAACAACCACTCCACTTTGTGGGCACTTTGTGGGCAACTCAAAGTTGCCATACCTGGATTAGAACTGGAGGACTGCTTCCCCGTTATGCGCTATTGATTCGGGGTCGACAATATCGCTCATCTCTCAAACGTTGTTCAATGATCTGAAATGGACTTTGAACAAAGCTAAACGTTTATTAAAAATGGAACAATGCAACACTACACTGAGATTTCACTCAGACTACCTCACCTCTCACATTGAGACTCATGCTGAAACTGTCCTTCCAAGACGTATCGCTTGTTCACTTAGAGCAGACTTGATGGATCATTGGATGCCACTAATGGATTGGAAAACCAACCAAGTATGTTCACAGGTAACCGTGCCGTCTCCACTGACCACACTGTCTTCTCCTAACGCTAGGGTTAACCCAGTCATCCACAAGTGGTATCTGTCGGCAACACCCCTTGGGGAAAAGACGTTTCGAAACCTCTTGGTGTAGAATCTGACCCAAGGAGATATTACAATATCTCGTCACATTCAATCAGCAAACCTGATTGATTATTATGTTCATGATTTCGAGCCAGCAGTCTCTGTGAATGAGCAACTTCCCTCCTTGGAGTCATGCGATGCTGTAGCTGGGATTAACGTATCTTGTCCTTCGGACATTTCCACAAGCACTGCGGGCATCCCAGGAATAAAAGCATCAACTTGCAGAGTGGACTCTGCTTCCAATGTTATATTTTCTCCTTTGAGGGGGACTGAAACCCCTTACTAACAGCGTCAGTCCGCAACTGACCTGATGACTCCCACTGGTGAAACGCTGTGCGATATTGCAGAAAGATATCCGTATCTCAGTTCGCAGGTACTGGAACGGTTGCCACACGGGGATTCTGTGGTGACTGCCAGGCCACGACAGCCACTAAGCGTTTTACAGCACAAACACCGGGAGATTTGGCTGAAAGGTTACAGCCAATCTAATAACAATGTGGCTGCTGACAGCTCGTACAAAGGATCCAAACTTTTCATTTGTGCTTCAGACACCACCACCAACCGCTGGTGGGGGGGTCCCGAGACACAAAGGGGGGGAATACTAGCCCAGACCCACGATGAGCCTCGTCGAGGCTGGTGGGGGGGGTCGAGACTACATGCAATACCATACGAGACCGCCGGAGCAGGAAACAAATCTAGTTGTAAACTTCCCCACGAGAACAGAGAGGAGTGGACAAGCCCCTCAACAGGGATAACCTTTTGAATGCATATGAGGTATCACTGAGGTGTACCACACTGGTCATAAAATAAGTCCTGTGGACTTTCCACCTCCAAAAACAAATGGTAACAATAGTTCTTCCTTGCCATGTGTAGTCTGCACTACAATGCAACTAGTAAAATGCTCTAATCATGTGTTCCGTTAGGATAACATTTTGGAATGAAATGGTCCCCATGGGTACTAGTACCAATGCCAGCAACAGTCAGTACAGCCACAATCAGTAAGAAGGTTAGAGACCTAACAATTTGAATTGCCATTGATAACAGCGACAAAGGAGTTAGTAGTCACTCATATTGGAACACTTGGAAGGGAATCTCCAAAACACTCTTTTGATGGTCAACACACATGCCACTAATAAATAGAACCCTCTTTTCAGGATGAAAGTCATTAGAAGTCATGAACCATGATCACACTGCTAGTCAGGTCCCCTTAGCATATGACTTGAGGTTGGCACCGACTCTTACTGACACACGGTCATTGGCACAGAAAATATCTGATGAAGTTAGACTCATTCTGAACAGGACACTTTCCCTTGGCATGCGCGCTTGTGTAAGCATAAACGCACATGTACAACGGAACATTTAATGAGGATTTAGGCTAGGATCACTTAAGGGTCCGAGCAAAATACCAGCCTTGGTAGTTGAAAATTTACCCTGAGGCCTTTGACTCTCCAACTACTTTAATCACAAGTTTCTCCTCAGAGGTCCATAGGTCATTGTGTAGACTGTCTGAAGCTTGTGCATTACAGCTATAGACTTATCATGTCGTAACTTAGGATAGTGCCCTAAGCAACACACCACTAAGTAGGAACGCCCTAGATATGACAGACACAATACCATGATATAGTAATTTAGCCAAGACCGTGGACATACTGTATATAGAATACAGTCCAATTAGATGATTAAGGTGTGGTAATTATATTTTGTATATATTTTGTTTGTGTTTTTGTTCATTTTTGTTCCATTTCCTTTGACACTTAGGAAGTGATAAATCAAATCAAATCAAATTTTATTTGTCACATACACATGGTTAGCAGATGTTAATGCGAGTGTAGCGAAATGCTTGTGCTTCTAGTTCCGACAATGCAGTAATAACCAACAAGTAATCTAACCTAACAATTCCCTAACAATTTGATAGAGCCACAAACAAGTTCCCCATACAACCACCAGTTAGTGCCACAACGCCACTCATTTGAGGAAGAAATGTAATCACGTATTATTGTGAGGGTTGTGCGTTGCTAACATCGGCCTAAAGTACTGCCTAGATCTACCTGTTTCACCTGTCTTTGTGATTATCTCCACCCCCCTCCAGATGTCGCCCATCTCCCCCATTATCCCCTGTGTATTTATACCTGTGTTCTCTGTTTGTCTGTTGCCAGATCGTTTTGTTTTGTCAAGCCTACCAGCGGTTTTTCCTCTGTTCCTGTCTCTTGATTGTTCCTGTTCTCTAGTTTTCCCGGTTTGACCTCTGTCTACCCTGAGCCTGCCTGCCGTCCGGTACCTTTGCCCCACCTATCTGGATTATTGACCCCTGCCTGTCCTTGACCTGTCTTTTGACTGCCCCTGTTGCATTATAAAACTGTTGTTAATTCGATGTTTTCAGCATCTGGGTCTTACCTTGAAACATGATACTGATATGAGGTAATGATTAATAAGTGACTGTTAAATATATAACTTATAAATCTTTAGAGTTTAATTCGGGAGATGGTAACTCTATAAACTACTTCTTCTTTGTTACATGATTCATTTAATTGGGTAACAATTAAACATAGTTAGTGGATTGAATAAATAACAGTCTTCAGATTAATGAAAGTCACATCACGACAGCAGTGTTATTAAGGCTTTAAACCATTGTAACTATTATTCCGAAATTAGAACGCTCCGGCTGGAAAGGGTTAACTCTGCAATTTACTAAAAAGAAAAGGCACCCTGGAAAATATGCAAATTACACTTTACACCATATTGTTTTAAAACAAAACCTCAAAATGATTTACTGTAACACTACAGGTGTAAATGTCTTTCACTGAGAAATTGTAACAGCGTCAGCACTAAGCAGTGAGTCCAGTTTACTCTAAATCAAGTGTTATGTTGCGTATTACTCTACAGTAGAGCTATGCAAACCCCACAATTGAGTTCCTTTGAACACTTTAAAAGTATAATGAGGAATACTGCAACAGAGTTAAATCTTTAACACCTTAAAAAGTGTTATTTTAACACCAGTACAGTGGGACTCACACATTCACTGAAAATAGTGTACATTTGACACTTTCAGTGTTAAATGTACACCATTGATTTTGCTTTGTGCCTGATATGCCACTGGGAATGTGTTCAAACAATGACTGAATGAATTCTATAATTATTTTATGATAAAGCACCTGAGCTCATTTTGCGTGTGTTCAGTTTGACATTGACTACACTTTAAACAGGAACAAATAAGTATTGGAGCAGCTAGTGATTTGCACCACTCGCTTTGATCTTCAAGAGAAAGCATTGGGTTTAACATGTTTTCAGAATAATGCAAAATCTGGTATCTCATGCATGAATCACAATATTGTTGAGTGTGTTTGAATCTGCTTCCAAAGTACAAAAGACAAACAGTTTGAAAGGGAATAAGGGCCACTAAATAGACAATTCCCCTGGGATAATCTTTTCATACATGACCAAGGTTTTCAACAGGAAAGCTTCTTGACTATTTCCTTAAATGCATTTCCATATAGTTAGGCATTGATACTCATTCTTTAATACTAGTTTTGATATTCCAAGTATCCTTTGGTAAATTAGCCATGGCAAAATTAAAGCAGGACCTGGCAACAGAGAACCGCAATAATGGTATTTTGGTCTTTGATGAAAGTTCCCTTAGTGTTAATTTCAGTGACGTGTTCAGTAAGACCCTCAGAATGGTACTGTAAACAAGCTTCTTAGGCACAGAGAGGAATTTGTGAGTGATCTCTTATCAGAGGGGTGGTCAAAACACATCGATCGGCCCCTCACGTGCATGGGCACACACACGTACGTGTATCCTCACCCATGAAAGTCTTAAGACTGGGGGCAGGGGGGAGGGTTTCCTGCATTATTGTGTGTGTTTGGGGAAGTGAGAGAGGTTGGTGCAATATCGTGACCTAGATACCATCTGAGAAACACGGTGCGTCCCAGATGGCAACCTATTCCCTATATAGTGCACTAATGGGTGGCAGATAGCCTAGCGGTTAGAGTGTTGGGCCAGTGACTGAAGGGTTGCTAGTTTGATTCCCAAGGTGCAAAATATGCTGATGTGCCCATGAGCAAGGCACTTAACCCTAATTGCTCCAGGGTCACTGTTTTTCACACCCTGGCCTGTGAACCCAGTCAGGGATAGTTGGCATATGCAACAACAACAAAAACATTTCCAATTCACATATGAAATTTGACAAATATGAACACCCACCAAATTATTATTATTACTGCTTTTAAAAGTAGTGCACTCCATAAGGAGTAGGGTGCCATTTGGGACCACCATTTATTATGAATTTTATTATTATAGCTTTTAAAAGTAGTGCACTCCATAGGGAATAGGGCTGTGTAAGGGCTATTTGACCAAAGAGAGTGATGGAGTACTGCATCAGATGACCTGGCCTCCACAATCACCCGGCCTCAACCCAATTGAGATGGTTTGGGACGAGTCGGACTGCAGAGTGAAGGAAAAGCAGCTAACAAGTGCTCAGCATATGTGGGAACTCCTTCAAGACTGTTGGAAAAGCATTACAGGTGAAGCTGTTTAGAGAATGCCAAGAGTGTGCAAAGCTGTCATCAAGGCAAAACTGTTATCGAGGCAAACGGTGGCTACTTTGAAGAATCTAAAATATATTTTGATTTGCTTAACACTTTTTTGTTTAATACATGATTCCATATGTGTTATTTCATAGTTTTGATGTCTTCAATATTATTCTACAATGTAGAAAATAGTACAAATAAAGAAAAAACCTTGAATGAGTAGTTGTGTCCAAACTTTTGACTGGTACTGTACATGAAAGGGTTTCGGTGTGGGAAAGAGAATCTAAAGGTTAAATTCGAAACCTCTGCAGAGACAGAGTCCACACAGTTCATAGAGAGAGAGAAAGAGAGAGAGAGGGATAGAATAATGTAATCAACAGAAAAAGTTTTGAATCGAGGCTTCTCTGACAAATATGGTCTTTGACACGCTTCCAAATTCTCTGTGCAGTAGAATTCGTGCCAAACAAGAACTCTTCCAAGCCTGGAGTATTTTCACGTGGGCTCCTCATCATTCTTCATTAATATTTCTCTTCTTGGCAGGAACCCGTATCCAGGGTGACTTGCATAGCTTACATTTTTACGTATTGTGTGTTTACGCAGCTGCCCTACTTCTCTGAGCTGGTTCTGGTCAAGTGTGTCCGTGCATATTTCCCCCTTCCAGTCGTCCTGTGCCATCTGGTTGCTGTGTGTGGCTGTGCCTCTCTGGCTGGACTATGCATGGACTGTGAATTTATGGTTGAGGAGGTTAGAAGGTAGCAGGAGGGTGGGTTGGGGGTTGGTGGAAAGGGATGCAGATAGAAAAGTTTGTATGGTGGGATTTTAACATTTGCAAAGTGTGAAACACCAAGTCTGCGACATAGTCTAATACCATTCACCCAGTGACCATGTGCTGTCATCATTCGCCATGGTCAACATATGGCTGATGGTTTGTCTTCTGCCCTTAGGACTCCATATGGATGCAATAATAGATGCCCCATGTCTGTCTCCAGGCATCTATTATACATAACATACTGCAGTATCTCTGTAGTGTCAGATGCTGAAGTGTATGTCCATATAATGACAGATGCAGTCCCAGCTCCTGCTCCTTAGCCCTAAGATTCATACGGGTTAGAAATATAATCCAAAGTTCATTCAAGTCCACATATTGAAATCAGTTGGTTTTTCTACACTTCATTAATAGAAAACACATTCCCAATCAGGAGGGGAAAAAAATACCTGCAGTATTCTGTTGGAAAGTGAAAAACTGTGGAAACATCTGGACTATGCCTGGCTTGGACCTGACTCTACTGTGTGGAGGCCCTGTATTGTGAGGCCAAGCTAACTGCTCTGCCCCACTCACAGGCTGCTGACTAAAACAGACAATGGGCGATCATGTTACAAGCCACGCACCATGATGCTCATCAATATGGAAGGATCCTCAACTGTCTGCCTGTCTAAAACTGTCTAAAAAAGAGAGAAATTCATCTCCCGACCAGGTCATGCCCAATAATCGCTGAGACGCTCAACAACCGTTAAGCCTGCCCTTCCCCGTCTTGAGGAGACGCAGGTCACCGTAGATGTATTATGTGTCCCAAAAGGCACCCTAATCCCTATAGTTGTCCCGCGTGCTCCCTCTCCGGCCTCTAGGTCACCAGGCTGCTCGTTATGGCGCACACCTGTCACCAGCGTTACGCGCATAATGACACTCAACTGGACTCCATCACCTCTTTGATTACCTGCCCTTTATATGTCACTCCCTTTGGTTTCTTCCCCAGTAGTCATTATTCCTGTTTCATGTCAGTTCGCTGTTTGTGTTTATTGTTTTGTTAATTTATTTATTAAATGTATTCACTCCCTGAACTTGCATCCCGACTCTCAGCGTACATCGTTACAATAGTGCACTACTTTTGACCAGAGCCCTATAGGTTCAAAAGTAGTGGACTATATAGGGAATACGGTGCCATTTGGGATTTACAGGCCATAGATTAGAAAGATGGAAATTAGATATTAACTTTCCTCATTAAAAATCACTTGACGATGTCTGTATGTCTCTCTGTCTGCTGGTATTGTACCTAGGCTATGTCCCAGCCCACTGAACCTTTTCTTTGTCTAACAGGAAACTGTCACCCAAACACACATACACACATGCACACACACACAAACACGTGTATGGACGCACACACGCACATGCATGCATAAATATACAGATGCAAGCTTGCAAGCACAAACACACGCATGCACGCACACGCACATGAGCACACACGCACACACACACACTCCTGTCTGCCATTGGACTCTATGATTTGGCACAGCTGTAATAATAAATCAAAGGATTACAGGTTGTTTAGGGCAGAGAGAGGAAGGGATGAAGGAGGGAGTAAAGAAGAGGAGGCAGCCCCACGTTCAGACGTGTTGAAACAGTAGCTAGCAACGGGTTGGTTGACGGGACGGGAGTTTTTTTTCTCTCTCTAGACAAGGGTGGAGTTTTATTGCTCTGAAACTAGACCTTTAAGAGACCTCTGAGAAACTAGCCTCTCTTCCCAAAGGTGGGTGGCTTAATGACCTGTGGAGTTAGTACTGCTGTCTCAAAGATGTGATGCCCTCAGAGAAAGGAGAAAATGTACAAAATGGAATTCAAATAATTGAACCGATGTTAGTCAATTAGTTGTTTAAAAAACAATAATTAACTGAAATTAGGCTAAACGCTCAGCACTACAGAGAAGACAGGGAAGAAACCACAATGTAGCTATCTCTAGGCTGCTATACATTCTGTATTTATTTGGTTTGCCATTCTATAATTTTTCATGGAATTTTAGTGGTAAATAAATATAAATATAATTCCAGAAATAGTTTTACCAGCTTCACGTATTCTCAAATAAAAAAAAGTGAGGGAGCGCCACTCCTCTGTGCTCGGGAGCACTACACCCCTGGTGCACATGCACCTTTGATAAATGAGCCCCCTGCTTACCCTTGCTGCTGCCAATGGATTAATAGTAGTTTCACTCTACTTCTTCACTGGCCAGTCTGATTACACAACCTGCATGCATCAAACACCTTTATTCAAATTCCATATGGGAAAATAATCAACAAGTTTCTTCCATGTCTTCCTGGAAACTGGGAAAAGCTGGGAAAGGTAACTAACATGTGTGTGTGTATTATCCCAGGGACTTAAGTTTAACTTTCATCTCACAGAAATACCAAAACAATCCCCTGCCATAAAACTCAAATTTGGCTCACCACCATATGAAGATGCATGCAGTTGTGTAAAGTACTTAAGTAAAAATTCTTTAAAGTACTACTTAAGCAGTTTTTGGGGTATCTGTACTTTACTATTCATATTTTTGACAACTTTTACTTTTACTTTACTACATTCCTTAAGAAAATAATGTACTTTTAACTCCATACATTTTCCCTTTCAACCAAAAGTACGAATTACATTTTGACAGGAAAATGGTCCAATTTGCATACTTATCAAGAAAGATTCCCCGGTCATCCCTACTGCCTCTGATCTGGAGGACTCACGAAACGCAAATGCTTTGTTTGTAAATAATGTCTGAGTGTTGGAGTGTGCCCATGGCTATCTGTCAATAAAACATTTTTAAGAAAATGGTGCTGTTGTCTTTGCTTAGTATTGTAATGAATATCCAGGGAGAAAAATTTATAGATTCACATGCAGAGCGCAGCAGGTGTTTATTTCACCTTCACATATGGCAGAAATCGTGGTCACAGGCAGGCAATGGCCATACACAGGTAGGCAAACAGGCAGGTGAATCAAAACTAGGACTGAAGGCTAACTGGTTCTCACAAACGAGCTAGGACAGGGTTTAGTAGAGTCAAAACGAACAATACCTCATAAAGGCACAAACAGAATGAACTGAACTAAATAAGAAGCTGATGAGACCAGGTAACTAACACAGGTGAAATCAATGAACAAAAATGAAAGACAGGGCTACGCTCAAGAACACAAAGAAACAGAACACAAGGTTGACTAAGAAAATAAATACAGAACCTTACAAAAATCAGGATTTAGAAATGATTTATACTTTTACTTTTGATACTTAAGTACATTTTAGAAATTCCATTTACTTTTGATACTAAAGTATATTTAAAACCAAATACTTTTAGACTTTTACTGGGTTACTTTCACTTTTACTTAAGTCATTTTCTATTAAGGTATCTTTACTTTTACTCAAGTATGACAATTGAGTACTTTTTCCACCACTGGATGTATTTCTCCCATGAGTGCCTTAAAGGGAAATTACTGAGTGCTATAGAAGGCAGATAGAAATAAAAAAAAAATTTGCCCACTTCTCACTGGAAACACAAGCGCGCACACGCACGCACACGCACACAAACACACACACTCAACTCAGCCGTGCTGTGGTCCAGGACTAGTAATTCAGCGTCCCCATGCTTTTATAAGGCTGTCTGCCAGAGGAGGGAAGTGAATCAGCCCTGGGCCTACCTACTCTTGCCTGTGTGTGTGTGTGTGTGTGTGTGTGTGTGTGTGTGTGTGTGTGTGTGTGTGTGTGTGTGTGTGTGTGTGTGTGTGTGTGTGTGTGTGTGTGTGTGTGTGTGTGTGTGTGTGTGTGTGTGTGTGTGTCCTAACTACGCATCCCAACAATATAAAACAGTTCTCACAGAGCAGCTGTGTCTCAGCTATGCCACCCAAAATCATTGCAGTCATATTTTCTGTTTATTTGTCTTGCCCTCATCTCTGGCATGATGGTGTGTGTTGACTGGCAATATTTATCTTGAGTGTTAAGATATTTAGATTTTTAGAGAGACTTCTATACAAGTTTGTGCTTGAGTGTTGATTAGTGTTGATTCCCTGAGCTGTAACGGGTGACGCTCTCCTCATCCTCGGAAGAGGTGAGGAGAGAAGGATCTTCAGACCAAAACGCAGGCTCAGGGAAATAAGCCATCTTTATTATAAATTACGATGGCACACGAAACGAAACAAAACACTTTCCAAACTACAAAATAAGAAAACGACGTTGACGCAACCTGAACATAAACTTACATAACTAAACATAAACTTACGTACAGGAAAACAGACGACATCGAAACGAAACGAAACAAACAAACGCTACAGTCCCATGTGGTACGAACAGACATACGGACACAGGAGACAATCACCCACAACGAACACTGTGACAACGCCTACCTAAATATGACTCTTAATTAGAGGAACGCCAAACACCTGCCTCTAATTAAGAGCCATACCAGGCAACCCAAAACCAACACAGAAACAGAAAACATAGAATGCCCACCCAACCTCACGTCCTGACCAACTAACACACAAAAACTAACATAAATAGGTCAGGAACGTGACATGAGCTCTATTGAGATGGCAGCAGGCCTTGGTATCCATGGATATGTTTGATTAACATACAGTTAATACATAGAGTTAATGTATTCTGTAGCATCCTTGTGCTGTTTCTGTGATTGGGAGTTTGGGAGTGAGTTTACACTGAGTACAAGTTACATCACCTAAACTGATGACATCACCCTATGGGAGCAACAAGGTCTCATGAACTCTCTCTCTCACACACACACACACACACACACACACACACAACTACACTGTTAGGGAAACAGGAAAATCATAGTATCTAGTCATAACCCATTACCATTGTCATTTGTCATCTGTGTCTTCCTCATCATGGTCAAAGGATGGGCAGGATGTTATGAAGCCCATAAAGATCAATGAAGAGAACATCAGTGACATCAGTGGACTCATCCTTTGCTGTCAATGACAGTGAAGTGAAACATGTGGACTGTGTCCCAAATGGCACCCAATTCCCTTTATAGTGCACTACTTTTGACCATGGTCCATAGGGCTCTGGTCAAAAGTCATGCACTATGTAGGGAATAGAGTTCCATTTGGGACACACACACACGATCAAAGAAAAGAGGAGTGTTATAATTGGACGAGTATGTCTTTAAAGGCATCTTATCCAATATTTCTGTAACCAAATTATTCTGATAATAGATTTTAAAAGGGTAGGTGTTGACTGGAAGCCTACTGAACTGCCATAGCTTTCAGGCCTATAGCTGTTTTGTTTCCCTTAGGAAAGTTAACCAGGAAGAAAGAAAGAAATTCTGTTTTGTAATTATGCCCAACTTTGCACTACTAAAATGGTTCCCCTATGGCGTTGCTCTCAAGAACGTTATTTGGTTCCAACTTGCACCTTTATTTTTAAGAGTGTAGCTACCAGCAGGCCTACAGTAGAGTACAAACAGAGCTTGATTAACTTTGAGTAAAATAGTATTAACCAGAGAAAGGTTTTAGTTAAATAATTGTTGAATAAAGTATAAATGTACCTTTATTTCTCTACTAACATGCAGAGAATGAATGACAATAGCTGTCCTAGCAGAAAGAAAAAAAACGTCAGGGTATTCTTCTCTGCACCACTTTCGAAAACAACACTCAGACCACTTGTGTCACACCCTGGCCTTAGTTATCTTTGTTTTCATTATTATTTTAGTTAGGTCAGGGTGTGACATGGGGAAGTTTGTGTGTTTTTGTATTGTTTAGGGAGTTTAGTATAGTGGATGGTTTAGTGTTCAGTGTAGGTGTCTAGGAAAGTCTATGGTTGCCTGAATTGGGTCTCAATTAGAGACAGCTGGTTATGGTTGTCTCTGATTGGGAGCCATATTTAAGGCAACCATAGGCTTTAGCTTTTTTGTGGGTAATTGTCTATGTCTAAACGTTAGTAGCTTGTGTGTGCACTTTCGTTTTGTAGCTTCACGGTCGTTTGTTGTTTTGTTAGTTTGTAAAGTGTTTTGTTTCATTTTTTCCTTCTTAAAATAAAAAGAAGATGTCTTATTTTTCACATGCTGCGTTTTGGTCCGTCTCTCCTCCACACGATCGTGACAACTTGAGAATACTCCAGGCTTGGAAGAGCTTTGTTTGGCACGAATTCCCCTGCACAGAGAATCTGGAAGCGTGCCAAAGACAATATTTGTCAGAGCAGCTCTCTCTCTCTCTCTCTCTCTCTCTCAGCGGCAACGTTCTTTCATTTACATTTACATTTACATTTAAGTCATTTAGCAGACGCTCTTATCCAGAGCGACTTACAAATTGGTGCATTCACCTTATGATATCCAGTGGAACAACCACTTTACAATAGTGCATCTAACTCTTTTAAGGGGGGGGGTTTAGAAGGATTACTTTATCCTATCCTAGGTATTCCTTAAAGAGGTGGGGTTTCAGGTGTCTCCGGAAGGTGGTGATTGACTCCGCTGACCTGGCGTCGTGAGGGAGTTTGTTCCACCATTGGGGTGCCAGAGCAGCGAACAGTTTTGACTGGGCTGAGCGGGAACTGTACTTCCTCAGAGGTAGGGAGGCGAGCAGGCCAGAGGTGGATGAACGCAGTGCCCTTGTTTGGGTGTAGGGCCTGATCAGAGCCTGAAGGTACGGAGGTGCCGTTCCCCTCACAGCTCCGTAGGCAAGCACCATGGTCTTGTAGCGGATGCGAGCTTCAACTGGAAGCCAGTGGAGAGAGCGGAGGAGCGGGGTGACGTGAGAGAACTTGGGAAAGTTGAACACCAGACGGGCTGCGGCGTTCTGGATGAGTTGTAGGGGTTTAATGGCACAGGCAGGGAGCCCAGCCAACAGCGAGTTGCAGTAATCCAGACGGGAGATGACAAGTGCCTGGATTAGGACCTGCGCCGCTTCCTGCGTGAGGCAGGGTCGTACTCTGCGAATGTTGTAGAGCATGAACCTACAGGAACGGGTCACCGCCTTGATGTTAGTTGAGAACGACAGGGTGTTGTCCAGGATCACGCCAAGGTTCTTAGCACTCTGGGAGGAGGACACAATGGAGTTGTCAACCGTGATGGCGAGATCATGGAACGGGCAGTCCTTCCCCGGGAGGAAGAGCAGCTCCGTCTTGCCGAGGTTCAGCTTGAGGTGGTGATCCGTCATCCACACTGATATGTCTGCCAGACATGCAGAGATGCGATTCACCACCTGGTTATCAGAGGGGGGAAAGGAGAAGATTAATTGTGTGTCGTCTGCATAGCAATGATAGGAGAGACCATGTGAGGATATGACAGAGCCAAGTGACTTGGTGTATAGCGAGAATAGGAGAGGGCCTAGAACAGAGCCCTGGGGGACACCAGTGGTGAGAGCACGTGGTGCGGAGACAGATTCTCGCCACGCCACCTGGTAGGAGCGACCTGTCAGGTAGGACGCAATCCAAGCGTGGGCCGCGCCGGAGATGCCCAGCTCGGAGAGGGTGGAGAGGAGGATCTGATGGTTCACAGTATCAAAGGCAGCCGATAGGTCTAGAAGGATGAGAGCAGAGGAGAGAGAGTTAGCTTTAGCAGTGCGGAGCGCCTCCGTGACACAGAGAAGAGCAGTCTCAGTTGAATGACTAGTCTTGAAACCTGACTGATTTGGATCAAGAAGGTCATTCTGAGAGAGATAGCAGGAGAGCTGGCCAAGGACGGCACGTTCAAGAGTTTTCATGTTTCTGATTCACTTTTCCTGAAATCCCTCCTTACACCAACTTCTTCTACTTTATATTTAAACACATTTTATTCTGTACAGTTTTAGGATACCGCTCCACTGTTTTAATTTATATACTATAACAAAGAATATTTCAAACAAGATGGCTTATCCACCAATCATGAATTCTGTATTTTGGATCGGATTGCAATATATCAGCACGGCATCTATGTTTATGGTTAATGGCTTCCAAGTTCTCTAGTGTTGCAGCACGGAAAGGACTGGTTGTAGGGACTAACTGTGACAGATATAATCTTGACCTGGTTTCCTCCAGAGTCTCGCCTGTCCCCTTTATTGCCCAAAATATTGGTTTAAATAAATGTTAAAAGAATATATTAAAAAATGTTTCCTCATCTTTCTTATATCTCTCAGATATAGGAGAGACACTTCAGAACTTCCTTTTGATATTTTGTTGGGACTATCTGTTGGTCCATGTAGTGAATATGTGATTCAATGCGTTTGTATAGGCTAATAGCGGTAAGGCCAAAAATATTGTTTCATCAAATATATATGTATATATTTTTAGGATAATTCAAACACTCCTAAAATTCCAAATGAAATAGTTGAATGATCCTTGGAATGACCTTCTTAAAACAATTACATGTGGCTTAGTAGAACCCCCCTCCCCCGGCTTAGATAGGGCTTAGACTCTGATGGGTTAATGTTCAAAGTCTCTGCTCTGTGTCAACCCATGGTAAAATAATAGTACGTATGAGGCAGGAAGGCTTGGTACAGTACAGGATGGGTGCTAAAAAGCAAGGAGCTGATTTTGGACTTCAGGAGACAGCAGAGGGAGCACACCCCCATTTCCTCTGTCACGTTCGCTGGAATAAATGTCGGACCAAGGCGCAGCGGATGTTGATTTCCACATTATTTATTAGAAAGTGAAACTTAGCAAAGACAAAAACAAATAAACAATAAATTAACAACGAACCGTGACTACAGAGATGCTACATGCACTAACTCAAAACAATATCCCATAAACACAGGTGGGAAAAACAGCTACTTAAATATGATCCCCAATTAGAGACAACGATACCAGCTGCCTCTAATTGTGAATCATACAAATCAACAACATAGAAAATAAACTAGAACACCACATAGAAATAATTAAAGTAGATCACCCCCAGTCACGCCCTGACCCACTTCACCATAGAGAAACAATGGCTCTCTATGGTCAGAGTGTGACATCCTCGGTGTATACATCACTGACAATCTGAAATGGTCCACCCACACAGACAGTGTGGTGAAGAAGGCACAATAGGAGGCTGAAGAAATTCGGCTTGGCCCCTAAGACCCTCACAAGCTTTTCGAGACGAACCATTGAAAGCATCCTGTCTCAGACTGTCACACCTCCAGGTATGGCAACTACATTGTCTGCTACCACAAGGCTCTCCAGAGGGTGGTGAGGTTAGCCCAACGCATCACCAGGAGCACACTGCCTGCATTTCAGGACATCTACCGCACCCGGTGTCACAGGAAGTTCAAGAAGATCTGAGCTAAGGCCTGTTCACCCCACTGTCATCCACAAGACGACGTCAGTACAGGTGAATCAAAGCCGGGAAAACACCTTCTATCTCAAGGCCATCAGACTGTTAAATAGCCATCACTAGCCTGCCTTCACCCAGTACCCTGCCCTGGATTTTGTCACTGAAACTAGCCGGCTACCACCAGGTTACTCATCCCTGCACCTTAGAGGCTGCTGCCCTATGTACAGTTGAAGTTGGAAGTTTACATACACCTTAGCCAAATACATTTAAACTCAGTTTTTCACAATTCCTGACATTTAATCCTAGTAACAATTCCCTATCTTAGGTCAGTTAGGATCACCACTTAATCTTAAGAATGTGAAATGTCAGAATAATAGTAGAGAGAATGATTTATTTCAGCTTTAATTTCTTTCATCACATTCCCAGTGGGTCAGAAGTTTACATACACTCAGTTAGTATTTGGTAGCATTGCCTTTAAATTGTTTAACTTGGGTCAAATGTTTTGGGTAGCCTTCCACAAGCTTCCCACAATAAGTTTGGTGAATTTTGGCCCATTCCTCCTGACAGAGCTGGTGTAACTGGGTCAGGTTTGTCGGAAACCTTGCTCGCACACGCTTTTTCAGATCTGCCCATAAATTTTCTATAGGATTGAGGTCAGGGCTTTGTGATGGCCACTCCAATACCTTGACTTTGTTGTCCTTAAAACTGCTTAGGGCTGCGATCCCGTTAACGGGATCGATTTGACAACATCTGGGGAAATTTTAGAGCGACAAACTAAAAATACAACATCGTAACATTAAACATTCTTGAAAATTCAAGTGTCTTACATCCTTCAAAAGATTAGAATCTTGGTAATCAAACTGCGTTTTCCGATTTAAAATAGCTATTACAGAGAAAAAATGCCATGCTTTTGTTTGAGAAGAGCGATCAACAACAACAAACTTTTTCCGCCATGACAGGTTTGACACATTCACATCTGAAGGTAAAATTATGACTTACATTCTGATATCTTGCTCTTATTTCTCCTCCTGAGGGTCCCAGTGATCAAATGAAGTGTCGTTTTCTTTGATAAAATCAATTTTTATAGCATAACACGAAACATTTTGTAAACCACTTGTGTCGTGAATTCCGTCTCTATCAACTTTTGACGAAACATTCGAAGTAATTACATACACTAAACAATCGTTTATCTAGTCATGGTTGGTTTCATTGCAATCCTCTGGATGTTTGTAACACAGCCATACGTGTTCTTTTTGCGGGGTGTATTGACCGAAAGGAACTGATTTGAAGACAATGAGCAATGACCTCATTGCGCAACAATAATATAAGCAAAGTTTCGTTGATTGACTGTATTTCTGCCCAATGACCACTGATCTTCTTGAAATCTAGCTTGGTAGATAGCCAATGAGCTGAGGTAAACGCCAGTATGTGATGGTTATGGGTTAGACCACCAGCCCTTGTTAGTAAACGCAAGCGTAACGAACTTCATTTGCCATTGACGATCAGACTTGTTGCAGGCAAACGCGATACGCACAACAGTATTTTGTGAAGAGTATTTTCAACAATTTCATAGAAAACATCATGGCGAATAAATCAGGAAAAGCAAAGTCAAAATCGAAGGATACAGATTTGCACCAAAACTTAGGAGAAATAGATAGGGAAAGTGAGACAGATTTGTGGCTTGAAGAATCTTTGAGTGAGCATAGTTTTGACTCAAAGACCGAAGAGATGTTTCTGCAAGGAGAGGACATAATTCTGGACTGGTAAGTGCTAATGCTGTTGTTTGAAATATAAGTAATTTGATATTTTTATGGCAAAAATATATACAGATATATATATTATTTTGTTGCAATTTATAGAAATATAATCAGTAATGAAATGTGTGATGAAATGTGTAAGTACACATTGGCTATACATAGTGTGTGTGTGTGTGTGTGTGTGTATGTATGTGTATGACTCATAACCTGTGTGTGTGTGTGTGTGTGTGTGTGTGTGTGTGTGTGTGTGTGTGTGTGTGTGTGTGTGTGTGTGTGTGTGTGTGTGTGTGTGTGTGTGTGTGTGTGTGTGTGTGTATGTATATATATATATATATATATATATTCCATGTCAGATATACAGTATATCACAAAAGTGAGTACACCCCTCACATTTTTGTAAATATTTGAGTATATCTTTTCATGTGACAACACTGAAGAAATGACACTTTGCTACAATGTAAAGTAGTGAGTGTACAGCTTGTATAACAGTGTAAATTTGCTGTCCCTTCAAAATAACTCAACACACAGCCATTAATGTCTAAACCGCTGGCAACAAAAGTGAGTACACCCCTGAGTGAAAATGTCCAAATTGGGCCCAAAGTGTCAATATTTTGTGTGGCCACCAACATTTTCCAACACTGCCTTAACCCTCTTGGGCATGGAGTTCACCAGAGCTTCACAGGTTGCCACTGGAGTCCTCTTCCACTCCTCCATGATGACATCACGGAGCTGGTGGATGTTAGAGACCTTGCACTCCTCCACCTTCCATTTGAGGATGCCCCACAGATGCTCAATAGGGTTTAGGTCTGGAGACATGCTTGGCCAGTCCATCACCTTTACCCTCAGCTTTTTTAGCAAGGCAATGGTCGTCTTGGAGGTGTGTTTGGGGTCGTTATCATTTTGGAATACTGCCCTGCGGCCCAGTCTCCGAAGGGAGGGGATCATGCTCTGCTTCAGTATGTCACAGTACATGTTGGCATTCATGGTTCCCTCAATGAACTGTAGCTCCCCAGTGCCGGCAGCACTCATGCAGCTCCATACCATGACACTCCCACCACCATGCTTAACTGTAGGCAAGACACACTTGTCTTTGTACTCCTCACCTGGTTGCCGCCACACACGCTTGACACCATCTGAACCAAATAAGTTTATCTTGGTCTCATCAGACCACAGGACATGGTTCCAGTAATCCATGTCCTTAGTCTGCTTGTCTTCAGCAAACTGTTTGCGGGCTTTCTTGTGCATCATCTTTAGAAGAGGCTTCCTTCTGGGACGACAGCCATGCAGACCAATTTGATGCAGTGTACGGTGTATGGTCTGAGCACTGACAGGCTGACCCCCCACCCCTTCAACCTCTGCAGCAATGCTGGCAGCACTCATATGTCTATTTCCCAAAGACAACCTCTGGATATGACGCTGAGCACGTGCACTCAACTTCTTTGGTCGACCATGGCGAGGCCTGTTCTGAGTGGAACCTGTCCAGTTAACTTTTTATGGCTGCAGGGGCAGTATTGAGTAGCTTGGATGAAAGGTGCCCATTTCAAACGGCCTCGTACTCAATTCTTGCTTGTACAATATTCATATTATTATTACTATTGGATAGAAAACACTCTCAAGTTTCTAAAACCGTTTGAATTATATCTGTGAGTAAAACAGAACTCATTTTGCAGCAAACTTCCTGTCAGAAAGTGAAAAATCTGAAATCGAGGCTCTGTTCCAGGGCCTCCCTAATCATTTGCTTGAAATCTATTAGTATACATGCACTTCATACGCCTTCCACTAGATGTCAATAGGCTGTGAGAGGTGAAATGGAGTGTATAGCTATTTCTATGGTCAAAAGAGAGAGCTTGGAATGACATGACCCCAAATTCCTTTGTTCAGGAAGGCGCAGGAAGTACATCAGCACTGGCTTCTGAAAAGCTTTTGTTATAGACGGCTAATATCTCCGACTTTGATTTTATTTGATAAATGTGACAATATCATCGTAAAGTATGTTTTTTCAATATAGTTTTATCAGAATATTGAAATTTTTTCGTGAGTTTTGGCGTATTCCGTTCTCTGCGTTTGTTCACGATGGACAGCTTCGCGCCACTTGGCAAGTTTTGCTTGCTAATTCGAGAGGGAAAAAGGACATTCTCAAACCAAACAACGATTGTTCTGGACGAAGGACCCCTTGTGCAAGATTCTGATGGAAGCTCAACAAAAGTAGGACCCATTTATGATGTTATTTCCTATTTCTGTCGAAAATGTGTTGTTGTGTTTTCCGCCTTGATTTTTGGAGCTGTCTCGCTATAACGTAAGCTGCATGTCGTACTAAAGTTATTTTTAGAATTCTAACACGGCGATTGCATTAAGAACTAGTGTATCTATCATTTACTGTACAACAAGTATTTTTTAGTAACGTTTATGATTAGTTATTTGGTCAGAATAGGTGAGTGTCAGAAATATATCCGGAGATTCTGGAAAATATTTGCTACGTTTTCACAATGTATAACCACGGATTTCAGCTCTAAATATGCACATTTTCGAACAAACCATATATGTATTGTGTAATATGATGTTATAGGACTGTCATCTGATGAAGTTTATGAAGGTTAGTGAAATAATTAATATCTTTTGCTGGTTTTGTCGCTATCGCTACTGTTGCCTTGAATCAATGTAGTTGTGTGGTTGGCTATTGTAGTAAGCTAATATAATGCTATATTGTGTTTTCGCTGTAAAGCACTTAAAGAATCTGAAATATTGGCTGGATTCACAAGATGTTTGTCTTTCATTTGCTGTACACCATGTATTTCTCATAAATGTTTTATGATGAGTATTTAGGTATTTCAATTTGGTCTTTGTAATTGTTTTAGCTGCTTCGGTGCTATTTCCGATTGTAGCTGCAATGTAAAACTATGATTTATACCTCAAATATGCAACTTTTTCGAACAAAACATAGATTTATTGTATAACATGTTATAAGACTGTCATCTGATGAAGTTGTTTCTTGGTTAGTTTGGTTGGTTCTTGGTTAGTTTGGTTGGTTTTGTGAAAGCTACCTGTGCTGTGAAAAATGTCTGTGCTTTTTTGTATTTGGTGGTGAGCTAACATAAATATACGTGGTGTTTTCGCTGTAAAACATTTAAAAAATTTGACATGTTGGCTGGATTCACAAGATGTTTATCTTTCATTTGCTGTATTGGACTTGTTAATGTGTGAAAGTTAAATATTTCTAAAAAATATCTTTTGAATTTCGCGCCCTGCACTTGGACTGGCTGTTGTCATATGTGTACCGACACCGGGCTTGCAGCCATAAGAAGTTTATGCTAACCGCTGTATGGTCTTGGCCACCGTGCTGCAGCTCAGTTTCAGGGTCTTGGCAATCTTCTTATAGCCCAGGCCATTTTTATGTAGAGCAACAATTATTTTTTTCAGATCCTCAGAGAGTTCTTTGCCATGAGGTGCCATGTTGAACTTCCAGTGACCAGTCAGTATGAGGGAGTGTGAGAGCGATGACACCAAATTTAACACACCTGCTCCCCATTCACACCTGAGACCTTGTAACACTAACGAGTCACATGACACCGGGGAGGGAAAATGGCTAATTGGGCCCAATTTGGACATTTTCACTTAGGGGTGTACTCACTTTTGTTGCCAGCGGTTTAGACATTAATGGCTGTGTGTTGAGTTATTTTGAGGGGACAGCAAATTTACACTGTTATACAAGCTGTACACTCACTACTTTACATTGTAGCAAAGTGTCATTTCTTCAGTGTTGTCACATGAAAACCCGGTGTCAAGTACTTCCGGGTTGGAGCGAGCGGTCGCACTTCGCACTTTGGTCCGCAGGTAGTATAACTTTTCATTACATTTCATTATAGTACAACGGTTTAATTTGTCTAATCTTAGCAATTTCTTCTTAGCTAGCTACATAGCCGTCTTTGTATCAAAGATAATTGCGTAATTATCGTATTTCGTCGTCCTAACGCAGTCTACACTGCTATCTGCCATCTGCCCAGCAGCTAGCCAGCTAGCAAACGTCCACCGTCTACCGAATAGCAGCACTTTGGTCCGCAGGTAGTATAACTTTTCATTACATTTCATTACATTTCATTATAGTACAACGGTTTAATTTGTCTAATCTTAGCAATTTCTTCTTAGCTAGCTACATAGCCGTCTTTGTATCAAAGATAATTGCGTAATTATCGTATTTCGTCGTCCTAACGCAGTCTACACTGCTATCTGCCATCTGCCCAGCAGCTAGCCAGCTAGCAAACGTCCACCGTCTACCGAATAGCAGCACTGTAGCAACTATTACACCCAACTGAACGACTTGATTAGTGTAGTGTTAGCTAGCTACATAGTTGTCTTTGCTGTCTTCGTATCCAAGATAATTGTGTAGTTTAGAGTGTGTAGTTTTAGAGTGATTATCTTAATTTACCGAGGCTAGCTAGCCAGCTATCTGTCGTCCTTAACGTAGGAGACACTGCTAGCTAGCCAACAGCTAGCCAACGTCTACCGAATAGAACTTCTGCACTCAACAACCCGGTCGCATTCCGCTTCGCTCCACAGGTAGTATCACATTTTCATTTCATTTCATTACAGTACAACGGTTTGATTTGTTTGATCGTAGCTAGCTACATAGCTAGCTACATAGCCGTCTTTGTATCAAAGATAATTGTGTAGTCTAGAGCGATTTTCTAGGTTAGCTAGCCAGCTATTGTCGTTCTCTTAACGCAACGTAACGTAATCAACACTGCTAGCTAGCCAGCTAGCCCCCGAATAGCAGCACTGTAGATACTATTACACTCAACGGAACGACTTGATTAGTGTAGTGTCAACAACGCAGCCACTGCCAGCTAGCCTACAAAGTCAACAACTGCCAGCTAGCCTACAAAGTCAACAACGCAGCCACTGCCAGCTAGCCTACTTCAGCAGTACTGTATCATCTTAATCATTTTAGTCAATAAGATTCTTGCTACGTAAGCTTAACTTTCTGAACATTCGAGACGCGTAGTCCACTTGCCACTCCAATCTCCTTTGCATTAGCGTAGTCTCTTCTGTAGCCTGTCAACTATGTGTCTGTCTATCCCTGTTCTCTCCTCTCTGCACAGACCATACAAACGCTCCACACCGCGTGGCATCGGCCACCCTAATCTGGTGGTCCCAGCGCGCACGACCCACGTGGAGTTCCAGGTCTCCGGTAGCCTCTGGAACTGCCGATCTGCGGCCAACAAGGCAGAGTTCATCTCAGCCTATGCCTCCCTCCAGTCCCTCGACTTCCTGGCACTGACGGAAACATGGATCACCACAGATAACACTGCTACTCCTACTGCTCTCTCTTCGTCCGCCCACGTGTTCTCGCACACCCCGAGAGCTTCTGGTCAGCGGGGTGGTGGCACCGGGATCCTCATCTCTCCCAAGTGGTCATTCTCTCTTTCTCCCCTTACCCATCTGTCTATCGCCTCCTTTGAATTCCATGCTGTCACAGTTACCAGCCCTTTCAAGCTTAACATCCTTACCATTTATCGCCCTCCAGGTTCCCTCGGAGAGTTCATCAATGAGCTCGATGCCTTGATTAGCTCCTTTCCTGAGGACGGCTCACCTCTCACAGTTCTGGGCGACTTTAACCTCCCCACGTCTACCTTTGACTCATTCCTCTCTGCCTCCTTCTTTCCACTCCTCTCCTCTTTTGACCTCACCCTCTCACCTTCCCCCCCTACTCACAAGGCAGGCAATACGCTCGACCTCATCTTTACTAGATGCTGTTCTTCCACTAACCTCACAGCAACTCCCCTCCAAGTCTCCGACCACTACCTTGTATCCTTTTCCCTCTCGCTCTCATCCAACACTTCCCACACTGCCCCTACTCGGATGGTATCGCGCCGTCCCAACCTTCGCTCTCTCTCCCCCGCTACCCTCTCCTCTTCCATCCTATCATCTCTTCCCTCTGCTCAAACCTTCTCCAACCTATCTCCTGATTCTGCCTCCTCAACCCTCCTCTCCTCCCTTTCTGCATCCTTTGACTCTCTATGTCCCCTATCCTCCAGGCCGGCTCGGTCCTCCCCTCCCGCTCCGTGGCTCGACGACTCATTGCGAGCTCACAGAACAGGGCTCCGGGCAGCCGAGCGGAAATGGAGGAAAACTCGCCTCCCTGCGGACCTGGCATCCTTTCACTCCCTCCTCTCTACATTTTCCTCTTCTGTCTCTGCTGCTAAAGCCACTTTCTACCACTCTAAATTCCAAGCATCTGCCTCTAACCCCAGGAAGCTCTTTGCCACCTTCTCCTCCCTCCTGAATCCTCCTCCCCCTCCCCCCCCTCCTCCCTCTCTGCAGATGACTTCGTCAACCATTTTGAAAAGAAGGTCGACGACATCCGATCCTCGTTTGCTAAGTCAAACGACACCGCTGGTTCTGCTCACACTGCCCCACCCTGTGCTCTGACCTCTTTCTCCCCTCTCTCTCCAGATGAAATCTCGCGTCTTGTGACGGCCGGCCGCCCAACAACCTGCCCGCTTGACCCTATCCCCTCCTCTCTTCTCCAGACCATTTCCGGAGACCTTCTCCCTTACCTCACCTCGCTCATCAACTCATCCCTGACCGCTGGCTACGTCCCTTCCGTCTTCAAGAGAGCGAGAGTTGCACCCCTTCTGAAAAAACCTACACTCGATCCCTCCGATGTCAACAACTACAGACCAGTATCCCTTCTTTCTTTTCTCTCCAAAACTCTTGAACGTGCCGTCCTTGGCCAGCTCTCCCGCTATCTCTCTCAGAATGACCTTCTTGATCCAAATCAGTCAGGTTTCAAGACTAGTCATTCAACTGAGACTGCTCTTCTCTGTATCACGGAGGCGCTCCGCACTGCTAAAGCTAACTCTCTCTCCTCTGCTCTCATCCTTCTAGACCTATCGGCTGCCTTCGATACTGTGAACCATCAGATCCTCCTCTCCACCCTCTCCGAGTTGGGCATCTCCGGCGCGGCCCACGCTTGGATTGCGTCCTACCTGACAGGTCGCTCCTACCAGGTGGCGTGGCGAGAATCTGTCTCCTCACCACGTGCTCTCACCACTGGTGTCCCCCAAGGCTCTGTTCTAGGCCCTCTCCTATTCTCGCTATACACCAAGTCACTTGGCTCTGTCATAACCTCACATGGTCTCTCCTATCATTGCTATGCAGACGACACACAACTAATCTTCTCCTTTCCCCCTTCTGATGACCAGGTGGCGAATCGCATCTCTGCATGTCTGGCAGACATATCAGTGTGGATGACGGATCACCACCTCAAGCTGAACCTCGGCAAGACGGAGCTGCTCTTCCTCCCGGGGAAGGACTGCCCGTTCCATGATCTCGCCATCACGGTTGACAACTCCATTGTGTCCTCCTCCCAGAGCGCTAAGAACCTTGGCGTGATCCTGGACAACACCCTGTCGTTCTCAACCAACATCAAGGCGGTGGCCCGTTCCTGTAGGTTCATGCTCTACAACATCCGCAGAGTACGACCCTGCCTCACACAGGAAGCGGCGCAGGTCCTAATCCAGGCACTTGTCATCTCCCGTCTGGATTACTGCAACTCGCTGTTGGCTGGGCTCCCTGCCTGTGCCATTAAACCCCTACAACTCATCCAGAACGCCGCAGCCCGTCTGGTGTTCAACCTTCCCAAGTTCTCTCACGTCACCCCGCTCCTCCGCTCTCTCCACTGGCTTCCAGTTGAAGCTCGCATCCGCTACAAGACCATGGTGCTTGCCTACGGAGCTGTGAGGGGAACGGCACCTCAGTACCTCCAGGCTCTGATCAGGCCCTAAACCCAAACAAGGGCACTGCGTTCATCCACCTCTGGCCTGCTCGCCTCCCTACCACTGAGGAAGTACAGTTCCCGCTCAGCCCAGTCAAAACTGTTCGCTGCTCTGGCCCCCCAATGGTGGAACAAACTCCCTCACGACGCCAGGACAGCGGAGTCAATCACCACCTTCCGGAGACACCTGAAACCCCACCTCTTTAAGGAATACCTAGGATAGGATAAAGTAATCCTTCTCACTCCCCCCCCCTTAAAAGATTTAGATGCACTATTGTAAAGTGGCCGTTCCACTGGATGTCATAAGGTGAATGCACCAATTTGTAAGTCGCTCTGGATAAGAGCGTCTGCTAAATGACTTAAATGTAAATGTAAATGTAAAAGATATACTCAAATATTTACAAAAATGTGAGGGGTGTACTCACTTTTGTGATATACTGTATATATTTTCAATTTTTTATTAAAATGGAATGGATTAGAACAGCAAACACACACACGGCCACTGCGCCCGCTGCTCCACTCCACCCCATTTCCATATGAAATAGCCATTGGATGCTGTTGGGGGGAGGGCAGGCCCACAACAATGGCCGGAGTTGAATGGAACAGCACTTCACCATAGTGACTGTGTTTCCTCTGCTCTATACAATACATATCTGTTTATTTTACGTGATTAACCTTTCTCGCCCAGGGGTTCCGCTAGCGGAACACCCACAACATTCCGCTGAAAAGGCAGCGCGCGCGAAATTCCAAAATATTTTTTTGAAATATTTAACTTTCACACATTAACAAGTCCAATACAGCAAATGAAAGATAAACATCTTGTGAATCCAGCCAACGTGTCCGATTTTTTAAATGTTTTACAGCGAAAACACAACATATATTTATGTTAGCTCACCACCAAATCCAAAAAAGCACAGACATTTTTTCACAGCAAAGATAGCTTTCACAAAACCCACAAATAGAGATCAAATTAATCACTAACCTTTGA
This sequence comes from Salvelinus alpinus, assembly GCF_045679555.1. Taxonomy (NCBI): domain Eukaryota; kingdom Metazoa; phylum Chordata; class Actinopteri; order Salmoniformes; family Salmonidae; genus Salvelinus; species Salvelinus alpinus. Next base: position 167,372 of record NC_092122.1, read on the forward strand.
ACATCTTCATCAGATGAGTCATATGACATCATGTTACACAATACATTTATGTTTTGTTCGATAATGTGCATATATATATAAAATAAATCTCAGTTTACATTGGCGCGTTACGTGCAGTAACGTTTTGATTCCAAAACATCCGGTGATTTTGCAGAAATACTCATAATAAACATTGATAAAAGATGCAAGTGTTATTCACAAAATTAAAGATAAACTTATCCTCTATGCAACCGCTGTGTCAGATTTCAAAATAAACTTTACGGAAAAAGAATAATCTGAGAACGGCGCTCAGAGCACAATCCAGCCAAAGAAATAGTCGCCATTTTGGCGTCAACAGAAGCTACAAAAACACTATAAATATGCACTTACCTTCGAATAACTTCATCAGAAGGCACTCCCAGGATTCCCAGTTCGACAATAAATGACTGAAAAGTTCCATAAAGCTCATCATTTAGCCACTTGTTGTTAGCATGTTCAGCCCACGAATCCATTTTCATGACGCACGAGCAATCGCTCCAGACAAAAACTCAAAAAGTTCCGTTACAGGTCGTAGAAACAAGTCAAATGATGTATGCAATCCATATTTAGGATGTGTTTAACATTAATCATCAATAAGGATCCAACCGGAGAATTTCATTGTCTGAAGAAAGAGCATTGGAACGAGAGCACTCTCTCTGGCTCGCACGCAAAATGAGACTGAGAAATTCTGAAGACCACTCAGTAAAATAGCTCCTATGAGCCCCTCCTTTATAGTAGAATCATATAACCAAAATCTAAAGACGGTTACATCTAGTGGAAGCCCTAGGAGGTGTTTGCTTATCCATAACTATATGGGGTATCATTTGGCACTGTTTTGAAAATCGAGTTCTCACTTCCTGTTTGGAAGTCTTCTCAGGTTTTTGTCTGCCAAATGAGTTCTGTTCTACTTACAGACATAATTCAAACAGTTTTAGAAACTTCAGAGTGTTTTCTATACAATAGTAATAATAATATGAATGTATTACCTTCTGGGACAGAGTAGGAGTAAATTCCGTTTGGGCACGCAATTTGTTCAAAGTGGAAATGCTGCCCCCTGTCCCTATGAAGATTTATACAAGGCTCATACCTTGCTGTCTCATACCTTGCTGTGATTAACTGTGGGTAGTTAAGCAACATAGAAAAATGGTAATGCTAGCAAGGAGAAAACAACAAAATCTAACCTAATGGATAGAATGAACATATAGCTACAATGATTTATGTGTTTTCACTATAGTGCTGTGTGAGATGATCCTGATCCAACTCATCTTGGGTATTAATAATAGTATTCCACTGTATCGCTCTCTATCTATCCATCTATCTTGGAACACTGTCTGACTCAGCCTGACCTGACCTTACTGCAAGTCACACACGCGCACACACACACACACACACATACAAACACACATGCACACATGCAAACACACATGCACACACACAGTCACATTCTAACGCAATTCTAAAATTAATTTAAGCCTAAATAAGTGAACTACCGGTAGAGTATTTGGTCCCTCCAGGATTTGTTGTCATATTTGTGGGCAAGTGAGCCAGCCATCCTTCCTTCCACCAGCAAAACACTTATTCTTTCCTGATTTGTAAAGCCAGCTGTTGGCAACGTTCTCTGTGTTTTTGTCCCAGACATGCAAGAAGTCCTGTCTGCCAGTTGGTTCCACATGCTCCGTCCCAATCGAACAATCAAATCAAATCAAATCAAATCAAATTTTATTAGTCACATACACATGGTTAGCAGATGTTAATGCGAGTGTAGCGAAATGCTTGTGCTTCTAGTTCCGACAATGCAGTAATAACCAACAAGTAATCTAACCTAACAATTCCACAACTACTACCTTATACACACACAAGTGTAAAGGGATAAGGAATATGTACATAAAGATATATGAATGAGTGGTGGTACAGAACGGCATAGGCAAGATGCAGTAGATGGTATAGAGTACGGTATATACATATGAGATGAGTACTGTAGGGTATGTAAACATAAAGTGGCATAGTTTAAAGTGGCTAGTGGTACATGTATTACATAAAGATGGCAAGATGCAGTAGATGGTATAGAGTACAGTATATACATATGAGATGGGTAAAGTAGGGTATGTAAACATTATATTAAGTGGCATTGTTTAAAGTGGCTAGTGGTACATTTTTACATAATTTCCATCAATTCCCATTTTTAAAGTGGCTGGAGTTGAGTCAGTATGTTGGCAGCGGCCGCTAAATGACTGGTGTCCCCCAGGGCTCTGTTCTAGGCCCTCTCCTATTCTCGCTATACACCAAGTCACTTGGTTCTGTCATATCCTCACATGGTCTCTCCTATCATTGCTATGCAGACGACACACAATTAATCTTCTCCTTTCCCCCCTCTGATAACCAGGTGGTGAATCGCATCTCTGCATGTCTGGCAGACATATCAGTGTGGATGACGGATCACCACCTCAAGCTGAACCTCGGCAAGACGGAGCTGCTCTTCCTCCCGGGGAAGGACTGCCCGTTCCATGATCTCGCCATCACGGTTGACAACTCCATTGTGTCCTCCTCCCAGAGTGCTAAGAACCTTGGCGTGATCCTGGACAACACCCTGTCGTTCTCAACTAACATCAAGGCGGTGACCCGTTCCTGTAGGTTCATGCTCTACAACATTCGCAGAGTACGACCCTGCCTCACGCAGGAAGCGGCGCAGGTCCTAATCCAGGCACTTGTCATCTCCCGTCTGGATTACTGCAACTCGCTGTTGGCTGGGCTCCCTGCCTGTGCCATTAAACCCCTACAACTCATCCAGAACGCCGCAGCCCGTCTGGTGTTCAACTTTCCCAAGTTCTCTCACGTCACCCCGCTCCTCCGCTCTCTCCACTGGCTTCCAGTTGAAGCTCGCATCCGTTACAAGACCATGGTGCTTGCCTACGGAGCTGTGAGGGGAACGGCACCTCCGTACCTTCAGGCTCTGATCAGGCCCTACACCCAAACAAGGGCACTGCGTTCATCCACCTCTGGCCTGCTCGCCTCCCTACCTCTGAGGAAGTACAGTTCCCGCTCAGCCCAGTCAAAACTGTTCGCTGCTCTGGCACCCCAATGGTGGAACAAACTCCCTCACGACGCCAGGTCAGCGGAGTCAATCACCACCTTCCGGAGACACCTGAAACCCCACCTCTTTAAGGAATACCTAGGATAGGATAAAGTAATCCTTCTAACCCCCCCCCCCCCCCCTTAAAAGAGTTAGATGCACTATTGTAAAGTGGTTGTTCCACTGGATATCATAAGGTGAATGCACCAATTTGTAAGTCGCTCTGGATAAGAGCGTCTGCTAAATGACTTAAATGTAAATGTAAATGTTAGTGGTGGCTGTTTAACAGTCTGATGGCCTTGAGATAGAAGCTGTTTTTCAGTCTCTCGGTCCCTGCTTTGATGCACCTGTACTGACCTCGCCTTCTGGATGATAGCGGGGTGAACAGGCAGTGGCTTGGGTGGTTGTTGTCCTTGATGATCTTTATGGCCTTCCTGTGACATCGGGTGGTGTAGGTGTCCTGGAGGGCAGGTAGTTTGCCCCCGGTGATGCGTTCTGCAGACCTCACTACCCTTTGGAGAGCCTTACGGTTGTGGGCGGAGCAGTTGCCGTACCAGGCGGTGATACAGCCCGACAGGATGCTCTCGATTGTGCATCTGTAGAAGTTTGTGAGTGCTTTTGGTGACAAGCCGAATTTCTTCAGCCTCCTGAGGTTGAAGAGGCGCTGCTGCGCCTTCTTCACAACGCTGTCTGTGTGGGTGGACCAATTCAGTTTGTCCGTGATGTGTACACCGAGGAACTTAAAACTTTCCACCTTCTCCACTACTGACCCGTCGATGTGGATAGGGGGGTGCTCCCTCTGCTGTTTCCTGAAGTCCACAATCATCTCCTTTGTTTTGTTGACGTTGAGTGTGAGGTTATTTTCCTGACACCACACTCCGAGGGCCCTCACCTCCTCCCTGTAGGCCGTCTCGTCGTTGTTGGTAATCAAGCCTACCACTGTAGTGTCATCCGCAAACTTGATGATTGAGTTGGAGGCGTGCATGGCCACGCAGTCGTGGGTGAACAGGGAGTACAGGAGAGGGCTCAGAACGCACCCTTGTGGGGCCCCAGTGTTGAGGATCAGCGGGGTGGAGATGTTGTTACCTACCCTCACCACCTGGGGGCGGCCCGTCAGGAAGTCCAGGACCCAGTTGCACAGGGCGGGGTCGAGACCCAGGGTCTCGAGCTTGATGACGAGTTTGGAGGGTACTATGGTGTTAAGTGCTGAGTTGTAATCGATGAACAGCATTCTCACATGGGTATTCCTCTTGTCCAGATGGGTTAGGGCAGTGTGCAGTGTGGTTGCGATTGCGTCGTCTGTGGACCTATTGGGTCGGTAAGCAAATTGGAGTGGGTCTAGGGTGTCCGGTAGGGTGGAGGTGATATGGTCCTTGACTAGTCTCTCAAAGCACTTCATGATGACGGAAGTGAGTGCTACGGGGCGGTAGTCGTTTAGCTCAGTTACCTTAGCTTTCTTGGGAACAGGAACAATGGTGGCCCTCTTGAAGCATGTGGGAACAGCAGACTGGGATAAGGATTGATTGAATATGTCCGTAAACACACCAGCCAGCTGGTCTGCGCATGCTCTGAGGACGCGGCTGGGAATGCCGTCTGGGCCTGCAGCCTTGCGAGGGTTAACACGTTTAAATGTTTTACTCACCTCGGCTGCAGTGAAGGAGAGCCCGCAGGTTTTGGTAGGGGGCCGTGTCAGTGGCACTGTATTGTCCTCAAAGCGGGCAAAAAAGTTGTTTAGCCTGTCTGGGAGCAAGACATCCTGGTCCGCGACGGGGCTGGTTTTCTTTTTGTAATCCGTGATTGACTGTAGACCCTGCCACATACCTCTTGTGTCTGAGCTGTTGAATTGCGACTCGATTTTGTCTCTGTACTGGGACTTAGCCTGTTTGATTGCCTTGCGGAGAGAATAGCTACACTGTTTGTATTCGGTCATGCTTCCGGTCACCTTGCCCTGGTTAAAAGCAGTGGTTCGCGCTTTCAGTTTCACGCGAATGCTGCCGTCAATCCACGGTTTCTGGTTTGGGAATGTTTTAATCGTTGCTGTGGGTACGACATCGTCAATGCACTTCCTAATGAACTCGCTCACCGAATCAGCATATTCGTCAATATTGTTGTTGGACGCAATGCGGAACATATTCCAATCCGGGTGATCGAAGCAGTCTTGAAGCGTGGATTCAGATTGGTCGGACCAGCGTTGAACAGACCTGAGCGCGGGAGCTTGTTGTTTTAGTTTCTGTTTGTAGGCTGGAATCAACAAAATAGAGTCGTGGTCAGCTTTTCCGAAAGGGGGGCGGGGGAGGGCCTTATATGCGTCGCGGAAATTAGTATAACAATGATCTAGGGTTTTTCCAGCCCTGGTAGCACAATCGATATGCTGATAGAATTTAGGGAGTTTTGTTTTTAGATTAGCCTTGTTAAAATCCCCAGCTACGATGAATGCAGCCTCAGGGTGTGTGGTTTCCAGTTTACAAAGAGTCAGATAAAGTTCGTTCAGGGCCATCGATGTGTCTGCTTGGGGGGGAATATATACGGCTGTGATTATGATCGAAGAGAATTCCCTTGGTAGATAATGCGGTCGACATTTGATTGTGAGGAGTTCTAGATCAGGTGAACAGAATGACTTGAGTTCCTGTGTGTTGTTATGATGATCACACCACGTCTCGTTAATCATAAGGCATACCCCCCCGCCCCTCTTCTTACCAGAAAGATGTTTGTTTCTGTCGGCGCGATGCATGAAGAAACCAGCTGGCTGCACCGACTCCGTTAGCGTCTCTTGAGTTAGCCATGTTTCCGTGAAGCAGAGCACGTTGCAATCCCTGATGTCTCTCTGGAATGCTACCCGTGCTCGGATTTCATCAACCTTATTGTCAAGAGACTGGACATTGGCGAGTAGTATGCTAGGGAGTGGAGCGCGATGTGCCCGTCTCCGAAGCCTGACCAGGAGACCGCCTCGTTTGCCCCTTTTACGGCGTCGCACAGGGTCGCCGGCTGGGATCAGATCCATTGTATTGGGTGGAAGGCAAAACACTGGATCCGTTTCGGGAAAGTCATATTCCTGGTAGGAACGATGATGAGTTGACGTTAATCGTATATTCAGTAGTTCCTCCCGACTGTATGTAATGAAACCTAAGATTACCTGGGGTACCGATGTAAGAAATAACACATAAAAAAACAAAATACTGCATATTTTCCAAGGAACGCGAAGCGAGGCGGCCATCTCGGTTCGGCGCCGGAAGAGATCAGAGTATAGCTCAGGTCACAGCGGCGGCCAAACAGGGAGCGGTTCCTCTGAGAGTGTACAGACAAAGAGGAGCTCAGACTCACGTGAAGCCCCTGTTAGTAAGGAACTCCGAGAACATGCCTGTTAAATTAAGTAAAAAAACATTAGAAGTAGTGGTGGGGCTGAGGATGCGGCCTAGGGTGGTAGTTGGGGCTGGGCTTTGTGCCTGGGTTAGGGAGGAGAGGGTATAGACGGACAGTAGTCTATGAATTATACTATAACCCCCATATATTTCCAGTCATCGTCCATTAGTCACTCTTTCCATACAAGCATAACACATTACGGTGACTTTCTATTTGATTAATCAATTACAGGTACCGGAGAAGAACCTAATAGGGTTCCTCTATTTGACCCTTCTCTGATTCAATTTGATTATTTAGTTATCCAAGGTAACTGTTTTCCTCCCTAGAGGAAGGAGAGTTATTTTTAACCTATAATAATTAAATGTACCTGGCCTCTCAATTATGTGTGTGTCCGTTCATGTGTGTGTCTGTTCATGTGTGTGTCGGTGAATTTGTGTGTCGGTGAATGTGTGTGGTAAAAAAAGGTGCCTAAAAGGGCTCTATCTAGAACCTAAAAGGGCTCTTTGGCTGTCCCCATATGAAAACCTTTTGAATAACCCTTTTTGATTCCAGGTAGAACACTTTTAGTTCAAGGTAGAACCCTTTTAGGTTCCACGTAGAACCTTTTCCACAGAGGGTTCTACATGGAACACAAAAAGTTGTACCTGACACCAAAAAGGGTTCTCCTATGGTGACAGTCAAATAACCCTTTTGGAACCCTTTTTTCAAAGAGTATACAGCGAGAAGTACTTATGTCTGTCTGTTAGCGTTTTTTTATAATAAAAGAAATTATAATAATATGTATTTGTTTAAAAAAAAAAAAAAAACATTTTCCAACGGTGTTATACATTTGGGTGAGGTTTTTTTCTTGACTGAGTAGCCTCGTTTCACTGCCAAAAATAAAAAATAAACCATCTAGTGTTCAGCAAAATAACAACACAATGTCAAATACAGGTAGCCGTGTCAAATAATGAACATCCAATCACATAAACCACTACTTTCTCGCGGGAATTCCACTAACGGTCCGTATGTAGCCAAACGTAGCTGCTGCTCATTCCGTTTGATTGAAAATTGATAAATGGTTAAAAAAAAGTAAGGCCCGCATCCATAGAGACACATACCAGCTCTACTGGTAGTAGTACTGCTACTACCAGCAGTACGACACCTGCACCTGTCGACGACACAAGTTGTTCTGCTTCAACGAGCACATCCAATGCTAGCATCAGTAATTCTACATTTGTTGTTAGCCCAGCTAGCATGGACACTGACAGCTGTGAATCTGATGCAGCCGAAAGCACCAAACAACAAACAGGGATGTTGGACCATCGAAGAGATGCAAATATGTTGAGAACTACATTGATTTGGGGTTCACTTATATTGGGAGTAGTGCCTTTCCTCAGAGTGTGTTATATGTGCAAAAGTACTATCTCAAAACTCGATTAAACCTTCACTCTTGCGCAGACATTTAGAAACAAAACATGCCAATTTAAAAGATAAGCCAAGGGAGTTTTTTGAGCTAGAATTAAGATGACTTTCGAGTAGTAAGACATGTATCAAAGCAACAGATACCAATAATAAGAAGGGTCTAGAAGCGGCTTATATGGTGAGCCACCGAGTGGCTAGGAAAGGCAAGCCTCATACTATTGTGGAGGACTTAATTATTCCTGCTGCCGCGGATATGGTTGGGACAATGCTGGGGGAAAAGGCCAAAAAGACTATACAGACAACATTGTTTCACGACGCATCAGTGACATGGCAGGAGATGTCTTGAATCAATTACTGCTTCACATACAAGCCAGTGAATTCTATGCATTACAGCTGGATGAGTCAACAGACGTGGCGGGCCTGGCACAGCTCCTGGTATATTATGTTTATGGGGGTCAATTAAGGAAGACATCCTCTTCTGCAAACCACTGGAAACAGGGACAACAGGAGAGTATATTTTTAAAGTACTGGACAGCTTTGTGACATCAAATGGATTTTGGTGGTCAAGATGTGTTGGTATCTGTACTGATGGTGCAAAAGCCATGACAGGGAGACATAGTGGAGTGGTAACGTGCGTGCAGCATCTTGCTGACAAGGGAATGCCTGACAGCTTGAAAGATGTTTTGGACAGTACAGTGAAAATGGTTAACTTTGTTAAAGCAAGGCCCCTAAACTCTTGTGTATTTTCTGCACTATGCAATGATATGGGCAGTGACCATGTAATGCTTTTACAACATACAGAAGAAATGCACTGGTTATCATTGACACGTTTTTTTAACATTGAGAGACAGGCTTAAAGTTTTCTTTACTGACCATAATTTTCACTTGTCTCACCGCTTGCATGATGACGAGTTTCTCACACGACCTCCCTATCTGGGTGATGTTTTTTCTTGCCTGAATATTCTGAATCTAGGATTACAGGGACTCTCCGCACCTATATTCAATGTGCGGGACAAAATTGAGATTACGATTAAGAAGTTGGAGCTCTTCTCTGTCTGCATTAACTTCTCTAGGGTATGTGGGACGGTAGCGTCCCACCTAACCAACAGCCAGTGAAATTGCAGGGCGCCAAATTCAAAGCAACAGAAATCTCATAATTAAAATTCCTCAAACATACAAGCATTATACACCATTTTAAAAATAAACCTCTCGTTAATCCAACCAAAGTGTCTGATTTCAAAACGGATTTACGGCGAAAGCACACCTTGCGATTATGTTAGGTCAGTACATAGCCACAGAAATACACAGCCATTTTTCCAGCCAAAGAGAGAAGTAACAAAAAACAGAAATAGAGTTAAAATTAATCACTAACCTTTGATGATCTTCATCAGATGACACTCATAGGACTTCATGTTACACAATACATGTATGTTTTGTTCGGTAAAGTTCATATTTATATCCAAACATCTGAGTTTAGGCTGGACGCTACTGTCTCACTTGGCCAAAAGCCAGAGAAAATGCAGAGCGCAAAATTCTAATTAATTACTATAAAAATCTAACTTTCATTAAATCATAACATGAAAGACACCAAATTAAAGCTACACGTGTTGTGAATCCAGCCCCCCCAAAAATCTGAATGGTTTGTCCTTGGGGTTTCGCCTGCTACATAAGTTCTGTTATACTCACCGACATGATTCAAACAGTTTTAGAAACTTCAGAGTGTTTTCTATCCAAATCCACTAATAATATGCATATCTTATCTTCTGGGGATGAGTAGCTGGCAGTTTAATTTGGACATGCTTTTCATCCAAAATTCCGAATGCTGCCCCCTACCCTAGAGAAGTTAACAAGGACAACACACAGGTCTTTCCATCACTGTATAATTTTTGGTGTGCAAATTAACTCAAGTTCAAGTTCATGTCAAATGTGATCTAGCGAAGCACCTGAGTGAGTTTGGTGCGCAATTACGCAGGTACTTACCCAAAACGGACGACACAAACAACTGGATTCGTTATCCCTTTCATGCCCTGCCTCCAGTCCACTTATCGATATCTGACCAAGAGAGCCTCATCGAAATTGCAACAAGCGGTTCTGTGAAAACTTTATTTAATCAGAAGCCACTGCCAGATTCCTGGATTGGGCTGCGCTCAGAGTATCCTGCCTTGGCAAATCGTGTTGTTAGGACACTGATGCCCTTTGCAACCACATACCTATGTGAGAGTGGATTCTCAGCCCTCACTAGCATGACAACTAAATACAGGCACAGACTGTGTGTGGAAAATGTTTTAAGACTGAGACTCTCTCCAATACAACCCAACATTGCAGAGTTATGTGCATCCTTTCAAGCATACCCTTCTCATTAACCTGTGGTGAGTTATTCACAATTTTTGATGAACAAATAAGGTTTTATATGTAAGATGGTTAAGTAAAGAGCAAAACTATTGATTATTATTATTTGTGCCCTGGTCCTATAAGAGCTCTTTGTCACTTCCCCACGAGCCGGGATGTGACAAAAACTCACACTCATTCTTATGTTTAATAAATGTATCGTATAGTGTGTGTGTGGCAGGCTTACAATGATGGCAAAAAACAACATTTGAGAGTGCACTGACCTTGGTGCTAGAGGGGGTACACAGCTGGAGGGTGAATGTTTGAAGGGGTACGGGACGATAAAAAGTTTGGGAACCACTACAGTTCTTTTTTCTCTCACTGGGCATTACGGGATCAGAAGGCATCTGATTTCAATGTTCTATGGCATGTGATTTAAAGGCAAATCAAATGATTCATGATCCATATCCTCGGGACCTCTGACAGTACTAGTTTAATCTAGAGGTCAAGAAAACAAATCCCTATGTAGTGCACTTTAAACGGGACATGGTGCCATTTGAGAGGAATTCTTAGACTTTGGAGTGACCTAGACAGGTAGTTCCACATCACGTGTCATACTTGAATATTTATAAAATTTTATACCCTTCACAGAAAGAGTCCTGAGAAAATGTAAGGGCAATGCTTTAAAGGTTTTAATTCATGACCTATGTGAGCCTTCTCGCTCTCTACAAGAGTTAAGGACGCAGTTCTCTGACATTTTTGTTGGATTGAATGTGGACTACTAAACAAGGTTTAGATTGGTCCCTAAAACTGAATGCATTTCATATAGGCCGCTTTTAACATAATTACTTGATTCTGTGCTTTTTGTCATGCTCTGTTCTGTTCTGTCTGCACTGAATATAGCGTGTCAAGCAGGTTTGTTTCGCTTTTTTGTTTAGTTATAAAAGAACGTCATAACATGACCTCATGAATGAGGACACAAAACCACAAAAGAAAGAAAGTGAAACCTATCTTGACTTTTCTGGTACTGCACTTTTCTGCACTGAATATAGCGTTTCAAGCAGGTTTGTTTCGCTTTTGTTTCTACTGTTGTCAAGCTAAAAAGTCTAATGCCAGGAGCTCACGTTGTGTTTTGTTATAAAAGAACATCATAACATGACCTCATGAATGAGGACACAAAACCACAAAAGAAAGAAAGTGAAACCCATCTTGACTTTTTTTGGTACAGATTTGCAAGTCATTGTTCTAATGATGACATAATTAATGTGTAAAGGTTAGAGTCGATGCAATAATGAACGTTATTGAGCACAAATAATTTTCCACATTATGATTTGTTCATTCATTGTTGTAATAATGATGACAGAATTCCGGTGTGAATATTAGAAGTAAATGAGCCTCATAAGCATATCAATGCAGCAATTAAAGAACAAGTCATTTACCACATCTATGTGCCTGCATGCACAAACCATGGGAATAAATCACAAGCGTATATGACAGATTGACAGTCTAGAAAAAATTGTTGGTAGTGATTCAGGAGTAAAAGTCAGCCAAGTAATACATGACTGTTTTAATCAAGCGTTCCATACATGTCCTGTGTGACTGTTTGAACCTTCTATACGGTTCCTCAACCCTCTCCACCCCTGTTTTCTCCAGCTCTGACTCTTGGTCAGCCTCCAACCAAAGCACAATACTTTCGTCTACTGCAATTTTTTCACCAGTATCACACAGTAAGGAGTTAGTCCCAAATGGCACCCTATTCCATATTTAGTGCACTACTTTTTGCCTGGGCTGTTAGGGCTCTGGTCAAAATGCTTAAACTATAGGGAAATAGAGTGCCATTTGGGATGCAACCTACACTTGTATGATTTCACCCAGACTCATTCAGGCTGGTTCTGTCACGCGCTGACCATAGAGTGCCCTTGGTTCTCTATGGTGTTTCGGTCAGAGTGTGACTAGGGGGGTGTTCTAGTCATTGTATTTCTATGTTGGTGAGTTGTATGGTTCCCAATTAGAGGCAGCTGGTAATCGTTGCCTCTAATTGGGGATCATATTTAGGTAGCCTTTTTCCCACCTGTGTTTTGTGGGATATTGTTTTTGTGTTAGTGTTTTGCACACTACAGTTTTCACGTTTGTAGTAGTTTGTTTATTGTTTTGTTTAAGTTTCACAGTAATAAAATATGTGGAACTCAAATCACCTGCCTTGGTCCGTCTCTCATCACAACCGTGACAGAATATTCCACCAAGCAAGGACCAAGCAGTGTGTTCATGAGGTAAAGGAGTTTTGGACATGAGAGGAGATCATGGGAGGACACGAGACCCATCCTTGGCGGGAGTCGCAGAGGACGCAGGAAGGACAGCGACGACGCCGGGGACCGCGGCCACAGAAACCACAAGATTCTTTTGGGGGGGCACGAGGGGTGGTCGACTGAGCAGCGGGGAGTGCCAGAGCCCACCTGGGAGTTGATGGAACAGTGTGAGGAAGGATACCGGAGAGAGGGGTTAGCTAGGAGTATGCGGCAACGCAGGCGTTTGGAGGAGCGTGTCATCAGTCCGGTGAAACCTGTGCCGGCTCCAGGCACCAGGCCTCCAGTGTGCCTCCCCAGTCCGGTACGTCCTGTGCCAAATCCCCACACTCGTCCTGAAGAGCCAGAGACCGTCAGGGAGGCAATGGATAAGTTGGTAGAGAGAGAGATGAGAGAGATGTTGGTCAGGTGTGTTCTGCACAACATTCGACCTGAAGATCCTGTCAGCAGTCTGGTGCGTCATGGGCCAGCTCCCCGCACTCACCCTGAAGTGCGTGTCACCAGTCCGGTGCAACCTGTGACGGCTCCACGCATCAGGCCTCCAGTGCGCCTCCCCAGTCCGGTACGTTCTGTGCCTGCTCCCCGCACTCGCCCTGAAGTGCGTTTCACCAGTCCAGTGCCACCTGTGCCGGCTCCACGCACCAGGCCTCCAGTGTGCCTCTCCAGCCCGGTACGTCCTGTGCCGGCCTCACGCACTAGGCCTCCAGTGCGCGTCTACAGTCCGGAGCTTCCAGCGACGGTTCACAGTCCGGAGCTTCCAGCCGACGGTTCACAGTCCGGAGCTTCCAGCGACGGTTCACAGTCCGGAGCTTCCAGCGACGATCAACGGTCCAGAGCTTCCAGTGACGGTCAACGACCCGGAGCTTCTAGTGACGATCAACGGTCCGGAGAGTCCAGGCACGGTGTCCAGTCCCGCTCCATGGCAGGAGCCTTCCTCTGCGCCGGTGCCCAGTCCAGGCACGGCTTCCAGTCCCGCTCCAAGGCAGGAGCCTTCCTCTGCGCCGGTGCCCAGTCCAGGCACGGCATCCAGTTACGCTCCAGGGCCGGAGTCTTCCTCTGCGCCAGTGCCCAGTCCAGGCACGGCATCCAACCCAGCTCTATGGCCGGAGCCCTCCTCTGTGCCGGTGCCCAGTCCAGGCACGGCATCCAGTACCGCTCCAAGGCCGGAGCCTTCCTCTGCGCCGATGCCCAGTCCAGGCACGGCGTTCAGCCCGGCGCCATAGCTGGATTCGGGGTCTGGGTGGGGGCTACGACCCGCACCGGAGCCGCCACCGACACTAGGCACCCCCACTACCCTCCCCATTTGTTTTCAGGTTTTGCAGCCGGAGTCCGCACCTTTGGGGGGGGGTTACTGTCATGCCCTGACCATAGAGAGCCCTTGGTTCTCTATGTAGACACAGGAGGCAGATGGTTGGAGTCTTACAATGTTTATTAATCCAAAAGGAGTAGGCAAGAGAATGGTCATCGACAAGCAAAAGGTCAAAACCAGATCAGAGTCCAGGTGGTACAGAGTGGCAGATAGGCTCGTGGTCAAGGCAGGCAGAATAGTCAGGCAGGCGGGTAAGAAGTCAAAACCGGGAAGTCAAAACCGGGAGGACTAGAAAGAGGAGAAATGCAAAAAGCAGGAGAACGGGGAAAACGCTGGTTGACTTGAAAACATACAAGACGAACTGGCACAGAGAGACAGGAAACACAGGGATAAATACACTGGGGAAAATCAGTGACACCTGGAGGGGGTGGAGACAATCACAAAGACAAGTGAAACAAATCAGGGCGTGACAGAAATTAAGTGTCTCACGGGATTGAAACCCCTTGTGTTTTCCTGAGTCGCATTGTTCTTTAAACACCCAAATATGTTATCTCTTGTTTCGCCAGTTGTACTTTACCATATAATTCCTTGTGACCCTGCTCTACCACATAGTTTACTAATGTGAGTTGTTTGGAATATGATATGAGTTTCTTCTCTTTTCACGCCAATAACAAATTCACTACATTTTGTATCAATACAGAACCCTCAAATCTACACCCTTTAGCAATTGTTTAAATGCAGCGTGAAACAAAGTTTGACTATTCATAACATAATTTGTTCTCTCGCCCATATATAGTGCCAATTTTAATATGTTACCTAATACCCACTGTCCCTGATTCTCACAAGGATTAATCAACCCCAAACTCTGCTAAGGAGCAGGGTTGATCCAGGCTCTCTGACCTCACATAATACAATACATTTCTTGCCTCACACGCAAGCTAACTGGCTAAAATTGACTAGTTTGCTAGCTAACGTTACTTCCAGACACAAACAAGAATACATCTTCACTCTCCATTCTACTGACCTAGCAGAGCTGGTTAGGCTTTTTCACATTTATTCAAAACGTTGGTGACTGTGACTGTGCTGTGCTGCAGGCAATAATTCAAATTACGTTATTTCCCTAACGTTTACTGACACCGGCCATATTCAACCGGCGTTGAGCATTGGTAAATTCATCAGTTATTCTGTGCTCTGGTACATTCAGACAACTGCTCTGAAATCCAAACAATAGCCTGAGCGAATTTACTAAGTACCCTATTTAACAATGTCCAATTAGACTGCATTTAGCTAAGCTAAGAATGACGTGAATAGTCAAGTCAACAAACGCTGTGTAGTTGAATAGCATATAGGTAATATACTAGCTCGATGCAATGATATACTATGCAGTTCATAAAGATAGCGAAAGCAACACATTTGTCATACTTAGTTAAAACAAATAATGTATATTTTAAGACCAATAAGCATACTACATACTCAAATGACTTCACAATAGTATGGTTAGTGCGATTACGCTGATAGAACGCTATCATCAATACGCTGGGTTATTGAGCTAATGATTCTTCTTTTATATCATTGTACCATGTCACAATTGCATCCCTGAATTTTCCTGTTATCAGGGAAATTTTGACGAATTTTATCCATTACTATTTTTTTCCCATATTCGAGCAAAATTGGTAGAATGCTTGTGCACTTCTATTCGTATCTTTATGGCTTTGCTTTAGCACATCTTCTATGATGTTTATTTCTGCTCCACTCTCATCGCGGTTATAATATATTGATGGAAGAAAAAAAAAATACGCTTTGTACTAGGTTATAAGTTACGTCGAAATTCCACCTTCATGGACTTCATGGAAAAAGGATTTATTCAGTAAATATAGCAACTCATCCCTTACTGTGAAAAACACATTTTCAGGCCTTAGGGGCAGTTTTCTCTAAATGTATTTCCCTGACAGAAAAAATCACATAAGCGTTTAGACAGTCATATAATGATTTAACCTTATCTCTATCAAATGATCCATAAAGACCCTACGTACCTCTACGTATGGATTGTTTAAGTTGCATCTCATTATATTCCCAGTATTACTTTATCAAATCTCAAGTAACCGATTACACACACTTGAATTTCTCATTAAAAAAATGTTCATGTCTTCACAGAATTAATATATAACGTAGGTACTCACATTAATGAATCACTCCGTTTCCAATGACTCTTCAGCCATACACTCCCAGCGGAACCCAAAAACGTTATTTTCTCGGACACTGCCCTATGGGAATAATTATCCACATGTATGCTCAACGGTTCCTAGACCTCAAGAAATTATAGACTTGCTCTACTTTCTAAAATAACATCTAGCACTTAATAATACAACCCCATGATATTCTATGATGGGCAGTGTTGAACGGACCCCAAGATAGCGCTACATATTTTATTATCCAAATGTAAGATTAACACTTATTTCTACCCTCACGTTCAAACAGTACTGTTCCCAAAACATACTTCCCTCACACACTCTCATTCACGTTCACACAGTACTGTTCCCAAAACATACTTCCCTCACACACTCTCGTATCACATTCACAGAAAAACACAGAGGGGAATGAGACGGACAAGGAAAACCAGTTAGCGATGTTTTTAGATTTCAAAACCCTGTCTATATTATCAGGGAAACCCATACCATTATTAAAATATTGCCTAATTAGTGGTCCCACAATGGTGGGTTATGGGTCCCACAATGGTGGGTTATTTCCCAGTATCCACACTGGGAAATCGCCTCCTGCGAATACTATGGTATAGATTTTATTATGTATATCCAAATGTGCCAAACCATCTACAGAGAACCCATGTCTGCTATCTAATTATGTAACACGGTCCCAAAAAATCCAACCTTACCTCATATTGTCTAAGTATCAGGTATAACAAAACACTTACAATAACACCTAACATTAGTAACCCAGGGCAAACCTGTTTACCTCATTTAACAAAACATTTGATCAATTACATACACGTTCAAATTTGAACTTCAAGTCAGATGCCCTCACAAGGCGTCACCTGCACTATAGTCCCTCATTCAATGAGCTTCACCAAGCCGAGTATTCTCACAAGATTACACACGCTCTAGTCCTTCACTCTACATTAACCTCACCAGTCCTACTGTGATCAACCCAGTACCATGGATCTGGACTTGTGGTTTAACAATTATGCCCAAGGATACCTCACTTAAGAACACTCTTATCAACTTTATTCAGTTCTGCTAGTCACCTCAGCTGTGGCCCTCTTAATTAAGGAAGACCTCTCTCTGAGCGTACCCTCAACAAAGGCTTTTATTTTATTTATTTTTAAATTTCATCACTCGTTGATAGATTGTCCAAGCCTACCTCTCTCAGTACTTGGTCCGAGATCTGGTATCCACCTGTGCCCGCTACCTCTCAGATCATAGGCAGGTCCAGCGTAGTTTACCCTGAGATACCAATTTCTGATCCCCTGTGCACAGTTTACCCAGATCTTCAGGAGCGGTGAAGTTGCAGTTCCCATCCTCCTCGCCAAAAATATTGTGGAAAATCAGTACTGAGAGAGACTTGGTCATTTCTTCAAACAATCGTCTTCATTTAATATTGATTAATTATTGCAATAATGAAACCAGTCTGCCCAACAATTTTGACTGTTGAGCTGAGCAGCCTAGCCTTTACAGACAAAGCACAGTTTTTATATAGCTGAGACCAAAACTGCTTAGTCAGTCATTTCTAACCTTCCCATAACCCATCTACACAAAATGGTGTACATCTTGTCCATGGAATGCCAGCTTTTAGGTTTAACACCAAGTCATTGTCAGATCAAGCTATCTCTAGCAGACTAACTGCAGGAAGCTAGAATGGAAACCATCTCTTTACAGAAACACAGAATTAAACAGAAATGTCCAATTTATTAAGTATTAATTGCTAACCATTAATATCAAACAAACCAGGTAAATATGTCATTTTTCTATTATAACAGTCCCATAATATCTCTCTCTCTTTCTCTCCTCTAATACTTCACAGCGAAGCATATTCACAGACTCATTTTTCCTCTCTCTCCTTCCCATTCTCTCTCCCTTTTTCTCTCTCCCCTTCTCCCTCCCTCTTCTCTTTCACAGCTCTCTGGGCCAGGCCCTCCTCGGTGGCTGCTTACAGTCGTGCGGCCAGCAAATTGAATTATATTAACCAATTGTTACTAATCCACAGGCATTAATGGATGAGTTGAAGTCGCGTGTGCCGCCTGTGGTTCAGACATTCCCCGCACCAAATGTTTTGGAGAGGCTCTTAACTGTGTCTCAAATGGGCACTGTCAAAAGTAATGCACTATATAGGGAATAGCTTGCCATTTGGGACACTTCTACTGCCGGCCTGACACGAGCCCACCATGCCACTCCACTCTCTCCCGGGAAAGCAAAACTGAGACGGAGGAAAGGAGGGAGAAGGGGAGAAGGTGGAGGGGTGGGAGTGAGGGAGAGAGGAAAGGGAAAAGGAGAGGGAAAGAGAGAGAGAGAGGGAGAGAGAGAGAGAGAGAGAAGAGAGGCAAGAGGAGAGAGAGAGAATGAGAGGGAGAGGGAGAGTTAGTGTGTGAAAGAAATAGAGACAGACAGAGACGGAGACGGGAATCAGGTCATACTGGGCCATGAATCAGGACTAGGAGGTAAACCACCTCAAGTGTTCTTGCGTTCTCTCCTCCTTTCTCTCTACCTCTCATCACATCTCACGCCACAGCCACATAGGCTCCTTCCTTCTAGCCAGCCAGAAGTATCATTTACTGGGCTATTTCTGAAAGATTTACATTATGTCAGGTACATTTATTCTGTAAACACCCATGTTCTCCCCACCTCCACCCCCTCTATTTTCTGAAGTTTCAAATGATTTGACTCTGGGCATATGAAAAGGCATCCCTTACTGAGCATATCCATATTTAGGCCTAGTTATCTTAATTTAGACCTTTTCTTTCTAAGAGTTGAATGTTGATGTTAAAAAGGGATACTGTTTAGAGAAGTGTGTAGTTAGTGGGATGGTGACATCGTCTGACATCCCTCCATGTGAGTTATTCCTGAACTAGGGACCTGACGAGGAAAGACTGGGCCCAAGATCAACCTCAGAGCAACCTTCCTGTCCTGTAGCCATGATTGAAAAAATGAGTTAACAGACATGTAGTGAGATTGTTCTCCAGAGAAATTGACTGTAAGTCTAGGATCTGCCTATAAATCCTTCTGGATAAAGTAATCTGCATACTAAATGGCCAAAATATAAATGTAAACTTCCACGTCTGTAAATAACCACCATCCATTTGCCCAGCCAGCAGGGTGAAATGAGTAGCTAACTGGATTCTATGGTGCCTCTTCTCTGACTGATGTGCATCCCAAATATCACCCTATTCACTATATAGGGAATAGACTGCCATTTGGGACAAATCCTGAGTCTTCCTGTCTCTTTACCAGCCCACAGACAGGCGCTAGCTAGGCTAACCACTAACCACCACATCACATGTAGCCTATAAACACAACGCCATGTCTTCACCCTACCCTAACCCAAGCAACAATGTACTCCAGCCTCCACCAGAACAGAACACTCCACTGCACATTTCCCACTCTTTTTTTTTTTTTTTCTCAAATAACAAGGCCTGAAGCACTTGGCAGGGTTGTGTGCTGCTCCACCCTGCAGATTATATGGTCAAGGAGCCAGAGTCTTCTACATTAACAAATGAGAGGATTTGCTGTGTTCTTGTTCTGCATTGGTTGAGGTAGTGTCTGTGGGTGCATCTCAATAGTCTACCATGGCTTCCTCTTCTTGTCTACTCTCCTTCAATCTGCACTGGTCACAAAACATAGGATAGGTGGTGGATGCCTTAATGGTCATGGACTTGCTTTCACCAGTCAACCCACACATCAATGTAGATGAAGGAAGGAGATGAGGAGAGGAAGCCATTAAACTATAGACTACGTAAGATGCCGCACCATATTCTATTTTATTATTTTCTATTAGCCATTCTTGTCTATTCTATAAACCATTTTATAGTCTAGCCATTTAGATGCACCCTTTGTTCGAGTGTATTTGTCACGACTTCCGCCGAAGTCCTTCTCCTTGTTCGGGCGGTGTTCGGCGGTCGACGTCACCGAGCTTCTAGCCATCATTGATCTATTTTTCATTTTCCATTGGTTTTGTCTTGTCTTCCTACACACCTGGTTTCAATCCCATCAATTACATGTTGTGTATTTAACCCTCTGTTTCCCCTCATGTCCTTGTCAGAGATTGTTTGTTGTATGTAGGTATTTATTGTTATTTTCTGGTGTGTGACGAGTTTTGCACCCTCTATTTGTTATTTTGTATACTTCCGTTTTCAGAGGTTTTCATGTTTATTAAACAGCTCCGTTTTTACCAAGTTTATTCTCCTGCGCCTTACTTTCCTGCCACCAGCACGCATCACATTACAGTATTATAGCATTCCATGGATGGTTTGTAATAATGGGCAAATTAACATGGCACTTCCAGGTTACCGTTCCAATGTTATGGAAGGCTTTAATTGTCACGACTTCCGCTGAAGTCGGCTCCCCTCCTTGTTCAGGCAGCGTTCGGTGGTCGATGTCACCGGCCTTCTAGCCATTGCCGCTCCATTTTTCATTGTTCCATTTGTTTTGTTCCCCGCACACCTGGTTTACATTCCCTTATCACACTTCATATATATATATTACTCTGTTCCCCCCATGTCTTTGTGTGGAATTGTTTTGTTTTGTGTTTATTGTATCGCGCCAGTCTGGTTTTTCACCCTGGGCATTGCCTGTACCCTATTTGGGGAATTATTGATGAACCTTATTGTTATATTATTGACAGTATTTTCCACTTTTGCCGGTTGGCTTGAGTTGTAGCTGTTTGTGCCCGTCTGTTTGTTGTTCTTGGCTAATAAAGTGTCACGCCCTGACCATAGAGAGCTTTTATTCTCTATGTTGGTTAGGTCGGGGTGTGATTTAAGGGTGGGTTATCTAGGTGAATTATTTCTATGTTGGCCTAGTATGGTTCGCAATCAGAGGCAGCTGTTTATCGTTGTCTCTGATTGGGGATCAAATTTAGGTTGCCATTTTCCCATTGTGCTTTGTGGAATCTTGTCTTTGTTTAGTTGCCTGTGAGCATTATTTATAGCTTCACGTTTCGTTTGTTCGTTTTGTTGTTTTGTTCTTTGAAGTTTTCTATTCCATAATAAAGGATGGAAACATACCACGCTGCATCTTGGTCTACTTCTTATGACGAACGTGACATAAAGTCGCCTGATCACCTATTCTCTGCTCTCCTGCACTTGACTCGAATGACCAGCAGCAAAAACCCTGACATTAATCATGGGCCAATGGTAATCTGTGTTTCTCACACACACACACACACACACACACACACACACACACACACACACACACACACACACACACACACACACACACACACACACACACACACACACACACACACACACACACACACACACACACACACACACACACACACACACACACACACACACACACACACACACCACTGTTTGCTCCTGGTGGTTTCCTTGTAGGGCACGGTTAGGGAGGCTGACATCATGACATCAAATATCAAACAGCGCTCTCTACCTTGTGGTCTCTCACCCAGACAGACCAAGGAGGTTGTGTTTGCTTTGCTTTGCTCATTGTGTGTATTTGCGATGGGATTGTATGGGATGACTTCATAACTAAATCATTGGAGCAACACTTTTAATCCTCACGCCATTGATTCAGTGTGTATAAATAAATTAGGTGATGTGAGAGTGTGTGTTAGCGAGCTTGCCTGCATGCCTTTTTGAGTGTAACAAAATGTTGGTAAACGAGCTGTTTAAATTCCTACAGAGGTATAGAAACTCAGACTGAGGTATGTGTGTGCGGTGTAGAATCTCAGAGAGCCCTAATGAGCCCGTAGCGTGAGTGAGACAGGTCTGTGGCTTGTGTTTGTTTGGTTTGCCTCAGCCTAGAACATTTACATGTGACGGCTGTCATCATTGAGGAGTGATTTAACGATATAGTTAGGCATCTTGCACAGAGCTAACTAATCCAGGGAAAACTCAAACAATGCCTGGCTGCTCACACCCTATAGCTGTCATGGTGTAAACTAGTGAACCATTGTCACACCCTGACCATAGTTTGCTTTGTATGTTTCTATGTTTTGTTTGGTCAGGGTGTGATCTGAGTGGTCATTCTATGTTGTATGTCTAGTTTGTCTGTTTCTGTGTTTGGCCTGATATGGTTCTCAATCAGAGGCAGGTGTTAGTCGTTGTCTCTGATTGGGAACCATATTTAGGTAGCCTGTTTTGTCATTGTGGGTTGTGGGTGATTGTCTATGTTAGTTGCTTGTGTCAGCACATTTCTTATATAGCTTCACGTTCGTTGTTCGTTTATTGTTTTGTATAGTTTGTTCAGTGTTCTCTGTTTATTAAATTCATGATTAACACATACCACGCTGCATTTTGGTCCTCAGATCCTTCCAACTACTCCTCCTCAGACGAGGAGGACGACGAGCGTGACAACCATTGAACTCACCAAATCATCTTCATAATTTTGTAATGGCAGGTTTTTAGGATAAGTGGTAACCGCAGTTCTTAGGGAAGTGTGGAACTTGGTTAGAACATGCGTACAAACGAATGCATCTACACACGTAGGCTACATGTTCACACACACACACATACACGCACACACTGACACTCTCACAGAAAACGGACACAAATTCACAAACACACACAAACACACTCTCTATGTGCTTGCTGTTCTTTGTGTGACCTCATTCCTGAGTACATGCTAACCTATATACAGCACATTTGGAACCTTGTCTTGGTTCCAGTTTAACTCAGGGCAGCAGCATTGCCACCATCAGCATATTTTGAATGGCCGAGGTTTACAATCTAACAGCATCTGTGAAGACAACATGCTTGTGTATTTTTACACACTACCATAAAAAATGTAAACTAAGGCATACAATGCAGTTGTTTTGGGGGGGTTTCAGTCCAATTTGAATAATAGAATTCCATTTGTTTGTGTTTATCTGTTACCTAACTAGGTGTAACTTACAATGAACAGTTACAGTGCTGTTACAGTGTAGTGATCCATTTTGGGAGAGTGGTATTTTCACTGTCAAAGGCCTGACATATTATGGACCTTATTAATCATGAATAAATAATTTATAACAGTGTTTATGAATTGATCAAATGTTGTTTATAAATAGCTTACAAACATTTCAAATGTAGGAATAATGCTTAACATATTATGAATAAACGATTTACTAATCAATTATAAGTGCTTTATT
The DNA here is from genome assembly GCF_045679555.1 of Salvelinus alpinus. NCBI lineage: Eukaryota > Metazoa > Chordata > Actinopteri > Salmoniformes > Salmonidae > Salvelinus > Salvelinus alpinus. The sequence continues at coordinate 190,488 of NC_092122.1, forward strand.
ACAAGGTGTTATTATAAAGTGCTACCATGTTTTAAGCTCACTGACCACTTGTCTCTGGCCTGACTGATTTGACCCTGCCTGAGGTGGACATGTCCAGGCATGTTACAGCAACATGCCCAGACATGTTGCTGTGGGTAACATTGCTCCAAGTCAATTGGCCTACATGACAATAACATACTCCAGTACATGAGACAACTCATGTAGCACAATCCCCAGCCCTTGTGAATGATCACATAAGCATCTCAAGTCTTTCACACTTTGAACTGATAATACAGCTGAAGTATCAATATTACTCGGAACCATGTTTTCCTCTTACATGACCTGAAAATCAAGTGTAGCGATTATAATTCCATGAACACACAAAATAACACAAGTCATCTCAACACTCACAGAACAGGTTCTAGGCCTACTAACACAGAAAACCAGTTAGCAAACCACTCTCCATATGATAGTAAGGAGGTTGTTTTCATTTCAGTTCTGTCCACACCCCATCCCAGTAAGATGTTGAAGAGACTTTCCAGAATCTCGTAAACTCCCGTTGCTCAGCCGTGTGAAGCACCTAGTATTATTCAGATTCAGAAATAGCTTTATGATGTGAGTGTGTGAGTGATGCTAAGAATTGTTCCCTGGCCTAGGTGTCTGCTGAGCTAATAAGGAATTTTGAATGAAGTATAAGTCGATACTGCACAGAGTGGGCTCATCGGGATTCTCGAAAAAAAAGAGAGAGAGAGTAGAAAGAGGGAGACACAAAGAGACAGAGAGAGAAGAAAGAGATAAACAAAGAGACAGAGCGAAAGACAGAAAGACAGAGACTTGCTCTCTTACAGTGCCTTCAGAAAGTATTCACACCCCTTGACTTATTTCCCATTTTGTTGTGTTACAGCCAGAACTAAAAATGTATTACGTTTAGATTTTTGGATCACCTATCTACACACAACACCCAATAATGACAAATTGAAAACATGTGTTTTTTTCATTTGTGCAAATTGAAAATGAAATATAAAAATATATATTATTCACACCCCTGAGTCAATACATGTTAGAATCACATTTGGCAGCTGTGCGTCTTTCTGGGTAATTCTCTAACAGTTTTGCACACCTGAATTATACAATATTTGCACTTTTTTATTTTTTTATTCTTAAAGCTCTGTCAAGTTGGTTGTTGATAATTTCTAGACAGCCATTTTCAAGTCTTACCATAGATTTTACAGACAATTTAAGTCAAAACTGTAACTAGGCCACTCAGGTAAATGCAATGTTGTCTTGGTAAGGAAGTCCAGTGTATATTTGGCCATGTGTTTTATGCTATTGTCAAGTTGAAAGGAGAATTCATCTCCCAGTGTCTGTTGGAAAGCAGACTGAACCAGGTTTTCTAACAGGATTTTGTGCTATATTCCGTTTCCTTTTTTTAAAACTCCCTCATCCTTGCCTATGACAAGCATACCCATAACGTGATACAGCCACCATTATGCTTTAAAATATGAAGAATGGTACTCAGTGATACTATCAAGGCACAAGGCGAGACCCAAATGCAGACACAGGAGGCAGATGGTTGGATTCTTACAATATTTATTAATCCAAAGAGGTAGGCAAGAGAATGGTCGTGGATAGGCAAAAATGTCAAAACCAGATCAGAGTTCAGGAGGTACAGAGTGGCAGACAGGCTCATGGTCAAGGCAGGTAGAATGGTCAGGCAGGCAGGTACAAAGTCCAGAAACAGGCAAGGGTCAGAACTGGGAGGACTAGAAAGAGGAGAATGCAAAAAGCAGGAGAACGGTAAAAACCCTGGTTGACTTGGAAACATACAAGACAAACTGGCACAGAGAGACAGGAAACACAGGGATAAATACACTGGGGAAAACAAGCGACACCTGGAAGGGGTGGACAGGTGAAACTGAGCGTGCCCCAAACAAAGCGTTCCCCAAACAAAGCGTGCCCCAAACACGCTTTGTATTCAGGACATAAAGTTAATTTCCTTGCAGGGTTGGGTAGGTTACTTTCTAAATGTAATCTGTTACAGTTACTAGTTACTTGTCAAAAATTGTAATCAGTGATGTAACTTTTGGTTTACCCAAACTCAGTAACGTAATCTGATTACATTCTGTTACTTTTAGATGACTTTCCCCTTAAGAGGCATTAGAAGAAGACAAAAATGTATGTTACCAATTGAACGACATCTATTGCAGGATAAATCAATGTTAAAGTTTACATGGCTGGCCAAATTTGGATGTTAAATTTTACTTTAGGGTTTGTTATGTAGGCTTCTTCGAACCCATCACTTTCTACTACATATAATAATACGAATAAATTATATCTTTACATTATATACCAAATTCTATCAGAATTTCAGTCATTCCAATAAATGTTATACCCCTTGATATTCAAGAACAAGACTTGGAAATATGGAAGTACAGATTAGCCAAATTGTTTTACCTGAGCATGACCACGAAACTAAGGACTTATTAGTCAGCCCAACTCTGTTGTTTATGCATTTATGCATCCATGAGTGCAGCATTTTAAAATAAATGCTGCGCTCATGGAATGGCATGCTTTGAGCACTACTGAAAAGTGCTATTTACATGTGAAAAATTAATGCCATATGCTGCATTTTCTATAGGCCTATTGTTTACCTTTTAGTTGGTGACACTTTGATATCTTGATAATGTGCAGATGTTTAAAGAACAAATCCACAGATGAAACAACAACAAAACGGTCGCCCCACCTCTGTTTTGGTAAAACGCTGAGGGATAAGCCTGGACAAATGTAACCACTCTCAGATTAATAGACAGAACTATGGATGCAAGGACTGACCATCCATGATATAAAAATGATTGTTTTAACCATGTTATGAGGCTATTCAGTGTTTGTTTATATTTACAATGTTTACAAACATTGGAATAAAACAAGCTTATATGTTGGGTTCTCATGGAGTGTGACAGTTGAACTAAACTCATGAGGGATTTCTAAGCTGTATTCTTCAAGAATCAATGGATATATGTGTATGTATATAATTTATAAATCCAAAAATGGATGTAGCAACTACAGATTGCCCCTTTTAAGTCTATCAAAAGTGTGCAAGTTTGAGCATGTGTCCATTAGGCCTATGGATTATTGTTTTTTATCAGCATGATAAAAGCCCCACTTTATTCCATAGGCTGTGATCCGCACTATGCAGTTGTTGCAAGAACGCATTTTTCACTGGCTGTCCACTGGTTTCAAAAACAATGAATGATAGGCAGCTTAAACTTCTTGAATTCAACCATTATTGGGTTCAAATACACATTTAGATTTGTGAACAGCCATCCACAACAACCACAATCCGTAAGGCGCAAATAGCTAAATGAGAGAGCAGCAGTGTGATTCACATCAATGCGCTATGTAGATATCAATAATAAGTGATATCCGTATCGCCGTAGACTACAACACTGCTGTCATCCTTACCTCCAAGCGTTTATTCAAGTTGGATAATCTTTGGATGCCGACAGCAGTCACACCATTGGAAGACATAGCTTGGACTGTAGCCTACAAAACCCTATTCCTGCAGTTTTCCCGCAATCCATAAAACACATTTGGTGTGTCATCATAGTGGTCTCTGACTTGTGGTCAGACTTGCTCAGGTGGAACAAACTTAAACTTGCGCCTTTTTTCAATGCTGATTTGAATATTGAGAAAACAGAGAAGTGTCAAAGATTGTTTTTTGCAAACATACTTTCTGAATTTAAAAGTAATCCTCGAAGTAATCATCTAGTTTTTCAAAAGTGTCTGTAATCTAATTACAATATTTTTTGCTGGTAACGTAACGGATTACAGTTACTGTTTTTTTTAAATCCCTTACATGTAACGGATTACATGTAATCCGTTACTCCCCAACCTTGTTTCCTTGCCACATTTTTTTTGCAAACAGGATCCATGTTTTGGATTGTTTTTATTTTGTAAAGTTTTCCTTCTTTTCACTCTGTAATTTAGGTTAGTATTGTGGAGTACCTACCATGTTGTTGATCGATCCTCAGTTTTCTCCTAGCACAGCCATTAAACTCTGTAGCTGTTTAAAAGTCACTATTGGCCTCCTGGTGAAATCCCTGAGCGGTTTCCTTCCTCTCCGGCAACTGAGTTAAGAAGGACACCTGCATCTTTGTAGTGACTGTGTGTATTGATACACCATCCAAAGTGTAATTAATAACATCAACATGCTGAAAGAGATATTCACGTCTTTTTTTGTTGTTGACCCATCTACCAATAGGTGCCCTACTTTGCGAGGCATTGGAAAACCGCCCTGGTCTTTGTGGTTGAATCTCTGTTTGAAATTCACTGCTCAACTGAGGGACCTTACAGATAATTATATGTGTGGGTTACATAGATGAAGTAGTCATTAAAAAATCATGTTAAACACTATTATTGCACACAGAGTGAGTCCATGCAATGTATTATGTGACTTGTGTCACAAGCCGGCTCATAGCCTGTGACAAAAATGAGGGGACACGAACAACAGGTATAGGCCAATTTAAAAGTGTTCTTTATTATAAACAAACTATTAACTTAAACTAAGAAAAAGGAATGAGGTGTGGAAGTATCATGATGTAAGGTGTATGTAAAGTGCATGGATGCGTGAATATGTGTGTGTGAACATGACTGAGTGAAAACTATGCAAAACTACAAAGGAACAAACAAATCATGAGCATACCTGGAGGAGCAGAGAGAGAGAGAGAAGTGATTAGTGACAGTTTTATACCCTGAGCCCAGGTGGCTCCAATCACTAACGACCCTCCTCTGCCTGCAGGAGGAACCGCCCCCTGCACTGCAGAGGAGGAGCCGTGACACTTGTTAAACACATTTTTACTCTTAAACTTATTTAGGCTTGCCATAACAAAGGGTTTGAATAATTGTTGACTCTTTGTAAATGTTCAGCTTTTCATTTTTTGCTAATTGTAAAAATGTCTAAAAACAGAATTCCACTTTGACAATATGGGGTAATGTGTGACACACAATCTCAATTTAATCAATTTTAAATTCAGGCTGTAACACAACAAAATGGGGAAAAGGTCAAGGGTTGTGAATACTTTCTGAAGGCGCTGTATACTTAGCAGGATGTTTTTAATAAGCATTACGTAGCCCCATGTTGTGGTCAGAAGTTTCTGCTTGATTTTTCTTACTTAAGAAAGATTTGGTGGAAAAAAGAACAAGCAGGTTAAAAATTACCCTCACGAAACCACGATTGGCTAAGAATTACCCCGACTATAACCGCGATTGGCTGAAAATAGACTGGAAGGCTATCATTAATGGAGTTAAGATTTGGTCATCTGATTTAGATCTGAGTCAGGAGCGTTTAAAGTATTTCGGAGTGTGCCCTTTGCCATGCTGTTATTTCTAGCTAAGACATGTCTGTTTCTTGTATCTCAGCTGCTTCTTTTATTCGAAGGGTTCTTGGATCTATGGTTCCTTGTGTGTTTTGAATCATTTTCAAAAACCCTGTTTAGGACTACTTGGCCTAACTGGGTCTGCAACCCTGTTCATACTTATTTTCAATGTACAGTGTATCTATAACATCTCTTTCTTTCTCACACATATACACAACTGACACACACCTGCCATTTGGCACATCCATTGAGATACCTGCTATGTGGTGGATTTGCTATTTTGTGAACTGAAGAAACAAGTGGCCAGTTCTCTGTTAGAAGACAGCAACAGTTACCATGACGGACAGTCAACAAACATCAAGTGGGCCTTGGAACTTCTCCCACCTTTTTTGTCTTAATTTGGAACTTTCCGACCACTGTTTCCCAATTCCAACACAATTTCAAATGCCATCATCAAGTGGAAGGAGCTGATGTTCTGAAAGAGCGGCAAAATCTGGATCCCTACAAATCAGCTGGGCTAGACAGTCTGGACCCTCTATTTCTAAAATGATATTCCGAAATTGTTGCAACCCCTCTTACTAGCCTATTCAACCTCTCTTTCGTATCGTCTGAGATACCCAAAGATTGGAAAGCTGCCGCGGTCATCCCCCTCTTCAAAGGGGGAGACACTCTAGACCCAAACTGTTATAGACCTATATCCATCCTGCCCTGCCTTTCTTAAATCTTCGAAAGCCAAGTTAATAAACAGATCACCGACAATTTCGAATCCCACCGTACCTTCTCCACTATGCAATCTGGTTTCCGAGCTGGTCATGGGTGCACCTCAGCCACGCTCAAGGTCCTAAACGATATCATAACCACCATCAATAAAAGACAGTACTGTGCAGCCGTCTTCATCGACCTGGCCAAGGCTTTCGACTCTGTCAATCACCGCATTCTTATCGGCAGACTCAATAGCCGTGGCTTCTCAAATGACTGCCTCGCCTGGTTCACCAACTACTTCTCAGATAGAGTTCAGTGTGTCAAATCGGAGGGCCTGTTGTCCGGACCTCTGGCAGTCTCTATGGGGGTGCCACAGGGTTCAATTCTTGGGCCGACTCTCTTCTCTGTATATATCAATGATGTCGCTCTTGCTGTTGGTGATTCTCTGATCCACTTCTACGCAGACGACACCTTTCTGTATACATCTGGCCCTTCTTTGGACACTGTGCTAACAAACCTCCAACTGAGCTTCAACGCCATACATCACTCCTTCCGTGGCCTCAAACTGCTTTTAAATGCTAGTAAAACTAAGTGCATGCTCTTCAATCAATTGCTGCCCACACCTGCATGCCCATCCAGCATCACTACTCTGGACGGTTCTGTATTAGAATATGTGGACAACTACAAATACCTAGGTATCTGGTTAGACTGTAAACTCTCCTTCCAGACTCACATTAACTTCTTTCAGCTAGGGGGCAGAATTTACATATTAGGATAGAAAACACTCCAAAGTTTCCAAAACTGTCAAAATATTGTCTGTGAGTATAACAGAACTGATTTTGCAGGCGAAAACCTGAGGAAATCCAACCCGGAAGTGCCTTCTTTTTTTTCATCCCTGTTTCATTGCCTGACCCTCTTCCATTTAAAGGGGTATCAACCAGATTCATTTTCCAATGGCTTCCTCGGGCTGTCACCAGGCTTTAGACATAGTTTCAGGCTTTTATTTTGAAAAATGAGCGAGATTTATCAAAACGAGTCAGGTGTCCTTTGATTAGTTCCTGCGCGCGAGAGGGGTAGCTCGACATTTTCTTTCTCTCTTTTATTGAATAGGTTACTGTCCGGTTGAAATATTATCGATTATGTATGTTAAAAACAACCTGAGGATTGATTATAAAAAACGTTTGACAGGTTTTCTGAACATAACGCGCAAACCAAATGGCGGTTTTTGGTTATAAAACTTATTTATCGAACAAAAATAACATTTATTGTGTAACTGGGAGTCTCGTGAGTGCAAACATCCGAAGATTATCAAAGGTAAGCGATTAATTTTATTGCTTTTCTGACTTTCGTGACCATGCTAATTTGGGGCTAGCTGTTCTTACTGTTTTGTCTAGTGATTGATAAACTCACAAATGCTTGGATTGCTTTCGCTGTAAAACATATTTTCAAAATCTGACACGATAGGTGGATTAACAACAAGCTAAGCTGTGTTTTGGTATATTTCACTTGTGATTTCATGATTATAAATATGAATTTGGCGCTCTGCAGTTTAGCGGTTGTTGTTGATAAATGATCCCGGTAACGGGATCCGTGCGTCAAGAAGTTAACAGCTCCCCGACCAGCTGTTAGAAGCCTGTTAGTGCCACTCCCCATAACCGAAACGCCATTTGAGAGGATAGCGATGGATATCATGGGCCCACTACCCAAATCCGCCAGAGGGAACCAATACATTCTGGTCATTCTAGATTATGCCACTCGCTACCCAGAAGCCATTCCCCTTCGGACGATGGCTTCCAAAAATACCGGCAAGGAATTAGTGCTCTTGTTCACCAGGGTAGGGGTTCCAAAGGAGATCCTTACTGACCAGGGGACCCCCTTTATGTCCCGCCTTATGGCGGACCTTGTAAATTGTGGCAGGTGAAACAGTTGAGGACATCGGTTTACCATCCTCAGACGGACGGGCTGGTTGAGAGATTCAACCGTACCCTGAAGTCAATGCTCAGGAAGGTAATCGATAAGGATGGGAAAAACTGGGATTGCATGTTGCCGTGTCTGATGTTTGCCATTAGAGAGGTTCCTCAAGCCTCCCTTGGGTTTTCTCCCTTTGAGCTGGTATATGGGAGGCAACCCCGGGGAATCTTAGACATCGCCCGGGAAACCTGGGAGCACCAATCCACCCCGTATACTAGTGTCATAGAGCACGTCACGGCAATGCAAGACAGGATAGCCACAGTCATGCCCATCGTCAGGGAGCACACGAGACAAGCACAAGAGCACCAGCAGCACACTTATAACTGGCAGGCTACCCTGAGGGAATTTCCCTCACAGTATCGGTCACTTCCAGTCTAATCAGAATCTCTCCCTTTAGTTTATCGTAATCCTGTGCATCTTTCAACTCCAGGTCGAAATACGCTTTTTGAGTGTCCCCTGTCAGGTATGGTGCCAGAAGCCCTGCCCATTCTTCTTTCGGCCACTTCTCCCTCTCTGCCGTCCTTTCGAAGGTGGTAAGATATGCTTCCCCATCATCCTGCGTTGTCATTTTTTGAAGAAAATGATTGGCCCGCCTCTGGGTATTTGCAGCTGGTAACTGAGCCCCAATTTGGTCCGCTACCCCCTTTAGGCCTTCTTAACTCCCGGGTGTTTCTCTCTTGCTCTTCTCTGAGCAGCTGGTTGGTGCGGTGCTGGACCTGTAATGTGGAATAGGGTGCCATTTGGGATGCAGACAGACAGAGCTCTATATGCCCCGGGCAGCGATATCGGAGTGATATGGATTTTATTAGCACTGTCTGACTCTGATACCGGTGTGTACGCTGTTTGCAAGGGATCATGGGATACGTTTTGGTCCCTCGCCCAATTCCCACTGACAACACACGTCACGCTACTTTAAAAAGTTTAAACACTTTCGTCATGCAACAGCACGGTAGATATATCCTCACATATATCTTTTCTTGGAATGCTGTTGAGACTTGGCGCAAGATTCCTAAGTTACATCACCTCCACCCACATCCACCTACAGTAGATGTTATAGTTGACTGGAAAAAAATAACTGTGGCTATCTGTTTTCTATGTCTTCCTGGTGCATAGTTTAGAACTGAGTGGTGACAGCGGTTTACCTGTCTGTCTGTCTTCTACCAGAGCAGACACAGGATTTGGAGGGAAATAATTTGGGTTGACTCACTGTCCTGTTTTGGACTGTAGTGTTTTCAGAGATGCATATTAAATGAGTGTGTGTTTGTTTGTGTCTGTATGTGTCTAAGCGTTTGTGAGCAGCCACACCTCTCATAGAGACACAATAGACACTGTGCCAAAAAGTGGTTACTTCCATATTACTATTAGTCACTATGTGATTATAATGTGCAGTGTCATTATGAGAATATTATACATTTGTTCAACATGCAACAAAGCACATATGCTTAGCGTCTAGGCTAGGCCCTAGCCTATTAATAGGTAGGCCTATCTATACCGTCCCTGGTACAGTGGCAGTTATTAACATTATTTGCATACCTCAGCTCAAGTGATTAGAGGCTATTGAAATGCTCACTGTACATTTGCATATGAGAATGAATATGATAATTTTGAAAACATAACTTTCCATTCAGCAAAACCATTCTATATTGAATAGAGTCAAAGACCCTTTGCAGACATCTGTGTGTGTTGGAGGGATGAGTAAGATAGCACCAATGTCTTGCTTGTTCTCAGAGAATGAATGATGTTGAGATGTGTAACTGAAACATTGGTTGAAAGGGATATTCTCAGTCTTATTTTAAATATTCAATTGTATTGTATGCCTGTATCCATTTATTTGTGTATTACCCAATATTGTACTGAAGACACAGTTAATCCTGGACTAATCCTGGACTGTTTTACACACCCAAAGAGATGTGTTTGGTTTAAACATCCGGTCTGAATAATACTAATATCAGACATTACACACTGTCTAAGACCACACTATAGACTTAATTTCCTCATTGGATGCAACCAATATCCTGCAGGTCTGAAAACAATTACCATGTGTCTAGTCGGAAACACAGACATGAGCTCCTATACTGTCAATAGTCTTTGTAAAGTGTTGAATACCTTTTAAGTGCTCCTACTTCAGATCAGAGATTTACTCTTGAGCATCCTAAAGGCTGACTGTCATGCGTGAGCGCTAACACACTGTAAACAGACAGAGACAGAGACGGAGACGGAGACGGAGACGGAGAGGGAGAGGGAGATTTCTTTTTTTTAATGAATTTACCAAATGGGACAAACATCCAATCGAAATACTGCATGCAGAGTTTTGCAAGACTGTATTGCAAGTACAAAGAAAAACTCCAAATAACGCATGTAGGGCAGAATTGGGCCAATACCCCCTCCTCATTCGAATAGAAAAAAAGAGCCATCACATTTTACAACCATCTAAAAACAAGTGACCCCAAAACATTCCATCACACAGCTCTACAATGTCAAGAGATGAAACAAGAGAAGAGTCCCCTCAGCCAGCTGGTTCTGAGGCTGTTCACCAACCCAAACCAACCCCATAGAGCCTCAGGACAGCCCTCAGAAAATTTGGCCCAACCAAATCATCACAAAACAAAAAGAAAAATATATCACCTATTTGAAAGACACCACAAAAAATCAAAGTAAACTTAAATGCTATTTGGCTCTAAACAGACAGTACATGGTGGCAGACTATCTGACCACTGTGACTGATGGAAAACTGAGGAAAACATTGACTAGACTCAGTGAGCACAGTCTGGCTATAGAGACCGGTCGTCACAGACAAACCTGGCTGCCCAGAGAGGACAGGCTGTGCTCACTCTGCTCCAGGGGAGAGGTAGAGACAGAGCTGCATTTCCTATTACACTGTGACAAATACTCAGACCTAAGAGAATATTTCTTTCCCAAAATTATAATTCAATACAAAGAATTTGAAACTATAAAAGATGAAGAAAAAATCAAATATTTATTGGGTGAAAAGCCAAAATGTGCAGTTTTAGCAGCCAAATATGTGTCCTCCTGCCACAACCTGAGGGACAGCCAGTGAAAAGTAATGTTGATAATATTTCCCGTTTTGTTTTGTCTTTCATACCAGGTCATGTGTCTTCTCAGTCATGTTGACACTGGTCTACTACCATTGCTTTAATGTATTGTTGTTCTGATTAATATTGTTGTTGTAGTTGTTGTTAACATGTCCACTACTACTATTATTATTGCTGTTGGTCCCACCATTTATTTATATATAAATATATATATATTTTGTATATATACATATATATTTGATTTTTCGATATGTATACTTTGACAATGTAAGTAATAATGAACATGCCATGTCAATAAAGTCAATTGAATTGAGAGAGAGAGAGAGAGAGACCCAATTCAGAGCTCTGAAAGACAGAGGGAGAGAAAGAGATTACATTTGAAGAAAATCTAGATAAGATCAGAAATCTAATCAAATTGTATTTCACCGAATACAACAGGTATAGTAGACCTTACCATGAAATGCTTACTTACAAGCCCTTAACCAAGAATGCAGTTAAGAAAATAAGAGTTAAGAAAATATTTACCAAATAAACTAGCCATGAAAAAGTAACACAATAAAACTGTAGTAAAGAGGCTATATACAGGGGGTACCAATACCGAATAAATGTGCAGGGATACAGGTTAGTCAAGGTAATTGAGGTAATATGTATATGTAGGTAGGGGTAAAGTGACTATGCATAGTCACTTTACCCCCACCTAATAAACAGCGAGTAGCAGCAGTGTAAAGGGGAAGGTGGGTGCAAATAGTCCATGTAGCCATTTGATTAATTGTTCAGCAGTGTTATGGCTTGGGGCTAGAAGCTGTTAAGGAGTCTTTTGGACCTAGAATTGGCGATCCGGTACCGCTTGCCGTGTGGTAGCAGAGAGAACAGTCTATGAGTTGGGTGGCTGGAGTCTTTGACCATTTTTTGGGCCTTCCTCTGACACTACCTAGTATATAGGTCCTGGATTGGCAGGAAGCTTGGCTCCAGTGATGTACAGGGCCGTACACATTAACCTCTGTAGCGCCTTACAGTCAGATGCCAAGCAGTTGCCATACCAGTCAGGATGCTCTCGATGGTGCAGCTGTATAACTTTTTGAAGGATCTGAGGACCCATGCAAAATATGTTCAGTCTCCTGAGGAGGAATAGGCGTTGTCATGCCCTCTTCACAACTGTCTTGGTGTGTTTTGACCATGAAAGTTTGTTGGTGATGTGGACACCAAGGAACGTGAAGCTCTCGACCCGCTCCACTACAGCCACGTTAATGTGAATGGGGATGTGTTCGGCCCTCCTTTTCCTGTAGTCCACGATCAGCTGCTTTGTCTTGCTCACATTAAGGGACAGGTCGTTCTCCTGGAACTACACTGCCAGGTCTCTGACCTCCTCCCTATAGACTGTCTCAGACTGTCTCAGCCGGTGATCAGGCTTACTACTGTTGTGTCGTCAGCAAACTTACTGATGGTGTTGGAGTCGTGCTTGGCCATGCAGTTGTGGGTGAATACAGAGAACAGGAGGGAACTAGGCACGCAACCCTGAGGGGCCACCGTATTGAGGATCAGTGTGGCAGATGTATTGTTGCCTACCCTTACCACCTGGGTGGTGGCCCATCAGGAAGTCCAGGATCCAGTTGCAGAGGGAGGTGTTTAGTCCCAGGGTCCTTAGCTTAGTGATGAGCTTTGTGGGCACAATGGTGTTGAACCCTGAGCTGTAGTCAATGAACAGCATTCTCACATTGGTGTTCCTTTTATCTACTAGGAAAGGACAGTGTGGAGTGCAATTGAGATTACGACATCTGTGGATCTGTTGGGGCAGTATGCGAATTTGAGTGGGTCTAAGGTTTCTGGGATGATGATGTTGATGTGAACCATGACCAGCCTTTCAAAGTACTTCATGGCTTCAGACTTGAGTGCTATGGGGCGGTAGTCATTTAGGCAGGTTACCTTGGCGTTCTTGGGCACAGGGACTATGGTGGTCTGCTTGAAACATGTAGGTATTACAGACACGTTCAGGGAGAGGTTGAACATTTCAGTGAAGACACTTGCATGTTGGGGTATTTTTTACTTAACCTCTTTTTCTTAAAACTGTCTTGTAAGTAAGGTCTACACCTGTTGTATTCGGCGCATGTGATAAGTACTATTTTATTTTATTTGGTCCACGCATGCTCTGAGTACACGCCCTGGTAATCCGTCTGGCCCCGCGGCCTTGTGAATGTTGACCTCTTTAAAGGTCTTACATCGGCTACGGCGAGCGTGATCACACAGTCGTCTGGAACAGCTGGTGCTCTCTTGCATGCTTCCGTGTTGGTTGCCTGAAAGCGAGCATAAAAGGTATTTAGCCGATCTGGTAGGCTCGCGTCACTTGGCAGCTCGCGGCTGGGTTTACCTTTGTAGTCCTTAACTTCTTATGGCTGGGGGGCAGTATTGAGTAGCTTGAATGAATAGGTTGCCCAAAGTAAACGGCCTGCCATAATATATGCATATTATTATTAGTATTGGATAGAAAACACTCTAAAGTTTCTAAAACTGTTTGAATGATGTCTGTGAGTATAACAGAACTCATATGGCAAGCAAAATCCTGAGGAGAAATCAAAACAGGAAGTGAGAAATCTGAGCTTTGTATGTATTCACCAGAGTCCCCAATGAAATCCCCTTGAGATATTAATGATGTTGCACTGCCTAGGGGTTCCACTAGATGTCAACCATCAATAGAAATTATAATGAGACTTCTATGGTGTTGTGGGAGTGAATGATAGCAGAATCTTTCAGGTGTCTGGCAGTCAGCCATTTTCTGATCACGATTATTCCTCATGGTACCCACTTGCGTTCCATTTCTCATGAAGACAAGAAGGAATACTCCGGTTGGAACTTTATTGAAGCTATATGTTAAAAACATCCTAATGATTGACTCTGTACTTAGTTTGAAATGTTTCTTCGACCTGTAATATAACTTTTTGAAGTTTTTGTCCGATGTAACGCTGACCAGAATGAGCATTTGGATATGTATACCAAATGCGCTAACAAAAGAAGGTATTTGGACATAACTAACGGACATTATCGAACAAAACAAACATTTATTGTGGACCTGGGATTCCTGGAGTGCTTTCTGATGTAGATCATCAAAGGTAAGGGAATATTTATCATGTAATTTCTTGTTTATGTTGACGTCAACATGGCGGCTAATTGTGACTAATTCTTCTGAGCGCCGTCTCAGATTATTGCATGGCTGGCTTATTCCGTAAAGTCTTTTTGAAATCAGACACAGCGGTTGCATTAAGGAGAGGCATATCTATAATTCCATGTGTATAACTTGTATTATCATCTACATTTATGATGAGTATTTCTGTTGAATGATGTGGCTATGCAAAATCACTGGATGTTTTTGGAACTAGTGAATGTAACGCGTCAATGTAAACTCATATTTTGATAAATATGAACTTTATCAAACAAAACATACATGTATTGTGTAACATGAAGTCCTATTAGTGTCATCTGATGAAGATCATCAAAGGTTAGTGATTAATGTTATCTCTATTTGTGCTTTTTGAAACTCCTCTCTTTCACTGGAAAAAAAATGGCTGTGTTTGTCTGTGGCTATATGTGGTGACCTAACATAATCGTTTGTGGTGCTTTTGCTGTTAAGCATATTTGAAATCAGACACTGTGGTGGGATTAACAACAAGAATAGCTTTAAAATGGTATGAGATACATGTATGTTTGAGGAAATTTAATTATGAGATTTTTGATGTTTTGAAAATGGTGCCCTGCACGTTCACTGGCTGCTGTCATATCGATCCCGGTAGCGGGATGCAGCCATAAGAAGTTTAATAGTTTGCAAGCCCTGCCACATCCAACGAACGTCAGAGCCGGTGTGTGAGAATTCAGTCTTAATCCTGTATTGACTCCATGTCTGTTTGATGGTTCGTCTGAGGGCATAGCAGGATTTATTTTAAGTGTCTGTATAACGGTCCCGCTGCTTGAAAGCGGAAGCTCAAGCCGTAAACTCATTGCGGATGTTGCCTGCAATCCATGGCTTCTGGTGGAATATGTACGTACGGTCACTGTGGGGACGACATCATCGATGCACTTGATGAAGTCAGTGACTGAGGTGGTATACTACTCAATGCCAACGAATGAATCCTGGAACATATTCCAATTGGTGCTAGCAAAATAGCCCTGTAGCTTAGCATCCGCGTAATTTGACCACTTCTGTATTGAGCGAGTAACTGGTACTTCCTGCTTTAGTTTTTGCTTGTAAGCAGGAGTCAGGAGGATAGAACTATGAGCAGATTTGCCAAATGGAGGGCGAGGAAGAGCTTTATACCATTTCTGTGTGTGGAGCAGTGGCGGTCAGTGTCGTTTAAGATGAGGGAGGATGTTGTTTTTTTCATGAGCATGGTCTTATTTCTGTTACATCATATTCAATGACTCTCATTCATATTTCATTCACCCAGTTCAATGTAACAGCGATAGATTTAGGCTACTACATGATACTCAAATTTTCCCTATACCCATCATGAGGTTGCTACAACCTAGCCTATGAATGAAAGTTTACTGTAGGTACACAGTTTGAGAGACAAATTTGACGTCACAGACAGTGACATTCAATACTGCCTTGCACACTCTTGACTGCATCTAGCTGATATAGGGTGTAATCATTTGTCCAACCGTTGCAAATGAGAGAGTTTCTATTGGACAAATGCAGGTATGTTTATCCCTGTTTTAATCCATTTGCTTCCGTTTAAAAAACATTTTACAACAGAATCGGCGGAATGAATACACCCCTGATCACGCTTAAACACAGTTCACTTTCATAGCAGCCCCTTTTATATTCCTTGTCGCATCTATGCGCTCTCCTCCTTTCACCTTGTGGACTTCAATGCACAACACATCAGCTGTATGTAACCAGGCGGAAAAACCTTTCCAAGCCAAACCGTTACACACAGCCTACATCGTCACCATATTACCTAAAGTAATGTCATAGTCAGCATAACTAATAGAAGTAACGCGTTAGTAAACCCGCTACAATCATGCAGTAACGTTACAGTGTACAGTCAGTAAGCAGTTACACAGGCGGGGCAGGTGCCAATACATTAGTAATACCAAAAGCATACCTTGACTTGGAAGAGATCCAGTGTTGTGTTTGAAAGTCATAGCCAGCTAGCTAACAGAGCATCCCTCTGTTTGAGCAGGGTGTTTCAGTAGGCTAAACTAGCAAGCTGCATTTTCTAGCTAAGTAAGTGAAACTGAAAGTGAAATAAATGCTAAATCTCTTTCTCTATTTCTCTTGCTTCTCCTTCATTTTGGAAGAAATTAATTTGTTCAAAACTGTTCAACTATTGTCTTTCTCTCTCTTTGAGTCAACTACTCACCACATTTTATACACTGCAGTACTAGCTAGCTGTAGCTTGTGCTTTCAGCACTAGATAATTCTCTGATCCTTTGATTGGGTGGACAACATGTCAGTTCATGCTGCAAGAGCTCTGATAACTTCCGGAGGACGTCCTCCAGCCTGTCATAATTACTGTGTAAGTCTATGGAAGAGGGTGAGAACCATGAGCCTTCTAGGTTTTGTATTGAAGTCAATGTACACAGAGAATGTCAGAGTCGTGTGTATAGGTGGCAGGGAAGTCAGGCGCAGGAGAATCAAACTTAATGAAATGGAGTTGTTTAATGACTGTAAACAAAACATAACTCCAAAACTATGAATAAAAATAAAACAAAGTGGGTGCGAGGACCCGTCGCGCACCAATACAAACAACTCGAAATCTGAAATAACAAACAATCTCTGACAAAGACATGAGGGGAAACAGAGGGTTAAATACACAACAGGTAATGAATGGGATTGAAACCAGGTGTGTAGGAAGACGAGACAAAACCAATGGAAAATAAAAAATGGATCAATGATTGCTAGAAGACCGGTGACGTCGAGCGCCGAGCACCACCCGAACAAGGAGAGGCTTCGACTTCGGCAGAAGTCGTGACGGAGAAGGACGGAAGCTAGCTGTTCTCTGGCTGCACCATGGTGCTACCCTACTCTTGAGGCTGTTGAGGCTACTGTACTTCTGTGCAAAATAGTGTGTTTTAATCAATTATTTGGTGACGTGAATATGTTTAGTATAGTTTTATCTAAAAATGATAACTTTTGAAATGTTTTACAATTAGATTTTTTATCAAATTCACTGAGGAGGATGGTTCTTCCCTTCCTCCTCTGAGCAGCCTCCTTTGGTGTAGAGTAAAGGCAGTCTACCGTTTTTTATCCTCTGGTTGCACATGTAACATGCTGGTAGAAAGGAGGTAAAACGGATAAAAATTTTAAAGAACCCGGCCGCTAGGAGTGTCACTTCTGGATGAGCATTTTCTTGTTGCTTATGGACTTATACAGCTTTTTGAGTGCGGTCTTTGTCACGTTCTGATCATAGTTCTTGTGTGTTTTACTTGTTTTAGTGTTGGTCAGGACGTGAGCTGGGTGGGCATTCTATGTTGTGTGTCTAGTTTGTCTGTTTCTATGTTTGGCCTAATATGGTTCTCAATCAGAGGCAGGTGTTTTGTGTTGTCTCTGATTGGGAATCATATTTAGGTGGCTTGTTTTGTGTTGGGGTTTGTGGGTGGTTGTCTTCTGTCTTTGTGTTCTGCACCATACTGTCTCGGTTTTCACGTTTGATATTTTGTATTTTGTATAGTGTTCATGTTATCGTCTCTTTGTTTATTAAACATGTTGAACACTAGCCGCGCTGCATTTTGGTCCTCTCCTTCACCAACGGAAGAAAACCGTTACAGTCTTAGTGCCAGCATCGGTGTGAGGTGGTAAATAGACAGCTAAAAAAAATACAGTGGTAGATAGTGTGGTTTACAGCTTATCATGAGGTACTCCACCTCAGGCGACCAAAACCTCGAGACTTCTTTAAAACCTCTTAAGGATCGGACCCTTTTTTTCAATTTTCGCCTAAAATGACATACCCAAATCTAACTGCCTGTAGCTCAGGGCCTGAAGCAAGGATATACATATGCTTGATACCATTTGAAAGGAAACACTTTGAAGTTTGTGGAAATGTGAAATTAATGTAGGAGAATATAACAGATTAGATCTGGTAAAAGATCATTCAAACAAAAAAACATGCATTTTCTTTTGTTTTTGTTCCATCATCATCATCACATTTGGGCAGCAGTGTATGCGTTTTCAGATTGATCCTGTGAAGCATTGCAATACTGGACAATATTTTGTATCAAGTCTGCCCATTTTCAAGTACATAACTACAGAGAACATACACAAATTATATGGTAATACAAAATGTAAGTTTACACACTCGCAGGAATGTCATACATGATGGATCATTAGCTTATACACTAACTTTGACACATCTAGATGGCCGGGCGGGGTGGGTGTGGAGCTAGCGACAGCAGGGGTTCAAACTGTAGAACCCAGTTCATACATTTGAATATAAAAATGGATTATATCAAACAAAACTATGCTACATTTTATCTCTGGGACCCTCAGGATGACAAATCAGAGCAAGATTACTGAATCTATGTACATTATTTACCTTCAGAGGTGAATGTAGCAAACCAGTTGCCATGATAAAGTTTTTTGTTGTTGTGCTCTCTCCTCAAACAATAGCATGGCATTTTGTCACTGTAATAGCTACTGTAAATTGGACAGTGCAGTTAGATGGGCAGAAAGCTTAAATTCTTGTTAATCTAAGACATGTCTATGTACTGGAAAGTTTGCTGTTACTTACAACGTCATGCTAATCACATTAGCGTATATACCGTCCCGGTATAGGGACACTGATCTGTTATTGACATAAAGACCACCACCCCCTCATCTTAGGAGCCCCTAATAGGGCAGCCATCCCCGGCACCATTAGAGAGAGAATACTCTGACAGAACAGAGGTAACCGTCACCGAATAAGAAAAGAAGAACAGAGAGCAATAAATAAATAAATAAATAAATAAAGAGAATACTCTAACCGAGGTGAGTAACTGTCTCTTTCCTCTCCTCCACTCCAGTGGGCCTCTAGAACCTGTCCCTAATTAGATTGCCGCTGGCTTAATGAGTGGCCCAGTGAAGGAAAGGCTTAATAACAAGCCACGCTCCAGGACTGCCACGCAGAAGAAATGCCATGCTGCGCAGAAATACAAGTGATTGAATTTCAGTGAGTTCGCTCCATTAGTTTGCACTATATAGATGAACTTTATTTATGTTATCGAATCAACATTATATCAGCCCCTTTTCAATGCAACAAACCAAAACAAATCTAACTTTGTAAGGTTGAGTCTGTGATTTTGTTGTAGGCAATGCCAGAGCATAACGGAGTAGAATTCTATTGAGCATTCTTTCAATCATTCACTCCTTTTCAGATCAGACCGCAAAGCCATGTGTGTATGCTCATTTGTTGATATTCTTTGCTAGTTAGATAGTTATTAGCCCAGTTATAAATAATTATAGGTCAGCAATGGGGGGTTACTGCTTCTTAGAAGAAATGTAGGCTACATTTCAAGCCGTCTTTGAATTAAAAATAATAATAATCTTATGTCTTATTTCAAGGGGCAGTGTTCTATTTTGAGACAGGCTTGAATATGCAAATAAGCCAAAAGGCAGAGGGATAGCCTACATTGGAGACTTACATTTCCCTCACTAACTTTAAACATCAGCTATCTGTGTAACGGTCGTCGTATGAAGAAGTTGTGGACCAAAGTGCAGCGTGGAAAGTGTTCATGATTATTTATTTAAAAAAACTGAACACTGAGACAAAAATAACAAAGTGTAACAACACGAAAAAGTTCTGTCTGGTGAAGACACAAAAACAGAAAACAACTACCCACAAAGCATCGGTGGGGAAAAGCTACCTAATCAGAGACAACCAGCTGTCTCTGTAAATCGAGGGCCTCAATCAAACACAAATCAAAAGGTGTTTGTTTGTGGATAGTGAATTGCATTTGTGGATAGCGATTTACATTTGTGGACTGGTGATTTACATTTGTGGAAAGTGATTTATATGTGTGGATTGGTGATTTGTATTTGCGAATACATTTGGCATGATATTGATCCCATACTAACGTATCAAAATGTGGAAAAAGGGAAGGGGTCTGAATACTTTCCGAATGCACTGTATAGAGAGAAAGAGACTTGGGTTGCAGTTATCTTCTCCTCTCTATTTAGCCAGTCATCTCCCTATCCCAGTACAGAACACAGCCGAAACCACCACCCTTGTTTGCACAGTGAATCCAGCAGTGAAGACATATGAGTGGGATAATGATGTGAGTATACAATCTCAGACCTACCATAATTATGCCCCATTATGAGCCCAGCCCACAGATAAGGTATTTATGCCAAAGAATGCCCTCATAACTCGTCTATGTAATAATGATATATTATTCATGTGTCGTGTCGTATTTGGAGAACTGTGGTATTATGTTGAACCACAATCTCCTTTGGGCTCCAAGAGAGGGCAATGTGAATGAAAGGCTAGGATCAGCAGCAGGGAGAGGCAGAGGCACAAGGCCTGCAAACTAGAGTTCTGATTTTCCTCCAGTTTGAAGTTGCTCACGTACTGTACGCACAGATGTAGTATCATCTTACTCTCCCTAAAACCTTACTAGCTTCATTTTAAAAGTATTGCTTCTCATGACTGACTCTGTATGCCGATTTACAAAAAGAAATGCTGACTACATTCTCGAACTAATTGAATCCTCTGGAATCTCTTCCCTGTTCTGTTTTAACTGAGTGTATTTATTTCTACTCAGTTCTGAAAACAACCTCTAGCTATATCTCCTTTCCAACAGTCAGCTTGTTTTGTGTGTAGGGTTAGGGTACGCTTTGTCCTTCTGTTATCACACCCTAACACTGTGTTTAATCATCAACTACTACCTCCATCTTATCGTATGTGGTGTCATGTCTTTACTATCATTAACTGAAGACTTACTTTTTATCAAAGATTCTCTGTAATTATTATTACGCGATTAAACTGATTAATCATGTAACTGTAATTAACTAGGAAGTCGGGGCTCCAAGGAAAATATTCAGATTACAAAGTTATAATTTCCCTAATATAACTTTTCAGATATTTTCATATCTGATCAATTAGTCTTCTTAATTTATTAATTATTTACTATACCTCACATTAGTCTCATTCCAAACGTCGTAAATTGTTGGTTATCTGCACGAACCCAGTTTTCACTATGAGTCATCCTGTAATGCCGTTCGTCTGAGGAAGAAGGAGAGGACCAAGGTGCAGCGTGGTACGTGTTCATGACTTTTAATAACACTGAACACTAGAACAAAATATAACAAAACGGAACAAACGAAACAGTCCTGTCTGGTGTAGACACAAAACAGAAAACAACTACCCACAAAACACAGGTGGGAAAAGGCTACCTAAGTATGGTTCTCAATCAGAGACAACGATAGACAGCTGCCTCTGATTGAGAACCACACCCGGACAAACACATAGAAATAGACAACATAGAACAAAAACATAGAATGCCCACCCCAACTCACGCCCTGACCAACCAAAATAGAGACATAAAAAGGATCTCTAAGGTCAGGGCGTGACAGTACCCCCCCAAAGGTGCGGACTCCGGCGCAAAACCTAAACCTATAGGGGAGGGTCTGGGTGGGCATCTATCCGCGGTGGCGGCTCTGGTGCGGGACGTGAACCCCGCTCCACCTTAAGCTTGGCCCACTTATGTGGTGCCTCTGGAGTGGGGACCCTCGCCGCTGATCCCGGACTGGGGACCCTCGGAGCGAGCCCCGGACAGGAGGGCGACTCTGGCAGCTCCAGAAAGGAGGGCGACTCTGGCAGCTCCGGACAGGAGGGCGACTCTGGCAGCTCCGCGACTCTGGCAGCTCCGGACAGGAGGGCGACTCTGGCAGCTCCGGACAGGAGGGAGACTCTGGCAGCTCCGGACAGGAGGGAGACTCTGGCAGCTCCGGACTGGGGATCGTCGCTGGAGGCTCCGGACTGGGGATCGTCGCTGGAGGCTCCGGACTGGAGATCGACGCTGGAGGCTCCGGACTGGGGATCGTCGCTGGAGGCTCCGGACTGGGGATCGTCGCTGGAGGCTCCGGACTGGGGATCGTCGCTGGAGGCTCCGGACTGGGGATCGTCTCTGGAGGCTCCGGACTGGGGATCGTCGCTGGAGGCTCCGGACTGGGGATCGTCGCTGGAGGCTCCGGACTGAAGGGCGTCACTGGAGTGGAGAGACACACAGGAGGCTTCGTGCCATGGATCATCACTGGAGGCTTCTTGCCATGGATCATCACTGGAGGCTTCGTGCCATGGATCATCACTGGAGGCTTCTTACCATGGATCATCACTGGAGGCTTCATGCCATGGATCATTACTGGAGGCTTCTTACCATGGATCATCACTGGAGGCTTCGTGCCATGGATCATAATTGGAGGCTTCGTGCCATGGATCATCACTGGAGGCTTCGTGCCATGGATTCACTGGAGGCTTCGTGCCATGGATCACCACTGGAGAATTCTTGCCATGGATCACCACTTGAGTGGAGAGACACACAGGAGGCCTGGCTCTGGGAGAAGGCACAGGACTCACGAGGCTGGGGAGACATGCAGGAGGGTTAGGGCTTAGCACAGGCACAGGACTCACAAGGCTGGGGAGACATGCAGGAGGCCTCTTCCTTGGCCGAGGCACCGGATACACTGGGCCGTGGAGGCGCACTGGCGGTCTCGAGCGCAAAGCTAGCACAACTCGTCCTGGCTGGATACCCCCTGTAGCCCGGCAAGTGCGGGGAGCTGGAACAGGCAGCACTGGGCTGTGCTGGCGAACCGGGGACACCGTGCGTAGTGCTGGTGCAGGATAACCCGTGCCGAGGAGACGCACTGGAGGCCAGATGCGCACTGGAGGCCAGATGCGCTGAGCCGGCACCATCCCTCCTGGCTCGATGCCCACTCTAGCCCGGCCGATGCGAGGAGCTGCGATGTAGCGCACTGGGCTATGAGTGCGCACTGGGGACACCTTGCGCGTCACCGCATAACACGGTGCCTGCCCGGTCAATCTTTCCCCACGGCAAACGCAAGGAGTTGGCTCAGGTCTATGACCTGACTCCGTCATTCTCCCCGTGTGCCACCCCCAAAAAAAATTCTGGGGCTGCCTCTCGTGCACGCCTCCTCGAGCCAACTCCTCGTAGCGTTACCGCTCTGCCTTAGCTGCCTCCAGCTTCTCTTTTGGACGGCGATACTCTCCCATCTGTGCCCAGGGTCCCTTGCCGTCCAGGATTTCCTCCCATGTCCAGGAGTCCATTACACCACGCTGCTTGGTCCTTTGGTGGTGGGTAGTTCTGTAACGCCGTTCGTCTGAGGAAGAAGGAGAGGACCAAGGTGCAGGGTGGTACGTGTTCATGACTTTTAATAACACTGAACACTAGAACAAAATATAACAAAACTGAACAAATGAAACAGTCCTGTCTGGTGTAGACACATAACAGAAAACAACTACCCACAAAACACAGGTGGGAAAAGGCTACCTAAGTATGGTTCTCAATCAGAGACAACGATAGACAGCTGCCTCTGATTGAGAACCACACCCGGCCAAACACATAGAAATAGACAACATAGAACAAAAACATAGAATGCCCACCCCAACTCACGCCCTGACCAACCAAAATAGAGACATAAAAAGGATCTCTAAGGGCGTGACACATCCATACGTCAATAATCTTAAATAATATCAAACAGTTGATAGTTACAAGGAAATGATAAAGGAGTTTCCCTAGTGGGCTAAACTGGCATGGCGGCTTGTTAGACAAAAGGGTAGTGGGGGTCAGATGAGAAGTCACTACAGAGTTGATAATTAGAACAATTGAAATGCTAATCCTTTGCACATGAACACTCACTCATTCGGAAACAATTGCAATCAATATATATATTTACGCTCAGTGTGTCGTCGGGATCTCTGCTGAAAAGTTTGTTTCTGTTGGAGAGTTTCCGTCCTCTCTCTCTCTCTCTCTCTCTCTCTCTCTCTGTTGTGGTTAGAGTGGATAGTTCAGAGTGACATTCATTCACGTCCTTATGGATAGGTGTTTCGGCGGTTGTCGTTCTTCGCGTTCAATGATACCGAATTCCTAGCTGCAGACTAGTAATTAATATCAAGGACTTGTTCTTACTCTGTCGGTATCGATAGTCTAAGAGTTTAACCACGTGGGATGGTTAAAGATTCAGCAGTCTGGTCTCAAACGTTGGCCCTCTCGTGATTGAGAGAAATATGGTCTGGTGATAGAAAACGCGAATGGGGGTTTTATTCGGAAGGGCAGAAAAGGGCCTGTCCCAGGATGCCCGACCATAACTGTGCTCCTGGGCGGTCCTCTGATTTAGTTAAACTCAAAAGGGAATTGGAGTTTCCTTCATTAAACAGTCCAAAACCACATTACACAATTTTACAAACGTATCATCCTCACTCATTCATCTTGTACAACAATTAGATGTAAACCTCATATCTGAGGTTATTATATAAACAGCGTTATGGTAATGTGGTCCTGTTGTCGCCCATGAGTTTCACCAAGTTGTAACAAACGGACCAGTTCGTAGCTGGATTCTTCACCGATCTTTTATACCTTCTCCAGAACATAAATGTTGTTCGGACCTCAAGTTCTGTGAGGTGGAAGAAATTCCTTTGTTCTCTATGAAACTCTGTCTCTATACTGTGTGGCCATGAGGCAGGATCTTCCCTAGGAATTTACGAGCTCTCTGACCACAGCAGCCTGGTTGTAGGAGGCAGAGAGAGGGGGATGGGGCTTGCTGTACCCAAAGAGGGCAACGTCATGACAGTGGCGCCTTATGATGGGGCATTAAACAGACCCATGCGGTGCATCCCAAACAGCACCCTATTCCTTATATAGTGCCCTATGGGTCCTGTTCAAAAGAAGTGCACTATATAGGAAAGAGGGGAGCTGACTGATGTATTGACCTGAATGTGTGCTTGACCAGGGAATGGATGGTTAATGCTCACAGGAGATAGCCATTTTGACCAAGCTGTGGTATGAGTGTTTTCCCTAGCTACTGATTGCACTGCAATGGTTATGGTTTATGGACATGGGTGAGGTTGCCATTTCTTTATCAAATCAAATCAAATGTATTTATATATCCCTTCTTACATCAGCTGATATCTCAAAGTGATGTACAGAAACCCAGCCTAAAACCCCAAACAGCAAGCAATGCAGGTGTAGAGCACCTCATCTCAAAAAAACATTGCAAAGCTGTCAGAAAGTTATTTTATTCTATAATCCCTATTTATACATTAGAGGTTTTAATGTAAAACGTTATGCAACGTTGCTCCTTGTGTGAACTTATTTGTCAATTTAAACTTTTAGAGCGTGCTGCTGGATGTGACATTTGTCTTGTGGTTGAAATGAGACAGACAGTGTTATTTTCTGTTAGATCAGGCCTGGGCAAAGGCTGGCCCGGGGGCCGTATGCTGCCCGCGATTTGATTCAATACGGCCCGCGGAATCATGCTCAGATCACATAAAGAATTTGCGATAGTAAAGTTTTGAAAAACGTATTTGTTATCCAAAGCCCAATGAGTACTCGTGTTTGTGTAATGATTTAACTCCCACTGCTAGTGAGACATTTTGAAGGCACGTATAAATAACAACTGCACGAGGACAGACAGTGACTGACAGGCTGACACACGTCACAGTTACAAATAGTAGCTAACTAGAAAATGCGAAAAAAAATTGTTTTTCAAATTTAAAAAAAAAGAAGGAAAGTACAGTTGTGGCCAAAAGTTGAGAGTTTTGAGTTTGCTGCTTCAGTGTCTTTAGAAATTTTTGTCAGATGTTACTATGGGATACTGAAGTATAATTAGAAGCATTTCATAAGTGTCAAATGCTTTTATTGACAAGTTGATTCATAGAATCAATATTTGCAGTGTTGACCCTCTTTTTCAAGACCTCTGCAATCCGCCCTGGCATGCTGTCAATTAACTTCTGGGCCACATCCTGACTGATGGCGGCCCATTCCTGCATAATCAATGCTTGGAGTTTGTCAGAATTTGTGGGTTTTGTTTGTCCATGGACCCAAAATATCGATGTTTTGTTCCCCGAGCCACTTAGTTATCACTTTTGCCTTATGGCAAGGTGCTCCATCATGCTGGAAAAGGCATTGTTCGTATCAGGAGGATGTGTTGGTACCATTCTTTATTCATGGCTGTGTTCTTAAGCAAAATTGTGAGTGAGCCCACTCCCCTGGCTGAGAAGCAACCCCACACATTAATGATCTCAGGATGCTTTACTGTTGGCATGACACAGGACTGATGGTAGTGCTCACCTTGTCTTCTCCGGACAAGCTTTTTCCCGATGCCCCAAAACAATCGGAAAATGGATTCATCAAAGAAAAAGACTTTACCCCAGTCCTCAGCAGTCCAATCCATGTACCTTTGGCAGAATATCAGTCTGTCCCTGATGTTTTTCCTGGAGAGAAGTGGCTTCTTGGAACCAGGCCATCCTCAAAGTCTTTGCCTCACTGTGCGTGCAGATGCACTCAGACCTGCCTGCTGCCATTCCTGAGCAAGCTCTGTACTGGTGGTGCCCCGATCCCGCAGCTGAATCAACTTTAGAAAACGGTCCTGGCACTTGCTGGACTTTCTTGGGCGCCCTGAAGCCTTCTTCACAACAATTGAACCGCTCTCCTTGAAGTTCTTGATGATCCGATAAATGGTTGATTTAGGTGCAATCTGACTGGCAGCAATATCCTTGCCTGTGAAGCCCTTTTTGTGCAAAGCAATGATGACGGCACGTGTTTCCTTGCAGGTAACCATGGTTCAGAGGAAGAACAATGATTCCAAGCAACACCCTCCTTTTGAAGCTTCCAGTCTGTTATTCGAACTCGATCAGCATGACAGAGTGATCTCCAGCCTTGTCCTTGTCAACACTCACACCTGTGTTAACGAGAGAATCACTGACATGATGTCAGCTGGTCCTTTTGTGGCAGGAATTGCAGTGGGAATGTTTTTGGGGGATTCAGTTCATTTGCATGGCAAAGAGGGTCTTTGCAATTAATTGCAATTCATCTGATCACTCTTCATAACATTCTTGAGTATATGCAAATTGCCATCATACAAACTGAGGCAGCAGACTTTGTGAAAATGTATATTTGTGTCATTCTCAAAACTTTTGGCCACGACTGTAGACAATGAATGTAGAGAGTTCCAGCAAGAGTGGACATCGAAATATTTATTTATTGAGGTATCAGGGAAAGCTGTGTGCTTAGTGTGCAGAGAGCATCACTGTCTTGAAAGACTACAACTTGTACCGACACTTCCACACGATGTCACGATCGTCTGAATGAATGGACCAAGGCTCAGCGTACTTAGAGTTCCACATGTTTAATAAATATGAAACTCACCAAAAACAATATAAAAGAAAACAAAACGTGACGTTCTGGGCTGCTCACAGGCAGCTACACAAAAACAAGATCCCACAAACAACAGGTGGGAAAAGGCTGCCTAAATATGATCCACAATCAGAGACAACGATAGACAGCTGCCTCTGATTGGGAACCATACCAGGCCAACAAAGAAATAGAAAACATAGATTGCCCATCCTAGTCACACCCTGACCTAACCAAATAGAGAATTAAAAGGATCTCTAAGGTCAGGACGTGACAGACGAAGCATGGAGAGAAATATAGGAATATGTCTTCTGAGCAGATGGCAAGTGCATCGAAAGAGTTGCTTTCTCAGTTAAAAAAGCCGCAGGGACCTTTCAGAAAACTGCATTCAGAAAACGACGGAATTGCGAGAGCTAGCTATGTACTGTCCCACAACATTGCTAAACATAGCAAGACGTTCGCTGAGGGCGAATTCATTTAACAATGTTTAACTGACTCTGGAGCAATACTTTGCCCCGACAAAAAAGAGCTGTTTGAAAATGTTTCTCTGTCAAGACGAACAGTGTTGAAGACATCGCAGTGTTGAGGACATCGCAGAGAATATGGAAAAACATTTGAAAGACAACGTAAAGCATTTCACCTATTTCTCCTTGGCCCTGGATGAGAGGAGTGAGGCACGTGACACGGCGCAGTTGTTGATATTCTTACGAGGCATAACTCAAGACTTTGAAATTACAGAGGAGCTTGCTTCAGTGCAGTCAATGAAGAGCACAACTACATTGAAATATTTATTGTATGAGGTTAATAAGTGTGTGGCAAAGCTGGGACTGAATTTTGAAAAGTTATCCAGTGTGACCACTGATGGGTGCCCAAACTTGACAGGAAAAAGCGTTGGCCTTTTGAAAAGGATATAAGATTATTGTAACGACATTCATCGGAAGAAGGTGAGGACCAAGGTGCAGCGTGATACGTGTTCATATTATTTATTCGAAACTGAACACTAAATACAAAATAACAAAAGGAATAACCGAAACAGTTCTGACAGGTGATACAAACACTAAACAGAAAATAACCACCCACAACTAACAGTGGGAAAACAGGCTACCTATGTATGGTTCTCAATCAGAGACAATGATAGACAGCTGCCTCTGATTGGGAACCATACCAGGCCAAAACATAGAAATACAAAACCTAGAAATACAAACATAGAATGCCCACCCACATCACACCCTGACCAAACAAAAAATAGAAACATACAAAGCAATCTACGGTCAGGGCGTGACAATTATGTAGCTGAGCTAAACCGAGATCAGAAAATGATTTTCCTGCATTGCATTATTCATCAGGAGGTGCTCTGTAAATGTGTTCTGAAAATGAGCCATGTTGTGGATACAGTCACTAAAGTGGTGAACTTCATAAGGGATAAATCTTTAAACCACAGGCAGTTTGTCTCACTGTTGGAAGAGACAGAGTCGGGTCATGCAGATCTCCCCTACCACACAAACGTGGGATGGCTGAGTTTGGGGAAGGTGCTTTAAAGGGTGTAGGACCTGAAGTCAGAGATTGCCGAGTTTTTGCAAATGAAAGGAAAATATGTGGATTTCCTTCAACTGCAAGATAAAGAATGGTTGGCTGATTTTGCCTTCACCGTGGACATCATGGAATTCATGAATGAACTGAAGTCAAAACTACAAGGAAGGGCCTTTTTGCACATCAGATGTACCGCCTTGTCAAAGCCTTCAAGGGAAAATTACTAGTCTGTTCCCTATCAGATGACCAGCGGGAGAAGTATACATCGCTGCTGGGTGCTTTGAACGGTGAGTTTTCTCATCGTTTTGAGGATTTCAAACTGTTGAAAAATGACATGCTGTTGGTTTCCTCTCCTTTCACCTTCAATGTGGATAATGCTCCCACTGACCTGCAACTTGAGTTTATTGATCTTCAGTATGATGCAGTGATTGGAGAGCTATTCAAAGCAATGTCACTGACGAGGTTCTATGCATCTCTTGATGAACAAAACTTTCCAAAGATTAGAAGTCATTCTCAAAAGATGTTTGTACTGTTTGGGTCAACCTATGTAAGTGAACAGACATTTTTTGTGATGAAATATAACAAGTCTGTCCACGGATTTCTAGGAGTGGTGGGTGTAGAGTCAGGCGCAGAGAGCAATACTTCCAAATGAATGCGTTTATTGCGCTTCGTCTAGCCAACAATCAGGCAATGACCATATATCACGTATGTCTCCAAAAACCAGGAAAAGAACATACAACAAATACGCAGGCGGAAAACAACTTCACCACTGACAGTAAGGATAAGCCCGCACAAAAGCAGGCGGGCACTAGAAGTTTAAATAGACTATAAATGAACCAAAATAAGCAACAGCTGAAAACAATCAAGACAAAACCAACAGAAAATAAAAAAGGATCGGTGGCAGCTAGTAGACCGGTGACGACGACCGCCGAGCGCCGCCCGAACAGGGAGAGGAGCCACCTTCGGTGGAAGTCATGACAAAGTCAAAGCACAGATAATCTCTTACTGACAGTCACCTCTCAGCACTCCTGCGCATAGCGACGTCAGAAACTATACCTGACTTCACTGCTCTAGTCAATGCCCATCAGAGACATCACTCCTCACACTAATTGAGTAGTTTAAATGTAATGTTGAGCTCTTTCTCTTTCTTGTGTTTTTGTGCATACCCGTTAACAAGAGTTCTGTCCGTGGTGCTGAATGTACTTTTCCCTCTGTGTAGTTCATTGCATGTTTAATAATGAAAATACCTACCAAAAGGAGAACATGGATGTGGTTTATTTCTGTGCATGTTAAAAAAGTTAAATAAATAGCATATATGGACGTGATTTACAGTAGATATATCTGTTAAACCTCTTATGGCTGAGATCCCGGATCGATATGACAACAACCAGTGATAGTGCAGGGCGCCAAATTCAAAACAACAGAAATCTCATAATTCAAATTCCTCAGACATACAAGTGTTTTACACCATTTTAAAGATAAACTTGTTTTAATCCCACCACAGTGTCCGATTTAAAAAAAGGCTTTACAACGAAAGCACAACATATCATTATGTTAGGTCAGCACCTATTCACAGAAAAACACAGCCATTTTTCCAGCCAAAGAGGGGAGTCACTCTAAAATTAAAATCACTAACCTTTGATGATCTTCATCAGATGACACTCATAGGACTTTATGTTACACAATACATGTATGTTTTGTTCGATAAAGTTCATATTTATATCCAAAAATCTCAGTTTACATTGGCGCGTTATGTTTGCCTCCAAAACATCCGGTGATTTTGCAGAGAGCCACATCAATTCACAGAAATACTCATAATAAACATTTATAAAAGATACAAGTATTATACATGGAACTTTAGATAAACTTCTCCTTAACGCAACCGCTGTGTCAGATTTAAAAAAAACTTTACTGAAAAAGCACACCATGCTATATTCTGAGTACAGCGCTCAGCGCCCAAACAAGCCATTAAGATATCCGCCATGTTGAGGAGTCAACAGATGTCAGAATAGCATTAGAAATATTCACTTACCTTTGATGATCTTCATCAGAATGCACTCCAAGGAATCCCAGTTCCACAATAAATGTTTGATTTGTTCCATAAAGTCCATCATTTATGTCCAAATACCTCCTTTTTGTTCGCGCGATCAGTACACAATCCAAACTCACGACGCGCGGGCAAGTCCATGCGAAAGTTCAGACGAAAAGTCATATTACAGTTCGTAGAAACATGTCAAACAAAGTATAGAATCAATCTTTAGGATGTTTTTTAACCTCTAACGAGCCTCAACCCCGGATCCGGGATCACCCCCCACCCCCCCCCCCCACACTGATTAGCATCGCTAGCATAGCGTCACAATTAAATAGTAGCATCTAAATATCATTAAATCACAAGTCCAAGACACCTAATGAAAGATACAGATCTTGTGAATAAAGCCACCATTTCAGATTTTTTAAATGTTTTACAGGGAAGACACAATATGTAAATCTATTAGCTAAACACGTTAGCAAAAGACACAATTTCTTTGTCCACCATTTTTTCTCTCCACCAGTAGCTATCACCAATTCGGCTAAACTAAGATATTGATAGCCACTAACCAAGAAAAAACCTCATCAGATGACAGTCTGATAACATATTTATGGTATAGGATAGGTTTTGTTAGAAAAATGTGCATATTTCAGGTATAAATCATAGTTTGCCATTGCAGCCACCATCACAAATCTCACCAAAGCGACTAGAATTACTACAGAGAGCAACTTGTATTACCAATTTACTCATCATAAAACATTTCTTAAAAATACACAGCACATAGCAATGGAAAGACACAGATCTTGTGAATTCAGACAACATTTCAGATTTTCTAAGTGTTTTACGGCGAAAACACAATAAATCGTTATATTAGCATACCACATATGCAAACGTTACCCCAGCATGAATTCAAGCCAAAGAGAGCGATATCGTTATCATCGCCAAAATATATTAATTTTTTCACTAACCTTCTCAGAATTCTTCCGATGACACTCCAGTAACATCATATTACAACATACATATAGAGTTTGTTCGAAAATGTGCATATTTAGCCATAAAAAAACGTGGTTATACAATGAAAATAGTAGCAAAACAAGCCTGGAAATGTCGGTCGCCATCTTTGAGTGATCTAGTTTAATCAAAAGCTAATCATATACTTGACTAAAAAATACAGGGTTGACAGGAATCGAAAGACAAATTAGTTCTTAATGCAATCGCTGATTTACATTTTTTAAATTATCCTTACTTTTCAATACAGGTTGCGCCAAGCGAAGCTATACAAAACAAAATGGCGGCATAAGCGTTTAACATTTTTCGACAGAAACACGATTTATCATCATAAATTGTTCTTACTGTGAGCTGTTCTTCCATCAGAATCTTGGGCAAAGAATCCTTTCTTGGGTCTAATCGTCTTTTGGTCGAAAGCTGTCCTCTTGCCATGTGGAAATGCCCACTAACGTTCGGCATGAACTGGAAACGTGCCCAGCGGTTCAAAGTGTCTCAGAAATAAATGCCTCAAAATCGCACTAAACGGATATAAATTGCTATAAAACGGTTTAAATTAACTACCTTATGATGTTTTTAACACCTCTAACGAGTAAAAACATGACCAGAGAAATATTACTGGCTAAACAAAAGCTTGGAAGGAGGCGAGTCCGACGTCCTTCGTGCGCAAGGCGCAGGCAGCAAAGGGATGCTACTTCCGGTATTTGCTGTTTTATACAGCCCCTGATTGCGCAATCGACTCCATTCAAAGCGTCATCACGTACTGACATCCAGGGGAAGACGTAAGAAGTGTCTGTTTCTCCATAGCATTTACAGGGACCTTTAAACTGACTCCAGATCAGGGGCCAAGATGTCTGAAATCTGACTCCCTATCATGAAAAGTGCTGTAGATTGAGTTCTGTACCACTCAGAGACAAAATTCCAACGGCTATAGAAACTAGAGAGTGTTTTCTATCCAATAATAATAATAATATGCATATTGTACGAGCAAGAATTGAGTAGGAAGCCGTTTAATCTGTTGAGCAAATTATGCTAATGCGAAACAGCACCCCCTATAGTGGCAAGAAGTTAAATCTTCAATAAAGTTCCAACCGGAGAATTCCTTTGTCTGTAGAAATGCGATGGAACGCAGGTCTAACTCTCACGTGAACGCGCATGGTCAGCTCATAGCACTCTTCCAGACCCATGACTCAAAGAGCCCTCATTCCCCCCTCCTTCACAGTAGAAGCATCAAACAAGGTTCTAAAGACTGTTGACATCTAGTGGAAGCCTTAGGAAGTGCAATATGACCAATATCCCACTGTATATTCGATAGGCGATGAGTTGAAACACTACAAACCTCAGATTTCCCACTTCCTGATTGGATTTTTTTATCACGTTTTTTCCTGCCATATGAGTTCTGTTATACTCACATACATCATTCAAACAGTTTTAGAAACGTCAGAGTGTTTTCTATCCAAATCTAATAATATGCATATATTAGCAACTGGGCCTGAGTAGCAGGCAGTTTACTCTGGGCACCTTATTCATCCAAGCTACTCAATACTGCCCCAGCCATAAGAAGTTAACACAGTCATACACATGATGTAAAATCCTGTAATATGATTCTGGCCTGCGATGGCAAAAATATATTCTAATGTGCTCCTCCATGGAAAATAATTGCCCAGGCCTGTGTTAGATGTAGGTGTTTCCTTTTCTCTCATACACACACACAGGTGAGGTTTGATGTGTGACTGGTGCCCCATCTGATGTGGAAAATGCAAACAGAGGTATGTGTCTTGCCTTGTGTTGAAGAGTTAACAGACTGTTGATGCTGAAAGAAATTTAAGGTGAAGTCTGTAAGATTTACAACTGGTCAATGATCAGTTAAACAATTTAAATATTCTATACCCCTTTATTTTAATCCAGCTACACTGTTTTACATACTGTAGGCAGGAACAACTCCATCACCTCTGTGCCAGTGTATAGTTTCTTGTGCATGTGTATAGTTGCCTCATGCCTGCTATCACCCTGATTACACTTAAATCATCCCCTGGTTTTTACTCCTCCTACTGCACCACAATCTTGCCCTCAACGTGATTTCACCAATTTATCCAGCCTCAGAATGTTATCCATAATGTCCATACTATAAGGCACGTTTCTCCCTCCTCAGTTCATCACCACACCTCTCCAGATTCTTATCTACTAAAACGCATTATCAATTTCTGCCGTTCAGTGGTACATGCATACTAAACTAAATGGCGTGACTGCTGTTGGGCTGAAACACAGACTCAGGATTGTGCCTTTAAACATTCTCTCTGCAGGCCCTTGTATCATAGATCGGATACACATTGACCTTCTATCACTTGGCCCCTGATTGGGCCGTGGCCTGCCATCACACCCCAAGGAAGACCAATCACACAGATTAGACAAGGTTAGTTTGACATCCCTCTGACCTCTGAACTGGGATATTCCCTGTAGCCACACACCTGTCCTGCAGTAGGACATTCCACTCAGGAACCTAACAGAATAGAGAGCGATTCTTCTTTAGAATCAGAGGATTCTACTTTGGAATGGTGGGTGGTCCTGTGTAGCTCAGTTGGTAGTGCATGGCGCTTGCAATGCCAGGATTATGGTTTCGATTCCTGTGGTCACCCATACATAAAATATATGCGCGCATGACTCTAAGTCTTATTTAAAATGAAAATAACTTGTTCTTAACTGACTTGCCTAGTT
The DNA here is from genome assembly GCF_045679555.1 of Salvelinus alpinus. Taxonomy (NCBI): domain Eukaryota; kingdom Metazoa; phylum Chordata; class Actinopteri; order Salmoniformes; family Salmonidae; genus Salvelinus; species Salvelinus alpinus. Next base: position 225,179 of record NC_092122.1, read on the forward strand.
AAATAAAAAATACAAAAGTTGCCTTGGATAAAAGCATCTGCTGAATGGCATATATTAAATTACATTCCAGAACCACATAAAGAAATGTGCAGAAATACAGAAAGTTAGACCAAAAAAAGCAGTGCCTCCCAATCCTCTTTGGGGGACCCAAAGTGGTGCATATTTTTGTTTTTTACTTAGCACTACACACCTGATTCCTCTAAGCAAAGGTTTGAAGATGAGTTGATTAGTGGAATGAGGTGTATAGTGCTGGAGAAAAAACAAAAAGGTGCACCACTTTGGGTCCCCAGAACCAGGATTAACAAACACTATACTAAATTATGATATATGATTATCTTTAGATGTACATGTTGGAATCAGGAGAGTAACGGTAACTGTGAAGTGAGGAGTGACACTGAGAGAAAACCCATACAGTATGATGCCATGACTAAATACTACATGTGTGTGATTCTGCAATACCAAGAGAGCACCATCTATTGTTTACTAATCCCATAGAACGCTCTGTGTGCCTTGACTAATAATATAATAGCCAGTCAAAGTATTTTCTCTGCATTGTGAAAGGCAGGCACACAGCAAGTGAGATTGAGTTACTGTGCTGCCTCTCTCTGGCGGTGCGTGCCATCCTCCAGCTGGTTGTGCACTGATGTATGAGGCAAACAGACATGCCCCCTAGTTATTAGCAGGCGCACGGGTCACCTCAGCAGTTGATTGATTTTTCAAACCATATTGATTTTTCTCCTCTCTTTCTCTCTTTTTCTTTTTCCCTGCTGAACACAAGTATGTCATCAACCCCCTTGGGGCAAGATGAAACAACTCAAAGACGTGATACACTAGGGGGTGAGATAGGGAGAGACGGGGGAGACAATGGTGGGGAGTAACAGAGTGGGGTTGAACATACGAGCCCAGCGCAACATGCTCACTTGCTCTGAGCAAATCAAAAACACGCATGCTGCACTCCATCCAGTTTGTCTATGAGTTCACACAGCAAGACGCCATGTGTCAAGGAGCCAATATGTATAAAAATTCCACATTGGCATGTCCCCTGTTTATATCATGCACTGAAGCTGGACACGTCTTGGCCTAACCTGGGCTGAGGGAGTCTTAGCCAGGGCCTCAATTTCCCTCCCACTGACTCCCACTCACTCACTCACTGACAGACCTGGGTTCAAATACAAATTTAAATCATTTCAAATACTTTATAGGTGCTTGACTGAGCTTGCCTGTTGCAATGGAACGAATAGAAAAGTCCCAGATGTGCACACACCGCCCAACCGGTTCATAATGGGCCAGGGGAGTAGTGCCAGAGCACATGACTGTTGGGCAGAGAGAGAGGTGGAAAATAAAATAGTTAATTCACCCTCCTCGTAAAAAATCTGTTGAATTAATAACAACACAAAACAGATGGGCGAGTTGCATTTCCAAAATAAAATATGAACATTCATAATCTAAGCTTGTTCCTTTTTTCCCAGTGGAGATTCCAGAATATGAGCTCGTGTTTTTGGGGCCTCTGCTAATCGTCTATTAACAGTGCCAGCGGCAACATTTCAGATTTTTACTGTCCTATTCTCATTATCTGTTGTAGAAATTAGGCCTCTGTTAATTAACGTACCACAGAAATGTGGTTGGTGTTCAGCTTTGAATGAGTTGGGAATGGGCTCAGACAACTCATACAAACGTGCGCACATGCACACCTCTGTGAGCTGATTTGATTAAAACCGTACACCTCTTATTACTAGGTAATGGACAGAGGGTCACTGAGGGGAGATTATGGGGTGGTGTGTGCTAACAAAGCCATATCAATGAAGGGGTCAGTATGGGGGGAATTGTCAACTTTACACACACACACACACACGTGTGGAGAAAACACACACACCACCTAACTTCCTGGCAATACACGCTGGGTCCTTTAAAAATGATGATATCATCTCATCTAGTGTGTGTGCCTCATTACCTTGCCTTTCTGCCAGTTGAATTGAGTTCAATGCCCGCATGCACCCACACACACTTGCACAACACCTAAATATTTTGGCTGCTGCACAGTAGTTTCCCTCTCCATCAAAGATAACCCCAACAATAGCTGACCTTCCATTCCCAATGAGATTTGTCTGTTGTTATTGAGCTCTGAGTGCCATTCAGTTGGATCTGATATGAACTCACTTTAACCTTTACTTCATACCCATCCCGGATCCGGGAGCATCCTCATCAAAAAAGCTGACTAGCATAGCCTAGCCTAACGGGACAGGGATATCATATAATATAATTTCATGAAATCACAAGTCCAATACAGCAAATGAAAGATAAACATCTTGTGAATCCAGCCATCATTTCCGATTTTTAAAATGTTTTACAGCAAAAACACAATATGTATTTATATTAGCTAACCACAATAGCCAAACACACAACGGCATATTTTCACCATGTTTCCACCGCATAGGTAGCCTTCACAAAACCCACAAATAGAGATAAAATTAATCACTAACCTTGAACAACTTCATCAGATGACAGTCTTATAACATCATGTTATACAATACATTTATGTTTTGTTCGAAAAATGTGCATATTTAGAGCTGCAAATCGTGGTTATACATTGTGAATATGTAGCAACAATTCACCAAAATCTCCGGAGATATTTTGGACAGTCACCTTATCTAATCAAAGAACTCATCATAAACTTTACTAAAAAATACATGTTGTACAGCAAATGAAAGATACACTGGTTCTTAATGCAACCGCTGTGTTAGATTTTTTTAAATAACTTTACTACAACATACAAAATGCATTATTGTGAGACAGCGCTCACATATTCTCCGCCCTGTTAGGGTCAACATATTCCACAGAAATACGAAATAACATCATAAATTGTGTCTTACTTTTGCTGAGCTTCCATCAGAATGTTGTGCAAGGAGTCCTTGGTCCAGAATAAATCGTTGTTTGGGTTTAGAATGTCCATTTCTTCTGTCGAATTAGCAACCTTGGCTAGCCATGTGGGGTGAACATGCCCATCAACTCTTGGCGCAAAGAACGAAAAATTCCAAAAGTCCCAATAAACGTTGAATAAACTGATACAACTCGGTTGAAAAATCCTACTTTATGATGTTTTTCTCATATGTATCAAATAAAATCAGAGCCGGAGCAATTCGCCGTGTATACCGAACGCTCTTCAGAAGACAATGTCGAGGTCCCCCGCGCGCCGTCGACAACAAACAAAATACCGGACCTGCCACTCCAAAAGCTCTTATTCGGCCTCAGATCAAGCTAGACACCCCATTCAACCTTCCACTGCCTGTTGACATCTAGTGGAAGGCGTATGAAGTGCATACATATCGATAAATAAAAGCCAGTTGAATAGGCAGGCCCTGAAACAGAGCCTCGTTTTCAGATTTTTCACTTCCTATATGGAAGTTTGCTGCCAAATGAGTTCTATTTTACTCACAGATATAATTCAAACAGTTTTAGAAACTTCTGAGTGTTTTCTATCCAATAGTAATAATAATATGCATATTGTATGATCTAGAACAGAGTACGAGGCCGTTTAATGTGGGCACGATTTTTTCCAAAGTGAAAACAGCGCCCCCCTATTGACAATACGTTTTTAAGCTCCTGAGTGGCGCAGTGGTCTAAGGCAATGCATTTTAGTGCAAGAGGTGTCACTACAGTTCCTGGTTCGAATACAGGCTGTATCACATCCGGCTGTGATTGGGAGTACCATAGGGCGGCGCACAATTGGCCCAGCGTCGTCTGGGTTTAGCCGGCGTAGGCCGTCATTGTAAATAAGAATTTGTTCCTAACTGACTTGCCTAGTTAAATAACATCTGGTGCTGGGATTATTAGCAACTTTGCCTTCATGTGCACACTGAGCAAACATAATTGTAACCACCTGAATGTGCATGACTCTGGTTGTCTACTCTATGAAATGCTGAATCACTTCAAAGATTGACTTGACCTAGCTAATCTACCTCTAGTCAGTAGAGGATCTCAAAAGAGACCATCAAAACATAATGTCATTTCAATAAGAGTAATGGGCTGGTTTGCTGACAACTGACAGTCATCAAAGGAGTAACACACAGTGGGGTTTAATAATGTGGCTACATTGTACAGTAGGCCTATGTGCTCCATATTCATTTGTCCATCTATAAGATGTCTTATCCAGTAGCTGAGGAAAGGGTATGATACTTAAATAAATAAATGTGTAGTTATTCCCTTTACCATTAAATGGTTTGTTTCAAGGTTTTACTGCTAACCTACAAAGCATTACATGGGCTTGCTCCTACCTATCTTTCCGATTTGGTCCTGCCGTACATACCTACACGTACACTACGGTCACAAGACGCAGGCCTCATAATTGTCCCTAGAATTTCTAAGCAAACAGCTGGAGGCAGGGCTTTCTCCTATAGAGCTCCATTTTTATGGAATGGTCTGCCTACCCATGTGAGAGACGCAGACTCGGTCTCAACTTTTAAGTCTTTACTGAAGACTCATCTCTTCAGTGGGTCATATGATTGAGTGTAGTCTGGCCCAGGAGTGTGAAGGTGAACGGAAAGGCTCTGGAGCAACGAACCGCCCTTGTTGTCTCTGCCTGGCCGGTTCCCCTCTCTCCACTGGGATTCTCTGCCTCTAGAATCGGTAGAGATACTCTATTACAGGAGCTGAGTCACTGGCTTACTGGTGCTCTTTCATGCCGTCCCTAGGAGGGGTGCGTCACTTGAATGGGTTGTGTCACTGACGTGATCTTCCTGTCTGGGTTGTTTCCCCCTCTTGGGTTGTGCCGTGGCGGAGATCTTTGTGGGCTATACTCGGCCTTGTCTCAGGATGGTAAGTTGGTGGTTGAAGATATCCCTCTAGTGGTGTGGGGGCTGTGCTTTGGCAAAGTGGGTGGGGTTATATCCTTCCTGTTTGGCCCTGTCCGGGGGTATCATCGCATGGGGCCACAGTGTCTCCTGACCCCTCCTGTCTCAGCCTCCAGTATTTATGCTGCATTAGTTTGTGTCGGGGGGCTAGGGTCAGATTGTTATATCTGGAGTACTTCTCCTGTCTTATCCGGTGTCCTGTGTGAATTTAAGTATGCTCTCTCTAATTCTCTCTTTCTCTCTTTCTTTCTCTCTCTCGGAGGACCTGAGCCCTAGGACCTTTAACCATGCCTCAGGACTACCTGGCATGATGACTCCTTGCTGTCCCCAGTCCACCTGGCCGTGCTGCTGCTCCAGTTTCAACTGTTCTGCCTGCGGCTATGGAACCCTGACCTATTCACCGGACGTGCTACCTGTCCCAGACCTGCTGTTTTCAACTCTCTAGAGACTGCAGGAGAGGTAGAGATACTCTTAATGATCGGCTATGAAAAGCCAACTGACATTTACTCCTGAGGTGCTGACTTGCTGCACCCTCGACAACTACTGTGATTATTATTATTTGACCATGCTGGTAATTTATGAACATTTGAACATCTTGGCCATGTTCTGTTATAATCTCCACCCGGCACAGCCAGAAGAGGACTGGCCACCCCTCATAGCCTGGTTACTCTCTAGGTTTCTTCCTAGGTTTTGGCCTTTCTAGGGAGTTTTTCCTAGCCACCGTGCTTCTACACCTGCATTGCTTGCTGTTTGGGGTTTTAGGCTGAGTTTCTGTACAGCACTTTGAGATATCAGCTGATGTAAGAAGGGCTATATAAATAAATTTGATTTGATTTTGATTTGATTTCTCACTTACTGTAGGCCAAAAATCTTACACAGGGCTTTTTGCCCTGACAAGAGGTTGTGGTTAATTGAGAAAATGTTGAAGAAATGGGTATTTCGGATTAACTGGAGTATTGTCACTTAGAGGAAAACATTAGTAGCTCCCAAATATTTTATTATCTAAAATCACAGTTCATTGTGGTTTCACGAGTCATTTGGGAAAGAAAATAAAACAACTATATGGGAGAAACAGTGCATTTGAGGTAATGGTATAATCACAATATAGCCAAATTAGTAATAACAGTCACAGATTGTTGCTGGACAATATTGTATGTAGCAGTGTGCTCCAAGGGATACAGTCTTTTATAGTAGGGTGGGACTGGTAAGGCTTTCAGTCAATTACTTTTCATATTTTTTCCAATTCAACAGAAAAACTTTGACAGTTCCCAGTTACCCATATGAATAGTGAGGTATTTTACAGTCTTGTTTGTGCCAATAGTTTGTCACGGATGAATAGGAGTGGAAGGTAGGAGTCAGGTGCAGAGAGCAGAGGGTTCAAGAAAAGTAGGTACTTTTATTCCGGCACAAACGGTCATGCCCAAACACAGGGCAGAAAACACTGACCAACCCAAACACAGGGTAAAAACGGTCCGGAGCACAAAACCACAGCCAACACTAAACGTGAACACAAAATAATCACCCACAAACTAGAGCCGGCCTAACAAGCTTAAATAGGCTAGAAAATAAAGAAAACACAAATAGGAACAGGTGCAACTAATAAGACAAAACTAACAGAAAAGGAAAAAGGGATCGGTGGCGGCTACTAGGCCGGTGACGACGACCGCCGAGCACCGCTCGAACAGGTAGGGGAGCCAACTTCGGCGGGAGTCGCGACATAGTTATGTAGTCCAATCTGGCATAGTATCAACATTGTAGTGAAGAGAGAGTAATAATACCAATACATGTTGTTTCTTTCTTCTGAGAGAGATATACAATACACACTACTTCTTTAAATAAGTGCTTGTTTTTAGCTTGAATTGAAGTCATCAAATTCAGATTAACCAGAAGTACGTGAACGGCCTCCAACACAGTGGCTTCCTAGAAATTTGGTATCAACAGCAATAACAACTGAGGGATGTGGTCATCTTTTTACTACAGCCTACTACAAGGTCAGACAGTGTAAACTCATTACTACAGTACTCTACTGTATGCAATGTCTGCCATTCCTATTTAGACCATTTTCAATCCATAAACAGTTGACAGTACCACTAAATATTGGATAAATGTACCAATGCAGAATAACTATTAACTAGCTATTGCAGAATATGATCCAGGCATTACATGTATGTACACTACACACACAGGTGTTATAACTGTGCTGTAAACAAATATATTCTATCCTCCATGTGACTGTCCAACCTGAAGTTGTTTTTCCTCTTATCTCTATGCACACATCACTGTTGTTTATTTTCTTCCACATATCTTTAGCTTTCTTTCACTGAAAATTGAGGTAATCACATGCACAGTTGTATTCACATCTTACACTGTACTACTCCTGCTTGCATAAGCAAGAAGAGGCAGTCCAGTCTGGCCAGCCAATGAAAGTACTTAGGGGTGTGCTCCTCGAAAAGAACATGCTGTCCTGACCTAAATTAACTCCGTTCAAACCTGGCTGCAGTGAAAGCCAACCTAAGTGGCTGTCACGAGTGGTGTGTTTTTCTTAATGCGTTCCTGATTGGATAAAGCGAGTGTCAATAACATTAGTTTTCACCCATACGGTAGTACAGGACCTGCCCTCACTATGCGTGTTGTTTTTAAATCGAGAGTCGGTGCAAACCCCTGAAGAGAGAATGGCGCGCAAATCAGCCCAAGATCTGTAATAGAGAGTTGTGCGTAATTGTTTTGATACCACATAAGAAACGTGTATATTGGGATGGTTGTAAAGTATCCTAGACACACTAGTGTAGTTTGCACATTACAAATTAGGTTGGTTACCTTCTCTCTCTGCAGCGCGAGCTACGTGTAATCGAAGTCCAAAGATTTTTTTTTTTGCACATTCTCTTGAGCATGTCTCGTGGAATCTATAGCGTTTTCAATTCTAAAGAATCTCGTCACTCAATTAACAGTAGCGTCATGCATTTTTTCAACTGTAGCATTATCATTTAATGTTTTTATTTAACCCTTATTTTACCAAGTAAATTGACTGAGAACACATCCTCATTTACAGCAACGACCTGGGGAATAGTTACAGGAGAGAGGAGGGGGGATGAATGATCAAAAGTTGCAACTAGTCGTTGTCCTTTCAAATAAGGATCCCTTAGGCTCGCGTCCTGCTGCGCAACTATAATTCCTGGGTGACTAGTCTATACGTGAGTTTTTACACATTATCAACCATATGTCATAACTAATACCTTTACTAGCCTACTGCCGAGGTTGGCCCTGGCACACTATAGCCTAAATTAAACAATGTATAGCATACTGTGACAATGTGGACATATGGAGGAAAATGAATGGGCACATAATATGCAATTATGAAAATTATAAGTAATTTTTTTATTTAACCCAATATAATTTTTTGAGCAAATGATTGCCTTTTTCAGAGACACAATACAAAATATACAGGTATATTTTTAATTAGGCTCAGTTTTGCAACCTTTTGTATCCAAAAACAACATCTAAAAAAAGTATTTACATAAAAATGCACTAAAAATGCCACTTTGGATATCCATACAACCACAAAAACCTGAACAAAAATAAGTTACTATAATTTTTACAAGGAAATATACAAAGGTACACTTCAAACTTTATTACAGTTACATGCAGTGTAACTTTGTCTTTAATCTATATAGTGCCATGTCATGCTCAACATGAATTCAACACACAATAAGAGGCAAATTGTTGATTCACATATTTATGTTTGCAAAGTGCCCAGTGGTTATAACACATCTGAGAGCGTAGGCTACTCTGGTCAAACTGGAGCACATTATAAATAAGTTAAAGGAAACCAACTGATTTTAGGGCGGCATAATAATAATAATAATTAATACTGCAAAATGGGAACTCATATATTCTAACTTTTTCCAATAATTTCTAACTATGCAATGAATAAGCCCTATTCATTTAATAATTTTTCCATAAAAATAAAACAAATGTTGAAACTTTGGCAGGTTCTTTCCCTTTCGCAGTAGGAAAACTTAATAATAATATATTATTTGCATGTAAACTTTTATCTAGTTAGGTCATGTAACATATAAGTCATTCTGATTGACAGTATGGCCTTAGTGTAGCGTTGGGTCAATTACATTCAAATTCAGTCAATTCAGGAAATAAACAAAAATTCCAAATATTTTCTCTCATTGAAAAGCATTGAGGAAAATTGGAATTTGAAGACTTTGTTTACTTCATCAATGAAATAGAATTGACCTCAACCCTAAAGACCAGCTTTTGAATAATAGGCCTACCAATGAACACTGCAAAAAGCCACAAAATAGAAACAACTGATTCTTTGATGAGATACCTGATTTAGAAATAATCTGCATTTATGACTATCAATTATACCTGAACAAGGATATCATATGACCACTTTTACAAACAAACAATATATTTTTGAAAACTGCACAGCAATTCTTCAAGACACGTATTTTATCAACATAATAATATTATGTTTTATGTGCTACATATGAAACATAGGTAGTAAAAATAAAACTGAGCAAAAAGGGAAAAACATTTTGGCACACTGCTACATTTTCTGCTTTTGAAGCGATTGGATTAAATTGAGTGCCAAAACTTTAGTGTAAATATTCAGTGCTTGCACAGCCTCCTTCCCTCCTAAAGGCAGGCCATTTTGTATCCTGTCTTCTCTTCTATCCATCTTCTCTTCTTCAGGTCCTGAAGTACAGTATTCAACGAAAAAGGAGGACTTCTCAGCGCTGTGGGGAAAACCAATTCATATTAGCTCTGTTCACAGAAGGGGTTATGGGTACATAGCCTGAAGGTTATAACACATACATAGTAAAGACAGTTTAGTTGTCCAGTATCATGCATTGTGTATTCTGTTGAAGCAAGAAAACAGTGCAAAAGTGTACATTAAATGTCAACATGTCACTCAAGACAGACTGCTGCAGAGCGAGAGAGCAGCAGCTTGCAGAGCTCATTCTCTTGAAAACAACCCTTCCTCATACAAAGCCTGCTGATGACGTGTTACTACTGTTCTGCACTTGAACTAGGCTTGCTTAAGTTAATATTAGACCAGATAGCTGGGGCGTTTACGAAAGTGTGTCATCTACACTTTTTAACATCTCACTAAGGCTTCACATTTAAAATCCAACATAGGCTTAACAACTGAAATGCTTATGTTAATAATAAGGTTATTAGAACAACCGGGATATGCTCCTTTTACAGTATGAAATTGGAAATGCATGATGATGAAGTTCTTTCTTACCTTGGTATTAGTGTTCATGTGTCCTGGAATCGTTTTTGCTGGGTGTCTGCTCTACTGACTTTGACACAACTTCATCCTCTTCACTGGAATGCAACTTTTTACCTGTACTTTGGGGTTCTGATAAAACACAATTTAAAGATATGTCAGTAAACAGCAGTTTTTCTACAAAAAGCTAATTTCCCGCCCTGTTGAATAGTTCAGAAATTAGGTTTATCATCAAGCTAAACAGCCAAGTCAAATCAAATTGTATTTGTCACATGCGCCGAATACAAGTGTAGACCTTACAGTGAAATGCTTACTTACAAGCCCTTTACCAAATAAACTAAAGTAAAAAAATAATAATAATAATAATAAGCAAAAGTGGTTATATAATCATGCTATTCATTAGGCCAGAGCAAAACAAACATTCAAAACTCAAGATGAGGAAGAAATAAGTACCAACGGAATCAAGCGGTGTGCGGTACAAAGTATAGGCTTTCTGCGAGTGTATCAGTGCAGTGACGCAGAATCTCGCAGATTGCAACAATTTAATTCGACTGTGCCATATTGTGCGATGGAGACTGTCTGAATTGTTTTTGATTGGTGAACTAAAATCCTCAAGTACATTTTCAAAACTGCATAATTTACCTGGATTTGCAGGTCTTTTCCTTGCCCCGTTGTGAGAGTGGTGACAATCCGTCTGTCTCTCGTTCTTCTCGGATAGCTCAGCCCCGTTCGCAGGACAGCTCCGTCGGACTCCGTTATCATGATTCCCGTTATGGTCCACATTTCCAGAGGACCAGACTCGCTTATGAGGCGGTCTGCTGTAAAAGTCTGGCACGTCACTGCTTTTCATCGGTTCCCATTTATAATCTCCCTGGGGAAGGGGCTCGTCGTTTAGAAAATCAAAATTCCATTTGTCAATAAAAACCTTCTCCATCTCTTTCATTTGAACCAAACACTCCCTCCCAAATTCGTCATGATCCACCGATCCGAAAAGATTTCTGCAAATCTGGGGCTTCATGTGATCCGTCGGTCGCGGATCCACCCTTTCCAACGTCGGACTCCCATTCGAAAGACTAACATTTGACATGTTGTTACACATATGAAAACGACCCTAAATCGTGACGGTTTATCACAAAAAACAAGTATTCCTTTTAAATAAGCGACCTGGTTCACAAGATGGAGACGCATGCATAGCATCCGTAAAACAGCCAACGTGATTACCCCTCAATCTGCCCGACTAGTGAAGGTTTAGTTCTGTTGGTTGTTTTCTGCCGTTTGACTACGGAACTAAGTCATCTGTGCTGTACCAAAGATGATGGATATACTGACGAGATACATGTCCCTAACAATGGGAGTCGTTGTCCACAAGCGGCACCCTGAGCTGTCTAGCTCCCGCCTATCCTTTCTTTGGATTGGTGGATACATCTTATTATTGTAATCAGTTTTTCAATATTCGATGACGGCTGTTGACGTCAACCGCCTGTACTGAATGGGGAGAGATGCTATGCTACTAGCCTCATTTCATTAATATGCATAACCATCTCGAGACAACTCCAATATAAAGTGTTTTTCCTTAAAAGTTGCCGGGATGTTACGTCTTTCTTATATCAGTATACTCGTAACAACTTAAATATTACGAAACTTATATTCGATCAAATTAACCTCACTTAGAAAATAATCCATACTTTTTTGTTGAACAAATTCGACATTCTTAATGACCCCATAAAAAAACGCCTTGCTTGGTGGGCGAAACAACGAATAACACCTCCTGCTGGAGGGAGACAGATGTTTTTTGCTGTTGGGCCTCTCTCTTCCTCTCCCTGGCTGTACCCAATATGGCGCTACGGCTCGTGTATACTAGCACGCAGTAAAATGTAGTGCTGCTTCGGCCGCCCAGAGTGGCTCGCTTGTGGGCGTGCTGGCAACATATGGCAGCTACTCGATTGTGCGTCAAGAATTCAGCATAGCAAGTTTGTAGGAAGGTCTGGTTATTAAATGGGTTAAGAGTTTAATCCATTCTTCATTTCATTAATTTATTCAGAGGTAAATGGTAATATGCTCTAAACCGCTCTGGTGACAAACAAACTTTGCTGCCCTGTTTCCAATCGTCCACAATTGCTGGGAGAACCTGTTCAAGTAAGTTAAGTAAATACATTTAGAAAATGTAAAAAAAAAAAAAAACATGTATTATGAGCTAACTAGCTACAGTGCAGGCTAACTCAAATGAGCTGCTAGGTATCTAGCCAACTTTACATACTGTAACTTCATATTAGCTAGCTATCTTGTATTTATCACTGTAAAAAAAAAAAAAAAAATCGAAACGCATTTGTAGGTAGCTAACGTTAGTTAACAGCCATGCAGGAGGGTGAAAGGATAGCAGCCCCAACTGTCAAAGTGAGAGAGTAGGCTTTTCTGGATAGGGCAGGTACTTTTGTGTAGTTCCAGTCCCTACAAGTGACGACGGAGATAATTGTAACAATATTCAGTGCGGTCTAATTTGAGTATAATGAAGTCTGTTTCTGTGCTCAGAGCTGTGAAAGCCTGTCTGCGTATGAAGAGGTACCAATGAAGTGCAGTGGTTCTCAGTGCTGGGGACTCAAAGGGGAGCACTTTTTTGTTTTTGCCTTAGCACTACACAGCTGATTCAATTGGTATTTATGTATTAATTAGTGATGATATCCTTGATATGACCCTGCTATTGTCACATGCACATGCATCTATCTATCCAATGTTATCATGATTTGTTATAAGGGTATTATATTTTATTATAAACTGTGTGGTGCCAGCCCTGAATGCTGATTGTCTGACAGCCGTGATATATCAGACCGTATACCACAGGTATGACAAAACATTTATTTATTTTTACTGCTCTAATTACGTTGGTAACCAGTTTATAATAGCAATAAGGCACCTCTGGGGTTTGTGGTATATGGGCAATATACCACAGCAAAGGGCTGTGTCCAGGCACTCCGCAATGTGTCTTGCCTAAGCAGTGGTATATTGGCCATATACCACACCCCCCCGTGCCTTATTGCTTAAGTAATCTACAATGACCTGGTGATGTAGAAGTCTAATAATGACATCATCTTACATATTCCTACAGATACTTTGTTACTGGAGATTCCTTCAAACTGATTTCCTAGTTACCGTGTAGGGTACTGCAAGGTTGGGTGACCAGGGCCACCTGGGACTGCCTCCTGGGGGAATTCATGCGTGTGAAGACTACCTGTGTCCTGCATAACTTCATGAGTATGGACACGAGGACCTGGAGGGGTTCTGCTGCCGTGTGCCAGAGGAGAGGTCTGCTGGATGGGGACCAACAACACAGCACGGGAGGCAATCCATAAGTGGGAGATCTTCACCTCCTACTTCTTCGAAGAGGGTGCTGGCCCCTGGCAACAGCATATACTACACTGTAGATGGCTCTTTTAAGAGCCATCCACATTGCAATAAGAGTATTCTTCCATTTACTTAACATTTTAACATTTAAGTCATTTAGCAGACGCTCTTATCCAGAGCGACTTACAAATTGGTGCATTCACCTTATGATATCCAGTGGAACAACCACTTTACAATAGTGCATCTAACTCTTTTAAGGGGGGGGGTTAGAAGGATTACTTTATCCTATCCTAGGTATTCCTTAAAGAGGTGGGGTTTCAGGTGTCTCCGGAAGGTGGTGATTGACTCCGCTGACCTGGCGTCGTGAGGGAGTTTGTTCCACCATTGGGGTGCCAGAGCAGCGAACAGTTTTGACTGGGCTGAGCGGGAACTGTACTTCCTCAGAGGTAGGGAGGCGAGCAGGCCAGAGGTGGATGAACGCAGTGCCCTTGTTTGGGTGTAGGGCCTGATCAGAGCCTGAAGGTACGGAGGTGCCGTTCCCCTCACAGCTCCGTAGGCAAGCACCATGGTCTTGTAGCGGATGCGAGCTTCAACTGGAAGCCAGTGGAGAGAGCGGAGGAGCGGGGTGACGTGAGAGAACTTGGGAAAGTTGAACACCAGACGGGCTGCGGCGTTCTGGATGAGTTGTAGGGGTTTAATGGCACAGGCAGGGAGCCCAGCCAACAGCGAGTTGCAGTAATCCAGACGGGAGATGACAAGTGCCTGGATTAGGACCTTCGCCGCTTCCTGCGTGAGGCAGGGTCGTACTCTGCGAATGTTGTAGAGCATGAACCTACAGGAACGGGTCACCGCCTTGATGTTAGTTGAGAACGACAGGGTGTTGTCCAGGATCACGCCAAGGTTCTTAGCACTCTGGGAGGAGGACACAATGGAGTTGTCAACCGTGATGGCGAGATCATGGAACGGGCAGTCCTTCCCCGGGAGGAAGAGCAGCTCCGTCTTGCCGAGGTTCAGCTTGAGGTGGTGATCCGTCATCCACACTGATATGTCTGCCAGACATGCAGAGATGCGATTCACCACCTGGTTATCAGAGGGGGGAAAGGAGAAGATTAATTGTGTGTCGTCTGCATAGCAATGATAGGAGAGACCATGTGAGGATATGACAGAGCCAAGTGACTTGGTGTATAGCGAGAATAGGAGAGGGCCTAGAACAGAGCCCTGGGGGACACCAGTGGTGAGAGCACGTGGTGCGGAGACAGATTCTCGCCACGCCACCTGGTAGGAGCGACCTGTCAGGTAGGACGCAATCCAAGCGTGGGCCGCGCCGGAGATGCCCAGCTCGGAGAGGGTGGAGAGGAGGATCTGATGGTTCACAGTATCAAAGGCGGCCGATAGGTCTAGAAGGATGAGAGCAGAGGAGAGAGAGTTAGCTTTAGCAGTGCGGAGCGCCTCCGTGACACAGAGAAGAGCAGTCTCAGTTGAATGACTAGTCTTGAAACCTGACTGATTTGGATCAAGAAGGTCATTCTGAGAGAGATAGCAGGAGAGCTGGCCAAGGACGGCACGTTCAAGAGTTTTGGAGAGAAAAGAAAGAAGGGATACTGGTCTGTAGTTGTTGACATCGGAGGGATCGAGTGTAGGTTTTTTCAGAAGGGGTGCAACTCTCGCTCTCTATCTTAGCTATGTCAACTGCAGTTATTACATTTCCCAGTTTCTCTCCTTTTGATTTCTACTTCTCAGGTGAGGGTGCTGTTCAAGTAAGGGTGATGTCTGTACAAAAACAAAACGGGTGCTTTTAAGAGTCACCCATATTGAAAACATTTAGAACAAGTAGACACCCTATAACCCACACCCTTGTGTATCAATCTGATTGTGTTGTGCAGTAAGCAGGCTCAGGTGTATAACTGTGGCTCCTTCCACCTTCAAAGAATGGGCAAGGGGACCAACCTTGGAGAACTGTAAGACACTTGATTATTTCTATTCATATAACTACGCTATATTGTTTGTCCTCTGATCTGCAAGTTTTTCAGTATTAAGTACTTTGCAGCCACTTAGTTTAGACACCAGGTGAGACCACACAAACAGATTGGTGCAGTTCAGGTATGAATCTGAGATTATTTTTCAGTCATATCCAATACCAGGAGTATCAAATTCCAGTCTTTGAAGGATGGTGTGTCTGTCTGCATGTGTGTATGTATTACAATTATACATTTCAACAGTGTTTACCAATCCTGGTCCTGGGACATCAATGGTTACACATTGTAACTAATAAACTAGAAACAGGATTTAACTAGTTATTGGCTGATTTGTATTTCATATACAGTGATCCCTCGCCACTTCGCGGTTCACTTATCGCGGATTCGCTATTTCGCGGATTTTCATAATGCATTTTTTATTTTTTTTTGGTGCATTGTGCTCTGCATTCTGATTCGCTAAAAACTCACTCCCGCTTCTTGTATCAAAACATGCTACGAATTGTGCTATCATTTTGTCGTCTCGTGCAGTTATGTGTACGTACATAAAACAGCTTGGCAAATTTACATTAAGTTGGCCAGGAAGGAAGGAAGGACTAACGCTTGGTCGCTTAGCAACCATGGTGCGAATGGCCACTGAACTTAAGCGAGTAGCTGAGGAATGGGACCCTTTGATGAGCCGTTCATTACAGTTCTCCAACGTAATCGATGGTGGCATGTCGGTGTACAAGGATCTTTTTGCAAAGAAGAAAAAAGAGCGACAACAGCTGCCTATCACTATGCTCTTCTCCCGAACAAACACACCTGCACCGCGGGCTTCAGAAGAAGAGAACACTGCAGAGCGCAGTCAGGATGCAGCGGCCCAGTCTGAAGAGCAGTGAAACGGCCTACACGTGAGTCACTGTATTTGTATACATGTAATAGTTGCTAATTGTAAAAAAAAAAGAAGTTTTCTATTTCGCGGATTTCACTTATCGCGGGTCATTTTCGGAACGTAACCCCCGCGATAAACGAGGGATTACTGTATACAGAAATATAATTTAAAAGACAGTACACTACACTTCCTATGCATCATGTAAATACTCTAAAACCGGTAGTATTTCATCAAATGAGACTTAATTTCAACCAGTAAAGAATGTGAAACGCTTTATTGAAAGAAGTTCATTATCCAAGTGTTATAAATAGATGCATTATAAATATTATAAATACAAGTTCAATCTGTACCTCAATGCACATCTGTGGTGTATTATAAAAACAGAGGAAGAAAGAGGAGGTGGCGAGAGGTGTAAAGACAAAGGGAAAAAGGTAAGAACATAGGAGCAGGGAAGACAGCATATGATTAATGAATCACAGTGGTGCTACCCAAATATTCTCTCAGTTCATCACAATTACATAATAGTGTCTCTAGGTGGCCCGAAGGTTATCTTAAAAGCGGGTGAGGTGGCGATGATGGGACTGGGGGTTGGCATCCTCTCACATCAAAACATATCTGCAGACGAAAGACAGATGGAGTGGGCATGTTTAAGCCTGATGTTTTTATTCTAACATTGTTAGACATAATAAGCAGGAGGTGAAATGCAAAACTGACCTTGGATCATTAACTCTGGGACTACTGCATCTATCTGTATTTCAGTGTAAAGCATCTTTTTAATAATACTTCCTGTTGACCTGACCAAGTGACCTCTCACCTCTGATCATAATGTGCCCTCTGTCAGCCAGTTCAGATGTGGGAGGGGTTCACCGACACAGCTGATATAACCTAGAGGATTTAAGGAGAAGAGGGATGAAGTGAAGGAGAGACTTATTGAGAAAATAAGGTAGTTAGAGACAATGTTCAACAGGAATCTGTTTGTGTGGTCTCACCTGGTGTCCACACTAAGTGGATGCAGAGTACTTTATACTGAAAAACATGTACAGAGATGACGACAAACAATATAGCGTAGTTATATAAATAATGATGTTTCTAACTATTCTCCATGGTTGGTCCTCTCTTCTATTCTTTGAAGGTGGAAGGAGCCACGGTTATACACCTGAGCCTGCTTACTGCACAACACAATCCATCAATCAGATTGATACATGTAGGTGTCGGTTACAGGGTGTCTGTCTAATTGTTCTAAAGATTTTCAATATGGGTGACTCTTAAAAGCGCCTGTTTTGTTTTTGTACATACATCACCCTTACCTGAACAGCACCCTCGCCTGAGAAGTAGAAATCAAAAGGAGAGAAACTGGGAATTTAATAACTGCAGTTAACATAGCTAAGTAAATGGAAGAATACTCTTATTGCAATGTGGATGGCTCTTAAAAGAGCATTTGGTTGTGCATAGTGTAGTCTATGGTGTTGCCAGGGAACAGCACCCTTTTCGAATAAGTAGGAGGTGAAGATCTCCCCCCCACGGATTGCCTGTCGTGCTGCGTTGTTGTCCCCCATACTTGAAACATCCTGCAGAGCAGCAGACCTCTCCTCTGACACACGGCGGCGAGCTGCAGATCCCCTCCAGGTCCTCATGTCCATACTCATGAAGTTATGCAGGACACAGGTAGCCTTTCACATGCCTGAATTCCCCCAGGAGGCAGTCCCAGATTGCCCTGGTCACCCAACCTTGCAGTGCCCTACACAGTAACTGTAGGCAATTTAGACGTTTACATCACCAGGTCATTGTTGGTTCTCTCATCTCTCTCTACCAAGACTATTTGCATTGCCCCCCCCCCCCCCTCTCTTTTACACCGCTGCTACTCTGTTGTTATCATCTATGCAGTCACTTTAATAACTCTACCTACATGTACATTACCTCAACTAACCGGTACCCCCCCTGTATATAGTTTCGCTATTGTTATTTTACTGCTGCTCTTTAATTACTTCTTACTTTTATTTCTTATGTATTTTTTAAAACTGCATTGTTGGTTAGGGGCTCGTAAGTAAGCATTTCACTGTTAGGTCTACCTACACCTGTTGTATTCGGCGCATGTCACTAATACAATTTGATTTGATGACTAAAGTATAATATCAGATAACAAATCATGATAACATTGGATAGATGGATGCATGTGCACACACATGTGCAGCATGTGACAATAGCAGGATAATAATCAAGGATAGCATCACAAATGAATACATAAATACCACTTGATGATGAGTTGATCATTCGAATCAACTGTGTAGAGCTAAGGCAAAAACAAAAATGTGCACCCCTTTGAGGCCCCAGGACCATAGCTCTTCATTGGGACTTGATCTGCAGACAGGCTTTCACAGCTCTCTGTATCTGAGGACAGAAAAATTCACAAGAAACAGACTTCATTATACTCAAATTAGACCGCACTGAATATTGTTACAATTATCTCCGTCCTCACTTCTAGGGACTGGAACTACACAAAAGTACCTGCCCTATCCAGAATAGCCTACTCTCACTGACAGTTGGGGCTGCTATCCTTTCCCGCTCCTCCATGGCTGTTAGCTAGCTACCTACAAATGCATTTCTATTTTTTTACAGTGATAAATACATCAAGATAGCTAGCTAATATGAAGTTTAGGTAGCTGGTGATATTTAATTCACTTTGCTAGCTATCTATACAGTATGTACATTTGGCTAGATAGCTAGCTACATTAGCAGCTCATTTGAGTTAGCCTGCACTAAGTAGTTAGCTAATAATACACCTTTTTCTTTTTTACATTTTCAAAATGTATTCACTTACTTGAATAGGTTCTCCCAGCCATGTGGACGATTGGAAACAGGGCAGCAAAGTTTGTCACCAGAGCGTTTTAGAGCATATTACTATTTACCTGTGAATAAATTCATGAAATGGAGAATGGATTAAACTATTTAGTCAATTTAATAACCAGACCCTCACACAAATTTGCTATGCTAAATTCTTGACGCCCAATCGGACGTGCTGCTATATGCTGCCAGCATGCCCACAAGCAAGCCACTCTGGGTGGCCTTAGCGGCACGCAGCAATTTACCACTTGCTAGTGTACACGAGACATTAGAGAGGAACTACTAGTTGGGGAATCAGATTGACAGGGAAGAAAATGAGCTTCATTGGTTTACGAACATGTAACCACCCATATTTCTTTCTTAAAGGTGAATGTGGCTGTAGGAATATTGTGTTTTTAGAAGTTAAACAGATCAACCCATTCAGATAAAAATGGTATTGCATTTTTATTGGTTTATGACAAAAGAAAGTGGATTACAGTCTTGTATGATCTGTCATAGAATGACACTGTCAGTTTTTGGAACAAGGGAAGGAGATTCTTGTTTGTAATGGTCTCCCTAAAGAGTTGGGAGAGAGGGAAAGGTTCTGTGGAAGTATACCTGTCCTGCATTTGGCAATGTTGGGTTCAGGGTTCAACATCTCCATTTTGTTTGTGCTTTTTAAATCTGCTTCCAGTCCAGAGTGACATCTCCTCAGTGTTAAATGCCTTCCATCATAGTTGGCAGCTCACCTATTGTCAACTGACTTTGACACAATCTGACTATCACTGCAGTTTAGTGGTTACAATTGCTTATGTACTTGG
This sequence comes from Salvelinus alpinus, assembly GCF_045679555.1. Lineage (NCBI taxonomy): Eukaryota > Metazoa > Chordata > Actinopteri > Salmoniformes > Salmonidae > Salvelinus > Salvelinus alpinus. The sequence goes on from NC_092122.1 coordinate 245,101, forward strand.
AGTTCCCTCACTGGGACACATACCATTTAGTATTTGTCCAAAATGGCTCCCTATTTAGTGCACTACTTTCAACCAGGGCGCAGGCGGTTTTGGTCAAAAGTAGTGCACTAGTATAAATAGGGTACCATTTGAGGCATACACAGAATGTTCCTTGGGAGCAGAGTTCTCATTTACTCTGCAAGATCAACAAGTCAGTGCATCTTGTTTTATAAACATTGTCGTCATCTATAGAAAAATAGCATTTCTATCACTGCTTGGGCAAAGCATATTTCATAAAGTGCAAACTACATGTATTTCTGGTAGTATATATATATTTTTGTCAAATTTCTCCATGTTATATTGAAATATTAAACAAGGTACATTATATATTTTGACGTTGGGACTCATTGTATTCAGCTGCTGTGAATGAGGGATGTAATGAACTGTCATTTTCAGTCTGGTAATAAGTCTTTACTGACATCTAGTGGTAAAACTGTATGACACCAAGTAGAATCCCTTATGTGGCCCAGAAGTTATGTTCAGTTCAAACCATTTCTCCCAAAACAGAAACGTGTCTATTCCAGCGGGGTATATCACAAGAGAGTATCGCCCTAAGTGGGAATACTACCCGGGTCACCTGACCAAGGCAAGCACGCTAGCCACAACCCTAAGAGATATCTTCCAATTGAAAGGCTAGAGATTTTCCTTCCTGAAGTACCTCCAGAGTCTTTAATTTGTGTCTTACAGAAATCATGAAACATCTGTCTTTGATGGCTGCTTTTTCTTGGCGAGCTCAGCTTGAATGTGAGGGGGGAACTGGTCCAAGTGTTTGTTCACACACTGCATGCAGAATCGCTTGGAGTAGAAAAGGCTGCAGCCCTGGAAGAAGAGAAACAAAAATAGTAACAAACACATTAAGCAAGCACACTATCACTGCAATGTTATGACATATAAACTCAGCAAAAAAAAGAAACGTCCTCTCACTGTCAACTGCGTTTAATTTCAGCAAACTTAACATGTGTAAATATTTGAGACAAACTGAACAAGTTCCACAGACATGTGACTAACAGAAATGGAATGTGTCCCTGAACAAAGGGGGGGGGATCAAAAGTAACAGTATCTGGTGTGGCCACCAGCTGCATTAAGTACTGCAGTTCATCTCCTCCTCATGGGACTGCACCAGATTTGCCCGTTCTTGCTATGAGATGTTACCCCACTCTTCCAAGGCACCTGCAAGTTCCCAGACATTTCTGGGGGGAATGGCCCTAACCCTCACCCTTCGATCCAACAGGTCCCAGACGTGCTCAATGTGATTGAGAGCCGGGCTCTTCGTTGGCCATGGCAGTACACTGACATTCCTGTCTTGCAGGAAATCACGCACAGAACGAGCAGTATGGCTGGTGGCATTGTCATGCTGGAGGGTCAAGTCAGGATGAGCCTGCAGGAAGTGTACCACATGAGGGAGGATGTCTTCCCTGTAACGCACAGCGTTGAGATTGCCTGCAATGACAACAAGCTCAGTCCGATGATGCTGTGACACACCGCCCCAGTCCATGACGACCCTCCACCTCCCAAAATGGATCCCGCTCCAGAGCACAGGCCTCAGTGTAATGCTCATTCCTTTGACGATAAACGTAAATCCGACCAACCCTGGTGAGACAAACCCGCGACTCGTCAGTGAAGAACTATTTTTGCCAGTCCTGTCTGGTCCAACGACGGTGGGTTGTGCCCATAGGAAACGTTGTTGCCGGTGATGTCTAGTGTGGACCTGCCTTACAACAGGCCTACAAGCCCTCAGTCCAGCCGCTCTCAGGCTATTGCGGACAGTCTGAGCACTGATGGAGGGATTGTGCGTTCCTGGTTTAACTCGGGCAGTTGTTGTTGCCATCCTGTACCTGTCCCGCAGGTGTGATGTTCGCATGTACCGACCCTGTGCAGGTGTTGTTACACGTGGTCTGCCACTGGGAGGACGATCAGCTGTCCATCCTGTCTCCCTGTAGCACCGTCTTAGGCGTCTCACAGTACGGACATTGCAATTTATTGCCCTGGCCACATCTGCAGTCCTCATGCCTCCTTGCAACATGCCTAAGGCATGTTCACGCAGATGAGTAGGGACCCTGGGCATCTTTCTTTTGGTGTTTTTCTGAGTCAGTAGAAAGGCCTCTTTAGTGTCCTAAGTTTTCATAACTGTGATCTTAATTGCCTACCGTCTAAGCTGTTCGTGTCTTAACGACCGTTCCACAGGTGCATGTTCATTAATTGTTTACGGTTCATTGAACAAGCATGGGAAACAGTGTTTAAACCCTTTACAATGAAGATCTGTGAAGTTATTTGGATTTTTACGAATTATTTTTGAAAGACAGGCTCCTGAAAAAGGGACGTTTATTTTTTTGCTGAGTTTAGAACCTGGGTGTATTCACTAGGAACCAAGCGAACGAAACGGGGAGGGACCTACCTGAACTTTTCCAATAGAAACTGAATTCATTTCATCTTGCAATGGAAACGGTTTACTCCGTCGATCAGCGTGCATGCATATGCAAGGGAAGTCTGTTTTTTTGGGGGGGGAGGGGCAGCGTGCACTTTAGTCTACATCGTTGCGTTCCACCCAGAGAGGAACTACAGGGGTCTTGGGCAGCCAGAATAGCTTACCAAGCAAGAGGGTCCAGGGCACTCTGACTGTAGCTAGTGACGACATTTGAAATTCCAGATCCGGTGTTATATGCCATTTTGTCTACAAATACTAGCTAGCTAGCTACATGTCTGTCTAGTGTTTTCTTTTGACACTATCTTTTAGCCACAGAAGCAGAAACAAACGTGTCTCCATGGATTCCAATTGCTAGAACTGCTCTTATTAGTCAGAAGAAGAACATTTAAAAAATGACAGAAAACACTACAAGAGGGAGACTGGAGAATATATAAATCATTTCCATTAAAAACACAGGCACTGGGCTGCCCATCATTCACACCAGCTTATTCACACTTTACTTTGTATCGGGGAGGGGGAGGGGGGGGTTGATCAGCTATAATATTGCTGATCGATTGTGGCTTCCATCAATGTAATTGTCTGCATAATTTCCAATCCCCCATATATATTTTGTACATTTTTCCCTAACCATACCACCCCTCCCCTAATTGGAGTAAACTAATGGACAACACTTAAGCTTCTACTTAGAGCTTATACAATGCATTCAGAAAGTAGTCAGACCCATTCCCTTTTTCAACATTTTGTTACAGCCTTATTTCTAAAATTAATTAAAGAAAAAAACAAACGGATACATTTTATCTACACACAATAGATGAATAAAATTAAGCTTAAGTGGAGCACTTAGAATACTACTTTTTTCCCCCCCTCTCTCGATGGGAAAACGTTTTTTTTATTAAGTTGAAGATGTGCTCTTTATGACAATGTTAAAATTAGGTGAAATCAAAAGTACATTTTTTACTCACCATCACAATTTAAATTATATCACTGCCAAAGTTTTGGCTTGGTGGGTGTAGACTAGATGTCATAGCCATACATTTCTGGAATATTGTCGGGGTATTATATGAATTTGAGCAAAGATGCAAATGTACAGTACATGACAAAGTATGTGGACATCTGCTCGTCGAACAACTAAATTCCAAAATCATGGGCATTAAATCTGGAGTTGGTCCCCCATTTGCTGCTATAACAGCCTCCACTCTTCTGGCAAGGCTTTCCACTAGATGTTGGAACATTGCTGCGAAGGCTTGCTTCCATTTAGCCACAAGAGCATTAGTGAGGTTGGGCACTGATGTTGGGTGATTAGGCCCTGGCTCGCAGTCAGCGTTTCAATTCATCCCAAATGTGTTCGATGGGGTGGAAGTCAGGGCTCTGTGCAGGCCAGTCAAGTTCTTGCACATGGATCTCGACAAACCAAACAATTTCTGTATGGACCTTGCTTTGTGCACGGGGGCATTGTCTTGCTGAAACAGTCAAGGGCCTTCTCCAAACTGTTGCCACAAAGTTGAAAGCACAGAATTGTATATAATGTAATTGTATGATTTACCTTCACTGGAGCTAAGGAGCCTAGCCCAAACCATGAAAAACAGTCCCAGGCCGTTAATTCCTCCTCCACCAAACTTTACAGTTTGCACTATGCACTGGGACAGGTAGCGTTCTCCTGGCATCCACCAAAACCCAGATTCATCCGTTGGACTTCCAGATAGTGATTCATCACTCCAGAGAAGGCGTTTCCACTGCTCCAGAGTCCAATCGGGCTCCAGAGTCCAATAGCCTAGTGGTTAGAGCGTTGGACTAGTAGGTTGCAAGATCGAATCCCTGAGCTGACAAGGTCAAAATCTGTCGTTCTGCCCCTGAACAAGGCAGTTAACACACTGTTCCTAGGCCGTCATTGAAAATAAGAATTTGTTCTTAACTGACTTGCCTAGTTAAATAAAGGTCAAATATAAATATATATTTTTTTTTTTAAATGGCGGCAGGCTTTACACCACTCCAGCCGACACTTGGCATTGGGCATGGTGATCTTAGGCTTGCGTGCGGCTGCTCGGCCATGGGAACCCATTTCATGAAGCTCCCGACGAACAGTTCTTGTGCTGACGTTGCTTCCAGAAGCAGTTTGTAACTTAGTAGTGAGTGTTGCAATCGAGGACAGACAAATGTTATGTGCTAAGCGCTTCAGCACTCGGCGCTCCCGTTCTGTGTGGCTTACTACTTTGCGGCTGAGCCGTTGTTGCACCTTGAAGTTTCCACTTCACAATAACAGCACTTACAGTTGACCGGGGCAGCTCTAGCATGGCAGAAATTTGACAAATTGAGTTGTTGGAAAGGTGGCATCCTATGACGTTGCAAGTCACTGAGCTCTTCAGTAAGGCCATTCTATTGCCAGTGTTTGTCTATGGCGATTGCATGGCTGTGTTCTTGATTTTATACACCTGTCAGCAACGGGTGTGGCTGAAATAGACAAATCCACTAATTTGTAGGGGTGTCCACATACGTTTGTATATAGTGTATGTACATGCAACTCTGGAATACATTTTAAGGCATTACATGCATTTTAGCAAAGATGCAACATTTCAAATGTATCTACATGTATTTGAAATAAATTGTACGTGATGTTAAATATTTTGAAATGTATTTTTTTCATAAGGGTGACTAAGCCGAAATAAAATTACTGGATATTACTTTATGACATTGACATCATATATTGTACAATGAGACAACAGATTTCAGCCATTTCATGCTCATTATTTTCGGCAATATGAGCAAACAACGTACCGTTCCAACACAAACTGTGATGTGGCACAAACTGCAGTTGGATCCCAGGATAAGGAACCTCTCTCCGTCTGGACTGAAAGGATCCTTGGTCACAAAACACTCTTCCAACAAGCTGATGGAAAAGAAACAAAAACATGATGAGTAAATGCAAGAGCTACAACTTTCTGAAAGGTTTACTTTACACCTCATGAGTTGACAGTCATAGACACACACTAAACGTTCGCTAGTTTGGGCCACTAGAGACTCCACTATACTAAATATTCTAGAAGCCACTAGCCAGGGACCAACTACATTGCATGCCATGTTAGCCAGTAAGCATGAGCAAATCTTGAGTTCACACTTCGCTAGTGTTATCAAAACTTTACTCACACAATAGCCCTGGTATTGGGTGGCTTCTGTCCGTAGTATGTGAATGGTGTAGATAAACTGCACAAATGGCAAGTAAATATATTCTGAGGAACCGCATCCGTGCTTGACTCCATTGTTGTGAACGCGAACGTGGTTCTACTTCCTGGTTTCTTTTCTTCATTTGTGGGACGTGTGCAGCAGCACGGTTCTACCACCACGTAGTGGACTGGAGTGATAATGCTGCATCCAAGAGGTCAAATAATGTAGGCCTACTGTACTTTGCGTTCAACTTTCACTATGGTCAACTGTCTATATCCAAAAGGAGTACATATTTTTCAGTTACTGCAGGAGCAGTAGACAAATATATTCATGACATTCAAAGTACTACTTTACAACCAAACTAAGACAATGAAATTGACTTTTTAAAATGGAAATATTCTACATAATTTATTTAAAATTCATCAATATCCAATTAATTAATTCACATGACTGAACAACACAGTTGATAACCCCACCAAATTGTAGGTGTACATCACTGTCTCCCAGCAGTTTCTCTCAGACCTTGGCTAGCAAACCACTGCACAACCTCAAAAGATGAAATACTGTAAATCTGATCAACACTACTTGAGATAAAACATTATGTTCAAGTTAATGACATCTATTGTAGCTAGCTATGTCACTGAATGGTCACTGATCATCCTGACCTGAATATACCAACCATTGTTACTACAAGTAGACAGGGAGGTATAGAGAACAGGACCTAATTGATATCATTAACTGGTCACAGTCCATACTTATACTGTCATGATGAAATTAGAGTATTGGAATATAGTGTAGATATGATATGGTAGAGTTTAATACACACAGTGTACTTTATTATGTTAAAAACATAACCCTAAACTGCCATGTAGTTTCTAATGGATTATGTGAATATGATATGTGCAACATATTTATTTTGATAGTGGTATGTAAAGAGACACATTGGAAAAAATGGAGGGTCACGCAAATGCATGAGATAAGGATATATTTTTTTATACAGGTGTCCCTTTCACCTTACTCTCAAATTGTTGAAATATTTACAAAATAAAGTATCGAGGAGCTTAGCAGAGCCATGGCTTTGTTTGTGGTTAAAAAGAAGAACCTCTCTTCTCTAAGTTAGGCACGCGGAACACATACCACCTGGTACGGATACAGGAAGGTGACGAGTGGAAGACAGCCTTCAACACTGCTAGCAGACACTATGAATACCTGGTGATGCCATTCGGTTTGACCAATGCTCCTGCTGTGTTCCAGGCCCTGGTTAATGACGTTCTCTGGGATATGTTCAACCGGTTCGTGTTCGTCTACCTCGACAACATCCTCATCTTTCCCGCTCGACTCAAGAACACGTTCTCCACGTCCGACAAATCCTCCAGCGTCTCCTGGAGAACCAGCTGTTTGACAAAGCCAAAAAATGTGAGTTCCAACGCTCCATCATCTCCTTCCTTGGATACATCATCGCTGCTGGGAATGTGCAGATGGATCCCGGAAAGGTGAGAGCGGTGGTGGATTGGCTCCAACCCACGTCCAAAGTGCATTTGCAACGTTTCTTAGGATTTGCCGTTTTATCCGGAGTTACAGCACCCTGGCTTCCCCCCTGTCACCACTCACCTCTCCCAAGACCACACTCACGTGGTCCCCAGCGTTCCTGGACCTTAAGCACCGCTTCACCACAGCTCCCATATTGATCCATCCGGACCCGTCCCATCAGTTCGTGGTGGAGGTAAACACTTCAGATGTCGGAGTGGGGGACCGTCCTGTCCCAGCGTTCTGCCCTGGACCTTAAGCTGCATCCCTGCGCCTTCTTCTCCCATCGCCTTCTCCCATCGCCACAGAGAGGAATTATGATGTGGGGAACCGAGAACTACTTGCGGTGAAGATGGTCTTGGAGGAGTGGAGACACTGGTTAGAGGGGGCGAAACTTCCCTTCATAGTGTGGACGGACCACAAGACCCTGGAATATCTCCGCACCGTCAAGCGTTTCAACTCGGGGGGCCCTGCTAGCCGGATGTTTGTACCAGACGCTGCCCGCTCCATGGTTCCGGACATCTCCACGTTCGTCGCAGCCTGCACCGTCTGTGCTCAGAACAAGACTCCTTGGCAAGCTCCGGCTGGCCTCCTTCAACCTCTTCCTGTCCCTCACCATCCCTGGTCAGATATATCCCTGGACTTCGTCACTGGTCTCCCACCAGCTGATGGCAACACCACTATTCTCACCACTATTCAACACCACTAACCTGGTGGACAGGTTTTCCAAAGCCACCCATTTCATTCCCCTCCCCAAGCTACCTTCTGCCAAGGAGACGGCCCAGCTCATGGTGCAGCACATCTTCCGGATCCTTTGACTTCCAGTGGACATGGTTTTGAACCGTGGTCCTCAGTTCTCGTCCCGGATCTGGAAGGCATTCTGCACACTCATTGGGTCATCGGCCAGCCTGTCCTCCGGGTTTCATCCCCAATTCAACGTCCAGTCAGAGCGTGCCAATCAGGACCTGGAGACGACTCGTCGGTGCCTCGTCTCGGCCAACTCCACCACCTGGAGCCAGCAACTCTCGCCAGCAAGCCCAGTGGCCTTCCCTGCTCGGCCACTGGGCTCTCGCCCGTCGAGTGCTCCGTGGGTTATCAGCCCCCGCTGTTCCCGGAGGAAGAGGAAGAGGTCAACATACCCTCTGCCCAGATGTTCGTCCGCCGCTGTTGGCGTACCTGGAAGAGAGCTCAGTCCGCTCTTCTCAAGACCAACTTCAGGTATCGTCGACATTCGGACCGCCATCGGACCCCGGCTGCCCGCTACCATCTTGGGCAGAGGAAATGGCTGTCCACTCGGGATCCCGCTAACTTTCCCCCAATTTTATTGGCCCTTTCCCCATTTTCAAGATTACAAGCCGCTCTGCTGTTCATCTTCTGTTGCCCCATACCCTCCTTTTACATCCCACTTTTCATGTTTCTAGAATTAAACCTGTCTCACAGCCTTTTGTCTCGTTTCCAGGTCCACCCCTCTCCCCCGTCTCATTGACGGCCAAACTGCGTACACGGTGAGGCTTCTCCTGAAAGTTCAGCCAAGGGTTAGGGGATTCCAGGACCTGGTTGACTGGGAGGGTTATGGTCCAAAGGAGAGGTGCTGGGTCCCTGCTAGGAACATCCTGGACCCAGCCCTCATCGCTGAGTTCCATCACCGGCACCCCGATCAACCAGGTATGCGCCAAGGTAGGACTCCATGTGGCGTCCCTAGAAGGGGGGTACTGTCACACCCTGATCTGTTTCACCTGTCTTTGTGCTTGTCTCCACCCCCTCCAGTTGTCGCCCATTTGCCCCATTATCCCCTGTGTATTTATATCTGTGTTCTCTGTTTTTTTTTTTATCAAATCAAATTTTATTTGTCACATACACATGGTTAGCAGATGTTAATGCAAGTGTAGCGAAATGCTTGTGCTTCTATTTCCGACCATGCAGTAATATCTAACTAAGTAATCTAACAATTTCACAACAACTACCTTATACACACAAGTGTAAAGGAATGAATAAGAACATGTACATGAAAATATATGGATGAGTGATGGCCAAACGGCATAGGCAAGATGCAGTAGATGGTATAGAGTACAGTATATACATATGAGATGAGTAATGTAGGGTATGTAAACATTATATAATGTGGCATTATTTAGTGGCTAGTAATACATTTATTAAATCCAATTTGTCATTATTAAAGTGCCTAGAGATTTGTGTTAGTATGTTGGCAGCAGCCACTCAATGTTAGTGATGGCTGTTTAAAACTTCTTGCGACTACAGGGGGTGCTGTTCCGAATTAGCATTTTGTCGTCTCCAAATTAAACTGCCTAGTACTCAATTCTTGCTCGTACAATATGCATATTATTAATTCTATTGGATAGAAAAAACTTTCTAGTTTCATACAACGTTGAAATTATGTCTGTGGGTGACCCAGAACTCTTTCTACAGCGAAATCCATGACAGACAGTGAAAGGTCTGAGAGCGAAGCTCTGGTTTCAGATCAGTTTTTAAGGTCTCTGTCTATCCTATGGAACGACACGAACTGCACCCGCCTTCCCCTGGATGTCAGTAACCAATGAGAAGTGGAATGGGCCTTCTAGGTAGCTCTCAGAGGTTATAAAAGACCAAGGAGTGAGAGTAGCCCCCCTTTCGACGCTCGCCCTTACGCAGGAAGGGACCTCCGGATGCCATTTTCACAGGCTCGGTTATCAACTTGAAATGTATCCGTCTGTAATTTAATTCGATATAGGACTTAGAAACATCATAAGGTAGTTAATTTAAACCGTTTTATAGCAATTTATATCCGTTTAGTGCGATTTTGATGCATTTCTATGTGAAGCACCGGGCACATTTCGGGGTCCTGGTTGAACGTTAGCGGGCATTTAGACGGACAAAGGACATCTTTCGACCAAAAGAAGATTATACCCAAGAAAGAATACATTGCCCAAGAATCCGATGGAAAATCACCTCATAGTAAGTAATATTTAATATGATAAATCGTTCTTCTGTCGAAATATTTTAAACGCATATATCGCCATTTTGTTTTCTATCCCTTCGCTTGGCGAACCCTGTATTGCACAGTAAGGATAATTTTAGAAATGTAAATCAGCGATTGCATTAAGAACTAATTTGTCTTTCGATTCCTGTCAACCCTGTATTTTTTAGTCAAGTATATGATTAGCTTTCAATTAAACTAGATCACTCTGATAGATGACGTCAGACATATTGAGGCTTGATTTCCTAGTATTTTCATTGTGTAACCACGGTTTTGTATGGCTAAATATGCACCTTTTCGAACAAACTGTATATGTATGTTGTAAAATGATGTTACAGGAGTGTCATCGGAAGAATTCTGAGAAGGTTAGTGAAAAAATTAATATATTTTGGCGGTGATTACGTTATAGCGCTCTTTGGCTGGAATCGATGCTCTGGTAACGTTTGCACATGTGGTATGCTAACTTATCGATTTATTGTGTTTTCGCTGAAAAACGCTTAGAAAATCTGAAATATGGTCTGAAATCACAAGAACTGGGTCTTTCCATTGCTATGCTTTGTCTATTTTTATGAAATGTTTTATGATGAGTAAATTGGTCATACACGTTGCTCTATCTAGTAATTCTAGTCGATTTGTGATGGTCGGTGCAATTGTAAACTGTGATTTCTACCTGAAATATGCACTTTTTTCTAACAAAAACTATCCTATACCATGAATATGTTATCAGACTGTCATCTGATGGTTTTTTTTATAGGTTATTGGCTATCAATATCTTAGTTGAGCCGAATTGGTGATAGCACCTGAAGGAGTAAGAAACTGATGGAGTTAGAATAGTGGTGTATTTTGCTAACGTGTTTAGCTAATAGATTTACATATTTTGTCTTCCCTGTAAAACATTTTAAAAATCTGAAATGGTGGCTTTATTCACAAGATCTGTATCTTTCATCTGGTGTCTTGGACTTGTGATTTAATGATATTTAGATGCTACTATCTACTTGTGAAGCTATGCTAGCTATGCTAATCAGTGTGTGGGGGGTGGGGGGTGCTCCCGGATCCGGGATTGATACTCGTGAAAGGTTAACAGTCTGATGGAAGCTTTTTTTCAGTCTCTCGGTCCCAGCTTTGATGCACCTGTACTGACCTCGCCTTATGGATGAGAGCGGGGTGAACAGGCAGTGGCTTGGGTGGTTGTTGTCCTTGATGATCTTTTTGGCCTTCCTGTGACATCGGGTGGTGTAGGTGTCCTGGAGGGCAGGTAGTTTGCCCTCGGTGATGCGTTGTGCAGACTTCACTACCCTCTGGAGAGCCTTACGGTTGTGGGCGGAGCAGTTGCGGTACCAGGCGGTGATGCAGCCCGACAGAATGCTCTTGATTGTACATCTGTAAAGGTTTGTGAGTGTTTTTGGTGACAATCCGAATTTCTTCAGCCTCCTGAGGTTGAAGAGGCGCTGCTGCGCCTTCTTCACCACGCTGTCTGTGTGGGTGGACCACTTCAGTTTGTCAGTGATGTGTACGCCGAGGAACTTCAAACTTTCCACCTTCTCCACCACTGTTATTTTCCTGACACCACACTCCGAGGGCCCTCACCTCCTCCCTGTAGGCCGTCTCGTCGTTGTTGGTAATCAAGCCTACCACTGGAGTGTCGTCTGCAAACTTGATGATTGAGTTGGAGGCGTGCATGGCCACGCAGTCATGGGTGAACAGGGAGTACAGGAGAGGGCTGAGAATGCACCCTTATGGGGCCCCAGTGTTGAGGATCAGCATGGTGGAGATGTTGTTTCCTACCCTCACCACCTGTGGGCGGCCTGTCAGGAAGTCCAGGACCCAGTTGCACAGGACGGGGTCGAGACCCAGGGTCTCGAGCTTAATGACGAGTTTGGAGGGTACTATGGTATTAAATGCTGAGCTGTAGTCGATGAACAGCATTCTTTCATAGGTATTCCTCTTGTCCAGATGGGTTAGGGCAGTGTACAGTGTGATTGTGATTGCATCATCTGTGGACCTATTGGGGCGGTAAGCAAATTGGACTGGGTCTAGGGTGTCAGGTAGGGTGGAGGTTATATGGTCCTTGACTAGTCTCTCAAAGCACTTCATGATGACAGAAGTGAGTGCTACGGGGCGATAGTCATTTAATCATTTACCTTAGCTTTCTTGGGAACAGGAACAATGGTGGCCCTCTTGAAGCATGTGGGGACAGCAGACTGGGTTAAGGATTGATTGAATATGTCCGTGATCACACCAGCCAGCTGGTCTGCGCATGCTCTGAGGACGCGGCTAGGGATGCCGTCTGGGCCGGCAGCCTTGCGAGGGTTAACACGTTTAAATGTTTACTCACATTGGCTGCAGTGAAGGTTTTGGTAGCGGGCCGTATCGGTGGCACTGTATTGTCCCCAAAGCGAGCAAAGAAGTTGTTTAGTTTGTCTGGGAGCAAGACATCGTGGTCCGCGACGGGGCTGGTTTTCTTTTTGTAGTCTGTGATTGACTGTAGACCCTGCCACATACCTCTCGTGTCTGAGCCGTTGAATTGCAACTCTACTTTGTCTCTATACTGACACTTAGCTTGTTTGACTGCCTTGTGGAGGGAATAGCTACACTGTTTGTATTCAGTCATGTTTCTGGTCGCCTTGCCCTGATTAAAAGCAGTGGTACGCGTTTTCAGTTTTGCGCGAATGCTGCCATCAATCCACAGTTTCTGGTTGGGGAAGGTTTTAATAGTCGCTGTGGGTACAACATCACCGATGCACTTGCTAATAAACTCGCACACCGAATCAGCGTATTCATCAATGTTATTGTCCAATGCTATGCGGAACATATCCCAGTCCACGTGATCGAAGCAATCTTGAAGCATGGAATCCGATTGGTCGGACCAGAGTTGGTCGGACCAGCGTTGAACAGACCTGAGCATGGGCGTTTCCTGTTTTAGTTTCAATCTATAAGCTGGGAGCAACAAAATGGTGTCGTGGTCAGATTTTCTTTTGCCAGTTCGTCTTGTCCCGTCAAGCTTACCAGCGTTTTTCCCATGCTCCTGTTTTCTCTTTAGTCCCTGTTTTCTTGTTTTGACATTCCTGCCTGCCCTGACCCTGAGCCTGCCGTTCTGTACCTTGTGACACTGCCCTGGATTACTGACCTCTGCCTGCCCTTCATGTATGCAGGCATTCCTGCATCTGCAGGAACCTCTCTTTATACTTCTATTGGTTCATTTTTAAAACTTCTCACGAGTCACCAACCCTGATCCGGTAGCAACCCCCCCCCCCCCCCCCCACTGAGTAGCATAGCTAGCATAGCGTCACAAGTAACTTGTAGCATCTAAATATCATTAAATCACAAGTCCAAGACACCAGATGAAAGATACAGGTCTTGTGAATAAAGCCACCATTTCAGATTTTTAAAATGTTTTACAGGGAAGACACAATATGTAAATCTATTAGCTAACCACGTTAGCAAAGGACACGATTTCTTTACTCCCAACAGTTTTTTCCTGCGTCAGTAGCTATCACTAATTCGACTAAATAAAAATATATATAGCCACTAACCAAGAAACAACTTCATAAGATGACAGTCTGATAACATATTTATGGTATAGCATAGTTTTTTTGGGGAAAAATTTGCATTTTTCAGGTATAAATCACAGTTCTACATTGCAGCTGCAATCTGAAATAGTGCTGACCCAGCCAGAACAATTACAGAGACCAACGTCATATAACTAATTACTCATCTTAACACATTTCAGAAAAATACACAGCGTACAGATATTGAAAGCCCAACATCTGGTGAATCCAAACAATATTTCAGATTTATGAAATGTTTTATAACGAAAACAAAATGTAGCGCTAAATTAGCATAGCTATACCAGGCAGATTCGGCTGGGCGCGCACGGCCAGTTCACATGCACAACAGATATGATATAACATCGTAAATTGGGTCTTACTATGGCTGATCTTTCATCAGAATGTTGATCAAAGTGTCCTTTGTCAAGATGAGTCGTTGGTTCCGTTCAGAATTGTTCCTTTCCCACTCCATTTAGCACAGGTACTGGTCGAGTGGCACGGATCTCTCAAACGTAAATAAAATCAGACAACGGAACATCGCAAAACTCCCGAAAAAATTCAAATAATCTGATTAAACTATATTGAAAAAACATACATTACGATGATATGGTCACATGTATCAAACAAAATTCGACACGGAGATAGTTTTCATCCATAACGCCAGCAAAACAGTACACAATCGCAGCTCCAACTCGTGCGAATCAGAAAACCGGAAGTTGTCGGTCACGCCAAAGAAATAGGTCTTATTTCACGTCAGTACCAGATAAACAAAGAATTTCTCCTCTGACGTCCTCTTGACACCCAGAGGAAGGCGAATGAAGTGTGTTTCTGGTCATAGGGGTCATGACCATATATAGGCAGAGCGTTGAAGCGAGCATAGACTTCTTGCATTCTACTTCTTGGTCAGGGAAAGTGCTGTCAAATGACTTGTGTATCACTCAGAGACAAAATTGAAACGGTTTTAGAAACTAGAGGTTGTTTTCTATCCAATGGTATTAATTATATGCATATAGTAAGAGCAATAATTGAATAAGAGGCAGTTTAATCTGTAGAGCAAATTATGCTAATGCGAAAACAGCACCCCCTGTATTCTCAAGAGGTTTAAGTTAGGGCAGGCGGGAGGTGGAGAGCGCTCCAGTACAGTAGGTGGTATTACTAACGTTGGATGCCAGCCACCGATAAACCCCACAGAAGAAGTGGTGGGGGGCGACAACGGCTAGCTAATATACACCGGTAGACAGTGTTTTTCACCCCCGCCTCTCGGGAACCCCCGCCTCTCAGTTCTGTTATCAATGGTGAGAGCAGGTGTTTGGCAGGCGGGAGCAAAGGACACTGTTTGCTAGCTTAGCCAGCTAGTCTTTGAGGTACACAGCAAGCAGGAGGCAATGCTGTGTGCTATCTAACTAGCAATCTAGCTAGCACACATTGTCACTAACTATCAAGCTAGCTAGTACACGGTGTCGCCCTAACCTCCCATCTGCTGTGCTCAGGATTGGGGAGTAACTGTAACGTCCTGACCAGAGTTGGGATTTTGTGGGTGATTGTTTCCTGTCTCTGTGTTTGTGTTCTGCACCAGATAGGACTGTTTTCAGTTTTCACATTTATTGTTTTTGTTGTTTGTAGTGTTCACACATTCTTTATTAAATATGTTGAACACTAACCGCGCTGCATTTTGGTCCTCTCCTTCATCCCAGGAAGAAAGCCGTTACAGAATCACCCACCAAACTAGGACCAAGCAGCGTGGCAACGGGCAGCAGCGACAGCAGCAGCAGCAGCGGGACCAGGAGAAATGGACTTGGGAGGACGTTTTGGACGGCAAGGGTTGCTACACATGGGAGGAGATCCTGGCTGGAAAGGATCGCCTCCCATGGGAACAGCTGGAGGAAGCTAGGAGAGCAGAGGCAACCGGAGAGAGGAACCGGCGTTATGAAGGTACGCGGCTAGCACGGAAACCCGAGAAGAAATCCCAAAAATTTCTTGGCGGGGGGGGGGGGGCTAAAGGGTAGTGTGGCGAAGTCAGGTAGGAGACCTGCGCCCACTTCTCATGCTTACCGTGAAGAGCGGGAGTACGGGCAGACACCGTGTTATGCGGAAGAGCGCACGGTGTCTCCTGTACGTGTGCATAGCCCGGTGCGGGTTATTCCACCTCCCCACACTGGCCGGGCTAGATTGAGCGTTGAGCCAAGTGCCATGAAGCCGGCTCAACATATCTGGCCTCCAGTACGTCTCCTCGGGCCGGTGTACATGGCACCAGCCTTACGCATGGTGTCCCCGGTTCGCCTACACAGCCCAGTGCGGGTTATTCCACCTCCCCGCATTGGTCGGGCTACGGGGAGCATGCAACCAAGTAAGGTTGGGCAGGCTCAGTGCTCAAGGGAGCCAGTACGCCTGCACGGTCCGGTATATCCGGCGCCACCTTCCCGCCCCAGCCCAGTACCTCCAGTTCCAGCACCCCGCAGTCGCCTTATGGTGCGTGGCCCCAGCCCAGTACCACCAGTGCCTACACCACGCACCAGGCTTCCAGTGCGTCTCCAGAGCCCTGTTCCTCCTCCACGCACTCTCCCTATGGTGCGTGTCTCCAGTCCAGTACCTCCAGTTCCGGCACCACGCACCAAGCCTCCTGTGCATCTCCAGAGCCCTGTACGCACTGTTCCTTCTCCCCGCACTCGCCCTGAGGCCTATAGTGCGCCTCGAGAGTCCAGTGTGCCCTGTTCCTGTTCCCCGCACTAGCCTTGAGGTGCGTGTCTCCAGTCCGGTACCACCAGTTCCGGCCCCACGCACCAGGCCTACTGTGCGCCTCAGCAGGTCAGAGTCGGCCGTCTGCCCAACGCCGCCTGCACTGCTCGTCTGTCCAGCGCCGTCTGAGCCATCTGCCTGCCAAGCGCCGTCTGAGCCATCTGCCTGCCCAGCGCCGTCTGAGCCATCCGTCTGCCCAGCGTCGTCTGAGCCATCCGTCTGCCAAGCGTCATCTGAGCCATTCGTCTGCCCAGCGTTAGAGCCGTCCGTCTGTCCCGAGCCGTTAGAGCCGTCCGTCAGTCAGGAGACGCTAGAGCCGTCCGTCAGTCAGGAGCCGCTAGAGCCGTCCGTCAGTCAGGAGCCGCCAGAGCCGCCAGCCAGTCAGGAGCTGCCAGAGCCGCCAGTCATGAGCTGCCCTCCAGTCATGAGCTGCCCTCCAGTCATGAGCTGCCCTCCAGTCATGAGCTGCCCTCCAGTCATGAGCTGCCTGCCAGTCATGAGCTGCCCTCCAGTCATGAGCTGCCCTCCAGTCATGAGCTGCCCTCCAGTCATGAGCTGCCCTCCAGTCATGAGCTGCCCTCCAGTCATGAGCTGCCCTCCAGTTATGAGCTGTCCTCCAGTCATGAGCTGTCCTCCAGTCATGAGCTGCCCTTCAGTCCGGAGCTGCCCTTCAGTCCGGAGCTGCCACTCAGTCCGGAGCTGCCACTCAGTCCGGAGCTGCCACTCAGTCCGGAGCTGCCATTAGTCCGGAGCTGCCCTTCAGTCCAGAGCTGCCTCTCTGTCTGGAGCTGCTTTTCAGTCCGGAGTTGCCCCTCTGTCGTGAGCTACCTCTCTGTCTTGAGCTACCTCTCTGTCTTGAGCTACCTCTCTGTCTTGAGCTACCTCTCTGTCCTGAGCTACCTCTCTGTCCTGAGCTACCTCTCTGTCCTGAGCTATCTCCTCTATCTAGGGGGGGCCTTGGTGAAGGTTCCTAGACCAAGGTCGGGGGCGAGGGTCACCACTCAAAGGACGCTAAGGAGGGGGACAAAGACAGTGGTAGAGTGGTGTCCTCGTCCTGCGCCGGAGCCGCCACCGCGGACAGATGCCCACCCAGACCCTCCTCTTGAGTTTTAGGGGTGCGTTCGGAGTCCGCACCTCAGGAGGGGGGTACTGTAACGTCCTGACCAGAGTTCTTATATGTGTTTTGCTTGTTTAGTGTTGGTCAGGACGTGAGCTGGGTGGGAATTCTATGTTGTGTGTCTAGTTTGTCTGTTTCTGTGTCCAGCCTAATATGGTTCTCAATCAGAGGCAGCTGTCAATCGTTGTCCCTGATTGAGAATCATATATAGGAGGCTTGTTTTGTGTTGGGATTTTGTGGGTGATTGTTTCCTGTCTCTGTGTTTGTGTTCTGCACCAGATAGGACTGTTTTCAGTTTTCACATTTATTGTTTTTGTTGTTTGTAGTGTTCACACATTCTTTATTAAATATGTGGAACACTAGCCGCGCTGCATTTTGGTCCTCTCCTTCACTAATGGAAGAAAACCGTTACAGTAACGGATTACATGTAAGGGATTATATATATTTTTTTACTGTAATCCGTTACGTTACTAGCAGAAATATTGTAATCAGATTACAAAAAACTAGATGATTATTTAGAGGATTACTTTTAAATTCAGAAAGGATGTTTGTGTAAAAAAATCTTTGACAATTCCCTGTTTTCTCAATGACATTCAAATCAGCATTTAAAATAGGTGCAAATTGACCACTATGTTGACACACCAAATGTGTTTGATGGATCGTGGGAAAAGAACAGGAATATGTTTTTTGTAGGCTACAGTCCAAGTCTTTCAATGGTGCGACTGCTGTCGACATCCAAAGATTATCTAATTTGAATAAATGCTTGGAGGTAAGAATGACAGCAGTGGTGTAGTCTACTGCGATACGGATATCACTTGGTATTGATATCTACATAACAAGTGATATCTACAGCGCACTGATGTGAATCACACTGCTGCTCTCTCATTTAGCTATTTGCGCCTTACGGATTGTGGTTGTTGTGAATGGCTGTTCACAAATCTAAATGTGTATTTGAACCCAATAATAGTTGAATTCAAGAAGTTTAAGCTGCCTATCAATTATTGTTTTTGAATCCAGTGGTTAGCCAGTGAAAAATGTGCTCTTGCAACAGCTGCTTAATCCAAGCCCATGGAATAAAAGGGCTTTTATTGCTCAATCTAAATCATGCTGATATAAAAAAAAATCCATACACCTAATTGGCACATGCTCAAGCTTGTACATTTTTGATGGACTTAAAGGGGCAATCTGTAGTTGCTACATCCATTTTTGGACTTAAATATATATTCAATACCAGTCAAAAGTTTGGACATACCTACTCATTCCAGTGTTAAAAATAGTGAAGACATCAAAACAATGAAATAACACATATGGAATAATATGGTAACCAAAAAAGTGTTAAACAAATCAAAATACAGTGGGGAGAACAAGTATTTGATACACTGCCGATTTTGAAGGTTTTCCTACTTACAAAGCATGTAGAGGTCTGTAATTTTTATCATAGGTACACTTCAACTGTGAGAGACGGAATCTAAAACAAAAATCCAGAAAATCACATTGTATGATTTTTAAGTAATTAAATTGCATTTTATTGCGTGACATAAGTATTTGATCACCTACCAACCAGTAAGAATTCCGGGTCTCACAGACCTGTTAGTTTTTCTTTTAGAAGCCCTCCTGTTCTCCACTCATTACCTGTATTAACTGCACCTGTTTGAACTTGTTACCTGTATAAAAGACACCTGTACACACACTCAATCAAACAGACTCCAATCTCTCCACAATGGCCAAGACCAGAGAGCTGTGTAAGGACATCAGGGATAAAATTGTAGACCTGCACAAGGCTGGGATGGGCTACAGGACAATAGGCAAGCAGCTTGGTGAGAAGGCAACAACTGTTGGCGCAATTATTAGAAAATGGAAGATGTTCAAGATGACGGTCAATCACCCTCGGTCTGGGGCTCCATGCAAGATCTCACCTCGTGGGGCATCAATGATCATAAGGAAGGTGAGGGATCAGCCCAGAACTACACGGCAGGACCTGGTCAATGACCTGAAGAGAGCTGGGACCACAGTCTCAAAGAAAACCATTAGTAACACACTACGCTGTCATGGATTGAAATCCTGCAGCGCACGCAAGGTCCCCCTGCTCAAGCCAGCGCATGTCCAGGCCCGTCTGAAGTTTGCCAATGACCATCTGGATGATCCAGAGGAGGAATGGGAGAAGGTCATGTGGTCTGATGAGACAAAAATAGAGCTTTTTGGTCTAAACTCCACTCGCCGTGTTTGGAGGAAGAAGAAGGTTGAGTACAACCCCAAGAACACCCTCCCAACCGTGAAGCATGGAGGTGGAAACATAATTCTTTGGGGATGCTTTTCTGCAAAGGGGACAGGACGACTGCACCGTATTGAGGGGAGGATGGATGGGGCCATGTATCGCGAGATCTTGGCCAAAAACCTCCTTCCCTCAGTAAGAGCATTGAAGATGGGTCGTGGCTGGATCTTCCAGCATGACAACGACCCGAAACACACAGCCAGGGCAACTAAGGAGTGGCTCCGTAAGAAGCATCTCAAGGTCCTGGAGTGGCCTAGCCAGTCTCCAGACCTGAACCCAATAGAAAATCTTTGGAGGGAGCTGAACGTCCGTATTGCCCACCGACAGCCCCGAAACCTGAAGGATCTGGAGAAGGTATGTATGGAGGAGTGGGTCAAAATCCCTGCTGCAGTGTGTGCAAACCTGGTCAATAACTACAGGAAACGTATGATCTTTGTAATTGCAAACAAAGGTTTCTGTACCAAATATTAAGTTCTGCTTTTCTGATGTATCAAATACTTATGTCACGCAATAAAATGCAATTTAATTACTTAAAAATCATACAATGTGATTTTCTGGATTTTTGTTTTAGATTCCGTCTCTCACAGTTGAAGTGTACCTATGATAAAAAATTACAGACCTCTACATGCTTTGTAAGTAGGAAAACCTTCAAAATCGGCAGTGTATCAAATACTTGTTCTCCCCACTGTATATTGTATATTTGAGATTCTTCAAAGTAGCTACCCTTTGCTACTCTCTCAACCAGCTTCACAGGGAATCCATTGATTCTTGAAGAATATAACTTATAAATGCCTCATGAGCTTAGTTCAACTGTCACACTCCATGAGAACCCAAAATATAAGCTTGTTTTACTCCAATGTTTGTAAACATTGTAAATGTAAACAAACTCTCTATAGCCTCATAACATAGTTAAAACAATAACTGTGATATCATGGATGGTCAGTCTTTGCATCCATAGCTCTGTTTATTAATCTGAGAGTGGTTACATTACTCCAGGCGCATCCCTCAGCTTTTTACCAAAACAGAGGCGGGGTGTCCATTTTGTTAATGTTTCATCTGTGGATTTGCCCTTTAAAGAGCTGCATATTATCAAGATATCAAAGTGTCACCAACAAAAAGGTAAACAATAGGCCTATAGCAAATGCAGCATATGGCATTCATTTTTCACATGTAAATAGCACTTTTCAGTAGTGCTCAAAGCATGCCATTCCATGAGCGCAGCATTTATTTTTCAACTCGAATCAATGAGCCCAATCAGTCCTCCATGACAACAAAATCAATTTCTGTGAATTCATGTGGCTCTCTGCAAAATCATAGCATGTTTTTGAACTACTGAACATAACACACCAATGTAAAATGAGATTTTTGGATATAAATATGCACTTTATCGAACAAAACATACATGTATTGTGTAACATGAAGTCCTATGAGTGTTATCTGATGAAGATCATCAAAGGTTAGTGATTCATTTTATCTCTATTTGTGCTTTTTGTGACTCATCTCTTTGGCGGGGAAAATGGCTGTGTTTTTCTGTGACTTGTCGGTGACCTAACATAATCGTTTGTGGAGCTTTCGCTGTAAAGCATTTTTTAAATCAGACACTGTGGCTGGATTAACGAGAATTGTATCTTTAAAATGGTGCCTAATACTTGTATGTTTGAGAAATTTGATTTATGAGATTTCTGTTGATTTGTATTTGGCACCCTACAATTTCATTGGCTGTTGGCGAGAGGTTCTAGACAGGTTAAATTGTAATTGTGAATGTCATTCTAGGGAATATGGTGTACTGTATTTCTCCCTTAAGTGTGATCTCTAGCATCTTTACTTGTATAAGTACATGTGATACACCATCAAATTGGAATGCTGGTGTTCATCTGGTGTGATTGGCATAATCTTTGGTTTGATAAACCTATTCAGTATTTTGGAGGTCAAACAGTGAATTTGATAGATCAATGTGGTGTTTTGAATTTAATGAAAGTTCTTAAATCGCTTTCAAGTGGTGTCAACCTATGAGAAGAGGAAGCCGTGGCTTAATTGAGGCTTGACTTTAAAAACAAATATTTATAGCCACCCTTAAGAATGGATGTCATTCAAGGTTGCGAGAGGTAGCGGGCCGTGGCCTTTGTGGAGCGATGGGTAACGATGCTTCGTGGGCGACCGTTGTTGATGTGTGCAGAAGGTCCCTGGTTCGCGCCCGTGTCGGGGCGAGGGGGCGGTTTAAAGTTATACTGTTACATTGGAAAGAAAAGCTCTGAAAGAAGCTAGCTAGCTAACAAGGAGTGTCTAGTTGGCAGAAGAGAAGAAGGGACAAAGAAGGGACAAAGTGGGACAAAATAAGGACAGAAGAAAAGGGAAAGGGGACATTAAGGTGAAGCAGTCCTCTAAAGACACAAAAGACAATAATACAAGAAACAACACTTCTATTGCCTCTCCCTCTACGATACGCACTTCCGGTTTGGTTTGGAGCGAGTAGTTGCATTCCGCTTTGCTCCACAGGTAGTATTACAGGTAGTATTACATTTCATTTCATTACAGTACAACAGTTTGATTTGTTTGATCTTAGCTGGCTACATAGCCGTCTTTGTATCCAAGATAATTGTGTAGTCTAGAGTAATTGTCGAGGTTACCTAGCCAGTTAGAGGTTACCTAGCCAGCTACACTTTCAAACAAAGTCAACAACGCAGCCACTGCTAGCTAGCCTATTTCACCAGCCAGCAGTACTATATCATTTTAGTCAATAAGATTTTTTTGCAACGTAAGCTTAACTTTCTGAACATTCGAGACGTGTAGTCCACTTGTCATTCCAATCTCCTTTGCATTAGCGTAGCCTCTTCTGTAGCCTGTCAACTATGTGTCTGTCTATCCCTGTTCTCTCCTCTCTGCACAGACCATACAAACGCTTCACACCGCGTGGCCGCTGCTACTCTAACCTGGTGGTCCCAGCGCGCACGACCCACGTGGAGTTCCAGGTCTCAGGCAGCCTCTGGAACTGCCGATCTGCGGCCAACAAGGCAGAGTTCATCTCAGCCTATGCTTCCCTCCAGTCCCTCGACTTCTTGGCACTGACGGAAACATGGATTACCACTGATAACACTGCTACTCCTACTGCTCTCTCCTCGTCTGCCCACGTGTTCTCGCACACCCCGAGAGCTTCTGGTCAGCGGGGTGGTGGCACTGGGATCCTCATCTCTCCCAAGTGGACATTCTCTCTTTCTCCCCTGACCCATCTGTCTATCGCCTCCTTTGAATTCCATGCTGTCACAGTTACCAGCCCTTTCAAGCTTAACATCCTTATCATTTATCGCCCTCCAGGTTCCCTTGGAGAGTTCATCAATGAGCTTGACGCCCTGATAAGTTCCTTTCCTGAGGATGGCTCACCTCTCACAGTTCTGGGTGACTTTAACCTCCCCACGTCTACCTTTGACTCATTCCTCTCTGCCTCCTTCTTTCCACTCCTCTCCTCTTTTGACCTCACCCTCTCACCTTCCCCCCCTACTCACAAGGCAGGCAATACGCTTGACCTCATCTTTACTACATGCTGTTCTTCCACTAATCTCATTGCAACTCCCCTCCAAGTCTCCGACCACTACCTTGTATCCTTTTCCCTCTCGCTCTCATCCAACACTTCCCACACTGCCCCTACTCGGATGGTATCGCGCCGTCCCAACCTTCGCTCTCTCTCCCCCGCTACTCTCTCCTCTTCCATCCTATCATCTCTTCCCTCTGCTCAAACCTTCTCCAACCTATCTCCTGATTCTGCCTCCTCAACCCTCCTCTCCTCCCTTTCTGCATCCTTTGACTCTCTATATCCCCTATCCTCCAGGCCGGCTCGGTCCTCCCCTCCTGCTCCGTGGCTCGACGACTCATTGCGAGCTCACAGAACAGGGCTCCGGGCAGCCGAGCGGAAATGGAGGAAAACTCGCCTCCCTGCGGACCTGGCATCCTTTCACTCCCTCCTCTCTACATTCTCCTCTTCTGTCTCTGCTGCTAAAGCCAATTTCTACCACTCTAAATTCCAAGCATCTGCCTCTAACCCTAGGAAGCTCTTTGCCACCTTCTCCTCCCTCCTGAATCCTCCTCCCCCTCCTCCCCCCTCCTCCCTCTCTGCTGATGACTTCGTCAACCATTTTGAAAAGAAGGTCGACGACATCCGATCCTCGTTTGCTAAGTCAAACGACACCGCTGGTTCTGCTCACACTGCCCTACCCTGTGCTTTGACCTCTTTCTCCCCTCTCTCTCCAGATGAAATCTCGCGTCTTGTGACGGCCGGCCGCCCAACAACCTGCCCGCTTGACCCTATCCCCTCCTCTCTTCTCCAGACCATTTCTGGAGACCTTCTCCCTTACCTCACCTCGCTCATCAACTCATCCTTGACCGCTGGCTACGTCCCTTCCGTCTTCAAGAGAGCGAGAGTTGCACCCCTTCTGAAAAAACCTACACTCGATCCCTCCGATGTCAACAACTACAGACCAGTATCCCTTCTTTCTTTTCTCTCCAAAACTCTTGAACGTGCCGTCCTTGGCCAGCTCTCCTGCTATCTCTCTCAGAATGACCTTCTTGATCCAAATCAGTCAGGTTTCAAGACTAGTCATTCAACTGAGACTGCTCTTCTCTGTGTCACGGAGGCGCTCCGCACTGCTAAAGCTAACTCTCTCTCCTCTGCTCTCATCCTTCTAGACCTATCGGCTGCCTTTGATACTGTGAACCATCAGATCCTCCTCTCCACCCTCTCCGAGCTGGGCATCTCCGGCGCGGCCCACGCTTGGATTGCGTCCTACCTGACAGGTCGCTCCTACCAGGTGGCGTGGCGAGAATCTGTCTCCGCACCACGTGCTCTCACCACTGGTGTCCCCCAGGGCTCTGTTCTAGGCCCTCTCCTATTCTCGCTATACACCAAGTCACTTGGCTCTGTCATATCCTCACATGGTCTCTCCTATCATTGCTATGCAGACGACACACAATTAATCTTCTCCTTTCCCCCCTCTGATAACCAGGTGGTGAATCGCATCTCTGCATGTCTGGCAGACATATCAGTGTGGATGACGGATCACCACCTCAAGCTGAACCTCGGCAAGACGGAGCTGCTCTTCCTCCCGGGGAAGGACTGCCCGTTCCATGATCTCGCCATCACGGTTGACAACTCCATTGTGTCCTCCTCCCAGAGTGCTAAGAACCTTGGCGTGATCCTGGACAACACCCTGTCGTTCTCAACTAACATCAAGGCGGTGACCCGTTCCTGTAGGTTCATGCTCTACAACATTCGCAGAGTACGACCCTGCCTCACGCAGGAAGCGGCGCAGGTCCTAATCCAGGCACTTGTCATCTCCCGTCTGGATTACTGCAACTCGCTGTTGGCTGGGCTCCCTGCCTGTGCCATTAAACCCCTACAACTCATCCAGAACGCCGCAGCCCGTCTGGTGTTCAACTTTCCCAAGTTCTCTCACGTCACCCCGCTCCTCCGCTCTCTCCACTGGCTTCCAGTTGAAGCTCGCATCCGCTACAAGACCATGGTGCTTGCCTACGGAGCTGTGAGGGGAACGGCACCTCCGTACCTTCAGGCTCTGATCAGGCCCTACACCCAAACAAGGGCACTGCGTTCATCCACCTCTGGCCTGCTCGCCTCCCTACCTCTGAGGAAGTACAGTTCCCGCTCAGCCCAGTCAAAACTGTTCGCTGCTCTGGCACCCCAATGGTGGAACAAACTCCCTCACGACGCCAGGTCAGCGGAGTCAATCACCACCTTCCGGAGACACCTGAAACCCCACCTCTTTAAGGAATACCTAGGATAGGATAAAGTAATCATTCTAACCCCCCCCCCCCCTTAAAAGAGTTAGATGCACTATTGTAAAGTGGTTGTTCCACTGGATATCATAAGGTGAATGCACCAATTTGTAAGTCGCTCTGGATAAGAGCGTCTGCTAAATGACTTAAATGTAAATGTAATACAACATAGAATACCCACTCATATCACACCCTGACCAAACAAAACATAGAAACATACAAAACAAACTATGGTCAGGGCGTGACAGTTGCGAAACTCACTCAATACTGCCCTTCTGTCTTCTTAACCTGTCTAGCCCCGGGGTTCCTCTAGCGGCACTCCTCCCACATTCCACTGAAAAGGCGAAATTCAAAAAATATTTTTTTGAAATATTTAACTTTCACACATTAACAAGTCCAATACAGCAAATGAAAGATAAACATCTTCTGAATCCAGTCAACATGTCCGTTTTTAAAATGTTTTACAGCGAAAACACCACGTATATTTATGTTAGCTCACCACCAAATACAAAAAAGCACAGACATTTTTCACAGCACAGGTAGCTTGCACATAACCAACCAAACTAACCAAGAACCAACCAAACTAACCAAGAAACAACTTCATCAGATGACAGTCTTATAACATGTTATACAATAAATCTATGTTTTGTTCGAAAAATGTGCATATTTGAGGTATAAATCAGTTTTACATTGCAGCTACCATCACAACTACCATCACAAATAGCACCCAAGCAGCCAGAGTAATTATAGAGACCAACGTGAAATACCTAAATACTCATCATAAAACATTTCTGAAAAATGCATGGTGTACAGCAAATGAAAGACAAACATCTTGTGAATCCAGCCAATATTTCCGAAAACACAATATAGCATTATATTAGCTTACTACAATAGCCTACCACACAACAGCATTGATTCAAGGCAACAGTATTGATAGCGACAAAACCAGCAAAAGATATTAATTATTTCACTAACCTTCATAAACTTCATCAGATGACAGTCCTATAACATCACATTACACAATACATATATGGTTTGTTCGAAAATGTGCATATTTAGAGCTGAAATCCGTGGTTATACATTGTGAAAACTTAGCATTTTTTTCCCAGAATGTCCGGATATATTTCTGACACTCACCTATTCTGACCAAATAACTATTCATAAACTTTACTAAAAAATACATGTTGTATAGGAAATGATAGATACACTAGTTCTTAATGCAATCGCCGTGTTAGAATTCTAAAAATAACTTCAGTACGACATGCAGCTTACGTTATGGGCGCAAACTAATAGTAGACATGTTCGACAGAAATATGAAATAACATCATAAATGGGTCCTACTTTTGATGATCTTCCATCAGAATGTTGTACAAGGGGTCCTTTGTCCAGAACAATCGTTGTTTGGTTTTAGAATGTCCTTTTTCCCTCTCGAATTAGCTAGCAAAACTAGCCAAATGGCGAAAACATTTCAATAATCTGATAAAACTATATTGAAAAAACATACTTTACGATGATATTATCACATTTATCAAATAAAATCAAAGACGGATATATTAGACGATAGATAGATATTCAGAAGCCAATACTGATGACCTTTATGCGTCTTCCTGAACAAAGGAATTCGGGGTCATGTCATTCCAAGCTCTCTCTTTTGACCATAGAAATACCTAGAAACCCCATTTCACCTCTCACAGCCTATTGACATCTAGTGGAAGGCGTATGAAGTGCATGTATACTAATAGATTTCAAGCAAATTTATAGGGAGGCCCTGGAACAGAGCCTCGATTTCAGATTTTTCACTTTCTGACAGGAAGTTTGCTGCAAAATGAGTTCTGTTTTACTCACAGATATAATTCAAACGGTTTAAGAAACTTAAGAGTGTTTTCTATCCAATAGTAATAATAATATGCATATTGTACGAGCAAGAATAGAGTACGAGGCCGTTTAAATTGGGCACGATTTTTTCCCAAAGTGAAAATAGCGCCCTCTATCCTCAACAGGTTAAGGAATGATACACCGGGTCTAAATTTCCCTGGAAAAAACTGCGTCGCTTGACGGAGAATATTACAAGGAGCTGCCCCTTTTGTGAAAAAAAACGACATTGCAACACTGCACTATGCTCTGTTGGCCCTGTTTGCCTATTGTCTATAGACCCCTTCAACAGGGGGAAGTTGCCATTCGCTGCTGGGTAGGGCAGCCGGCAACGAAGACAGGTAGTGAAGGTGAATTTGAAAAACCCGATAAGATATTGGGGTTGCTAGGAGTGTGAGTCATCTCCCTTGCTTTTGTAGCGTGCTTTTGGACATGCAAATTAATTGGCTAAGCTTTATTGTAGAAATTCTACACATGGGACACTAAAAGTCAATCTTAAATGAATCAATCTTTATTAACAGTTAACTGGAGAGGTTCCAACAAACTTGAAGCACCATAGTGAACGTCTGTCAGGAGCTCTACCGGGGCAGTCACATTAGTTCTCCTATATACTGCAGACAAGTTATATTTGCATGATTTAGATTATTCATCATTCATAATTAATTCATCATTAAAGTTTGCTTCATTCATATGACACACCAATACTGTCTCATGGATGTGACAGACCAGTAACGCACAAGGCTTCTTCTCTCTAAGCTGAGACCTTGAAACTGAGATATCTTTTGTTTTCAAAACAAGGGTCTGGGCGTACTGACAAATTACAGATACTGAAAGTGAGGATTCGTCACTTGCATGAACACAGAAATTGGTTATTAGAAGAGCACAAACATAACATTTTTCCATCATAGCTTTCTCAGTGTTTGTAAACAGAGCGCGCCGCGAGTGTAGTGCACTTCTTTATTCTATGTAATTAATCAGGCTGAAACCTACGGAGATCAACCTGAATCCGGGTATAGCCTATTTGTTGTTCCTGTCCAGGTTTGGGCTTTTTCAGTGCACCTTGAATACAGATCCACTGCCGGTCTGCCACTCAGACCGGCCCAACAGTGGTGCACACGCCCAGACCCCATGAGGTGTCCGTCAGCTAGGAGAGCCAAGTGTTTTAAATGTTACATTTAAATGTTCAATGTTATGTCTAGGTCTTCTTTTGTTGGCTTAGTCTTGTTAAATGGGTTATGTGGGGGCGAACAATACAGGGATTGCAGACTGCGTATTTCAAAGTGGGGGGGGTTCTGTGACTTTATTATCAGATGTGGATCTCTGGACCGTGTGTAGGCTATTATGCCCCTGTGTGCAGTGAATTTTCATGTTTGTACAATTGTTTTTCATTGGATCTAGGCCAAGTTTGCAGTGAAGTAGTAGTAGGACCTTGGATGTTCAGTTCTCCTTAACCATATACCTCACTAGTGTGTGTGTTGCGTCACTTTTTAGCGGATTTGTCGCACTTACTAGCCTGTGTGCCTTCTGATTGGGTTACAGAGACTGCAGGAATTTAGTAGGTCGCCTAGCATTTTATGCACGCTGCCTTATGAAATTGTGTAAGTAATAAAAATAATTGTTTGCTATTTTTGTGTTGAGTTTTGGTGTGTCCTATCCTCTGAAGCTGGACCATACCGGTCAAAAAAGGTGGTGGCAGTGTCACGCTACTCTGCTCAATCCAGTACTTGCCCCACCTCAGGCAAGCTTTATTACACTGCTATTTTATATACTATTATACTACTATTATATACTGGGACACTCGGGGACTGACTACGTTCTTACCATTGTTGGACATGCCCACAGCAAGGCACTTGTGGAAGCGACAGTATTGGCACTTGTTGCAGTTCTTCTTCTGTATTTCACAGTGTCGGTCACACTTGTCATATTCCAACTTCAGTCTGATGGTCCTTCTCAAGAATCCCTGTCAGAAAGACAAAGATAGTACCTTTAATTGTGGTTAACAGAAGCAAACAGTACACACTTTTTAGAGTCAATATCTAGAACTAAGAGTAAGGAAATAGGCCATATATACACTGTAACTGCCATTAAGTAGGCTACCTACTTTGTTTATGTGTAATTGCAAATAATTCCCTGACACCATTTTGTTTGACACAAGCCTTGAGGGTGTGGTGGCATATTTCGCTGATAAAATTCCTCTGCCCTCATTCATCAGATGTATTGCATATAATAAGTCTATAGCAGACTTTTTGCGATAGAGACTTCAGGAATTTGGGTCAGCTCATCTCACTCAAATTACAGAGGACGTGTGTATTTTTATGTCCATTCAGGAATGTGAGAAGGACATTAGAGGTTATGTATGTGTGTCTCTGTCTGTCTGCCTGCCTGCCTTCCTCCCATTCTGGCTAGCTGTCTGTCTGGCCTGAGGAAGTGTAAGGGATATGTGTGTGTATTTGCGTGTTTGTGTGACCATGGTAGAAAGGCCAAACATGCCCACACAAAAACACACACATGCATACCCAGAGCAATGGAATTCTCCGACCCAGGGCCAGTGCTGTAATACGCAGGGTACAGGTCAAAGCTGAGTGTGTCATCCCACTGAGTGTGTCATCCCACTGAGAAATATCTTCAGTCCTTGTGTCTTCCATGTCTGTGATCAGGTCTCCACACAGCGGTCTGCCCAGAAGGGACTCTACCAAAGGGGACGGAGGGCTGTATGAGCCTGGCATGTCTAAATCAAATCAAATCAAATGTATTTATAAAGCCCTTCTTACATCAGCTGATATCTCAAAGTGCTGTACAGAAACTCAGCCTAAAACCCCAAACAATGCAGGTGTAGAAGCACAGTGGCTAGGTAAAAAATCCCTAGAAAGGCCAGAACCTAGGAAGAAACCTAGAGAGGAACCAGGCTATGAGGAGTGGCCAGTCCTCTTCTGGCTGTGCCAGGTGGAGATTATAACAGAACATGGCCAAGATGTTCAAATGTTCATAGATGACCAACAGGGTCAAATAATAATAATCACAGTGGTTGTCGAGGGTGCAACAGGTCAGCACCTCAGGAGTAAATGTCAGTTGGCTTTTCGTAGCTGATCACATTCAGAGTATCTCTACCGCTCCTGCTGTCTCTAGAGAGTTGAAAACAGCAGGTCTGGGACAGGTAGCACTTCCGGTGAACAGGTCAGAGTTCCATAGCCGCAGGCAGAACAGTTGAAACTGGAGCAGCAGCACGGCCAGGTGGACTGGGGACAGCAAGGAGTCATCAGGCCAGGTAGTCCTGAGGCATGGTCCTATTGCTCAGGTCCTCTGAGAGAGTGAGTGAGAGAGAGAGAGAGAGAGAGAGAGAGAGAGAGAGAGAGAGAGAGAGAGAGAGAGAGAGAGAGAGAGAGAGAGAGAGAGAGAGAGAGAGAGAGAGAGAGAGAGAGAGAGAGAGAGAGAGAGAGAGAATTAGAGAGAGCATACTTAAATTCACACAGGGCACCGGATAAGACAGGAGAAATACTCCAGATATAACAGACTGCAGACTGACCCTAGCCCCCCGACACATAAACTACTGCAGAATAAATACTGGAGGCTGAGACATGGTACTGGTGGACCAGGATCCAGATCACACATCAGATGGCTGTATAGAAAGGGAGAGAGAGAACAGGAGGGGAGGAGGAGAGCAGGGAGAGAGGGAGAGTGAGAAAGAGAGAGCATGTATGAAACAAGGGAGGGAATTTTGAGTCATCTTTTCTAGGTAGTGTATAACAACCTCACTTCCTGAGATAAAGAATGTTACATACAGGTCTAGTGATGTTCAGACTCACACAGAACAAGGAAGGGAAGGTCAGGTCATTTGCTTCAGTGTGTTTACTGTGAGGGAGAGCAAACCGTCCGTGCCCACTAAGTCAATACTGGACTGGGTCTTATCACCTTATTACTCACTGACTCAACAAGGCTACCAAAGTGCACATTCCCAGATAGGATGCATTACAGTCCATGGATTCGGGTGTGATGCTGTTGTTAGTGAAGGACAATGACGTGAAACTATAACTTTAAGTGCTTTCCTCTTCTCATCTTCCTCTCAATCCTCCTCTTTTCTTCATCTTTGCGAGAATGCATTTTACATAATCTGCACACAATGATCCATTGACACACGGACACAGACAAAGACACACACGATCACAGACCAAAACATCTTCAGGGAATGCCTACAGCCCTAGTTCCAGTGATGTTCCACCCCAAAATCCTAACAAACTAACACGCAAGCAACGCAACACACATACTGTATAAACACACACATACACACACTCACTGACTAACACACCTCCAGGTTCTGTTATGTAGCCTAGTGAAGTCCAGTGAAGTTCCATCATGGGGAGCTGGTAACTCTATACCCCATGGCCCATTACTCTGTACAGAGAGAGATGTCTATCTATGGATCTCTGTGTGGTTCCACTGTGTGGGACTAGATCTGACTAACTAAAACACACACAGCTGCCTCTCTTCTCACTCTGTGGTTGGAAACATCTGCCGGAGACATTGTAGCACTGTGGGTGAATATCCCCCCTCTGTAGCTAACACTTAGTCCTGCAATGACCCTTGAAGGTATGCAGGCAGCTGTTGGTATATTCTGGACATACAATCGACTGTCTAGAACTTCTTTTGTTCATCGTTATTGATCAGCTGTCAGATGTTGATCACAAGAGGCAGTTGTATCTAAGTCTTGTTATTTGTTAGCTATAGACACTTTAGATAAAGCTACTGCTACAGCATCCACTTTCTTGCTACCACCAATGATTGTAGATCACAGTATGACTAATGATCTTTCCAAACACTGATTGATTCAGACATACACAGAGGTTCCCAGCAGCAGCACATTTCCAAGTAAATCTACCAAGACGCTCAATCCCAGACTCTTTACCGATTTCATGTGAGCTCCATCCAAAACTGAGACTGAAGTCAATTAACCAGCTGTTCACATCTGTCCTCTTAGGAAACGTCCACCAGAGAATGTTTTTAAAGGAATTAGAAATACATCAAAACACAATCATGTTGAAGTTAAGACCCTTTTCAACTAATATAAACATTTATATTTAATTTCAATGAAATGACGTTGAACCAACTTGGAATAAACGTTGAATTGACGTCTGTGGCCAGTGGGCAGCGTCCTCAACCTTTGAGCACTGACCGACACGTAAATGATTTTCACAAAATGCGGCCCTCCGTTGAATTTCAAAATCCCGATGTGGCCCTCGAGCCAAAACGTTTCCCCACCCCTGTACCGAGTCCATGTGTGAGTGTGTATGCGCGTGTATGTGTGTGTTCGGCTACGTATTTGGGAGTAATCACAGACAGACCTGATGTACTTCTCATTGTTTTCAGCAGTATAAGACAGCTGTAGGTAGCTACTCTGTTGAACCATCTTCCACCCAATCATATACCACCCTCCAACTCCCGATAACTGCCAGTCAGGCCTACGTGGTGCGGCCTGAGAGATGCAGAGAGGATCAGACATGACATGAGACACAGGAGAACCTATAAACACCAGTCTATCGTATCTCCCGATCACTTCAGAGGTCATTATGCCTTCAGTTAGGCTATTCCCTAGGGGTCCATAATCCAGACTGACTGGAGGTATATTTTTGGATCACAGTAGGTGAAGAAACATCTCTGAGCCAAGCTCAACAAGGCAAAGCAATAAATGTTAACAGATAATATACCTCTATACACTAGACAATTCGGCACGACAATAACATTGGTTACCAAAGTTGATTGAGATCATAAGGTGAAATCAATAAAACAGACCATGTCAAAGGATAGCCTAAAGTACAACATGGCAAATAACAGCAAGCATGGCACGTAAGTAGTATAGCTAACAATCAGACATTGACAAGAAGTTGACTTGGTCTACTATGTATCTCAAACAATTGATATTTATCACTTACAGCTATAGGCAAAAATAAATACAGTCAGGTCAAAAATTATTGACATATTTGAGAAAGAAGCAAAAAAGACTTGTCACGCCCTGACCGTAGATTGCTTTGTATGTTTCTATTTTTAGTTTGGTCAGGGTGTGATGTGGGTGGGTATTCTATGTCTGGGTATTCTATGTTGTAGGTCTAGGTTTTCTGTTTCTGTGTGTTTGGCCTGGTGTGGTTCCCAATTTGAGGCAGCTGTCTATCGTTGTCTCTGATTGGGAGCCATATTTAGGTAGGCTGTTTTCCCACTTTTGTTTGTGGGTGGTTGTTTCCTGTTTAGTGTTTTGTTTCACCTTTCAGGACTGTTCGTTTGTCGTTTTTGTTGTTTGTCAAGTGTTTTCGTATTTTATAAAAAAAATATGACCACTTACCACGCTGCACCTTGGTTCTCCTCTCCTTCTCCAGACGACAAGCGTTACAAGACTGTATGAAATAAATAAAACAAATACATTGTATGCTCCAAAAATTGTGGAAATTATTTTATATTACTTGTGTTAGGTTCTAATTTTTTTGAGTAAATAACTCACAGACACGAGAGTAGCTTAACCAAGTTTAATTCTTCCCAAAGGGTCGTTACAGCTGTAATTCAGACAAAGACATGTTCCCACCATCACAAGTATATATACTCCACTTTAGACACCCTTCCTTCTCTCCAATCCTTACATATTATGGTTCAACAGAAAGAGGGTAACAGGATAATAAACCATTATTTCTCCCTTCAGGTGATCTGACCTGACCTCCTGACCTTCTAACCTCAACCCCTCCTTCGCCTAATCCACAGATGTCCTCTCATATCACCTATTGCACTCCCGATACTCCCTACCATCCACCCAGCACATTCCACTGCCACTCTGTCTTTCTACAGAGAACCATTAACTTCTCACTCCTTTATATGGAATGACATCAATGATGTCGCTCTTGCTGCTGGTGATTCTCTGATCCACCTCTACACAGACGACACCATTCTGTATACTTCTGGCTCTTCTTTGGACACTGTGTTAACTTCACTAGGGTAGGGGGCAGCATTCGGAATTTTGGATGAAATGCATGCCCAATTTAAACTGCCTGCTTCTCGGACCCAGAAGATATGATATGCATATAACTGGTAGATTTGGATAGAAAACACTCTAAAGTTTCCAAAACTGTTAAAATAGTGTCCGTGAGTATAACAGAACTGATTTGGCAGGCGAAAACCTGAGAAACATCCATTCAGGAAGTAGTTTTTTTTTTGGTTTTGTAGTTTTCTATTCAATGCCATAACAGTATCCATTGACGTAGGACTCAAACTGCAGTTTCTATGCCTTCCACTAGATGTCAACAGTCTTTAGAAATAGTTTCAGGCTTGTATTCTGAAAAATTAGGGAATAAGAGCATTCGGAATGACTGGACGCTAAAGTGTCGCAGCGCTTTTTCATGCGCTCGACAGAGAGAGAGCAATTCTTGTTTACCTTTTAAATTGACAACGTTATTGTCCGGTTGAAATATTATCAATTATTTAGGCTAAAAACAACCTGAGGCTTGAATATAAACATCGTTTGACATGTTTCTATGAACTTTACGGATACAATTAGGATTTTTTTTGTCTTTCTGTTTTGACTGCGTTTGAGCCTGTGGATTACTGAAGAAAACGCGCAAACAAAACGGAGGTTTTTGTATATAAAGAGACTTTATCGAACAAAATAAACATTTATTGAGTAAATGAATGTCTGCTGAGTCAACCATATGAAGATCATCAAATCAAATAATCGTAAGGTATGCTATCGCCGTAAAGAATTTTTTTAATCTGACACCTTGGACGCTAACGTCCCACATACCCAAGAGAGGTTAACTAACCTCCAGACGAGCTTCAATGCCATACAATTCTCCTTCCTTGGCCTCCAACTGCTCTTAAATGCAAGTAAAACTAAATGCATGCTCTTCAACCGAGCTGGCCGCACCTGCACGCCCATCCAGCATCACTACTCTGGACGGTTCTGACTTAGAATATGTGGACAATTACAAATACCTAGGTGTCTGGTTAGACTGTAAACTCTCCTTCCAGACTCACATTAAGCATCTACAATCCAAAATGAAATCTAAAATCGGCTTCCTATTTCACAACAAAGCATCCTTCACTCATGCTGCCAAACATACCCTCGTAAAACTGACTATCCTACCGATCCTTGACTTCGGCGATGTAATTTACAAAATAGCCTCCAACACTCTACTCAGCAAATTGGATGCAGTCTATCACAGTGCCATCCGTTTTGTCACCAAAGCCCCATATACTACCCACCACTGCGACCTGTATGCTCTTGTTGGCTGGCCCTCGCTTCATATTCGCCGCCAAACCCACTGGCTCAAGGTCATCTATAAGTCTTTGCTAGGTAAAGTCCCGCCTTATCTCAGCTCACTGGTCACCATAGCAGCACCCACCCATAGCACGCGCTCCAGCAGGTATATTTCACTGGTCACCCCCAAAGCCTATTCCTCCTTTGGCTGCCATTCCTTCCAATTCTCTGCTGCCAATGACTGGAACGAATTGCAAAAATCACTGAAGCTGGAGACTCATATCTCCCTCACTAACTTTCAGCATCAGCTGTCAGAGCAGCTCACAGATCATTGCACCTGTACATAGACCATCTGTTAATAGCCCATCCAACTACCTCATCCCCATATAGTATATATATATTTTTTTGCTCCTTTGCAACACCCAGTATCTCTACTTGCACATTCATCTTCTGCACATCTATCACTCCAGTGTTTAATTGCTAAATTGTAATTACTTCGCCACTACGGCCTATTTATTGCCTTACCTCCCAAATCTTACCTCATTTGCACACACTGTATGTAGATTTTCTTCTATTGTGTTATTGACTGTACGTTTGTTTATTCCATGTATAACTCTGTGTTGTTGTTTGTGTCGCACTGCTTTGCTTTATCTCGGCCAGGTCGCAGTTGTAAATGAGAACTTGTTCTCAACTGGCCTACCTGGTTAAATAAAGGTGAAAAAAATAAATAATATGAAATAAAAAAAATATACTATGCGTCTGATTTATCATGTCTTTATTAAAATCTCAATGTTCAAAGTTTACCCTGAATCCAACAGTCCCCCCCTCTTGAACAATAGTGTCCTAATAGTGTCCTAATGTCCTAATGTTCAATTTATATAAACTTGGAAATTACTTCTAAATGGACACACAATGATAATAAAACATGAATTTAAAAAAACTAACACATGATAACAGACTGTGAGGTTTACAAACTCAGACTTATGGACTCTGTTCTATGATCACACCATACACAATTTTATTTCCATCTCTCATCACACAACAAAATGCCATTCCAGCTGAATCTGCTGTCTTGTTCCATGTCAGATGGAATGCTTTTTGTTTTTTCACTTTCTCCTTCTGGTTCCTAAGAGAGTGATAGCATAAGACTTGGAAAGCATCAAAAAGACACACTGTCACGCCCTGATCTGTTTCACCTGTCCCTATGATTGTCTCCACCCCCTCCCGGTGTCGCTTATTTTCCCCAGTGTATTTATTCCTGTGTTTCCTGTCCCTCTGTGCCAGTTCGTCTTGTATGTTTTCCAAGTCAACCAGCGTTTTTCCCGTTCTCCTACTTTTTGCTATTCTCCTTTTTCTAGTCCTCCTGGTTTTGACCCATGTCTGTTTCTGGACTCTGTACCCGCCTGCCTGACCCTTCTGCCTGCCTTGACCACGAGCCTGTCTGCCACTCTGTACCCCCTGGACACCGATCTGGTTTTGACCTTTTGCCTGTCCATGACCATTCTCTTGCCTACTCCTTTTGGATTAATAAACATTGTAAGACTCCAACCATCTGCCTCCTGTGTCTGCATCTGGGTCTCATCTGGGTCTCTTGCCTACTCCTTTTGGATTAATAAACATTGTAAGACTCCAACCATCTGCCTCCTGTGTCTGCATCTGGGTCTCGCCTTGTCATGATACACACAAAACATAACAGTATTAACAATGTGATAACGTATGCATAATTATATATGCATGAAAACCAAAGTTTGAGACCATGACAATCCCCACTCTCTCTTCACCTGACACTATGCCACCAGGATACTTTCTGCTGGATTCCACAAAAATGAAAGCCCTAAAAAAGCCTCCTCATGCGTTCACCCAGTCTTCCCCTTTCGGCCCCAGGTTCTGAGAGGTGTTCCCAAGTCATGTTGTTTTCACTTTGTTCCCCATCTCCTCCATTTTCCCTGATAGGCACATCACCTGATATGCAAGTGCGTCTCCCTAATCAACGCTACATCCTCTTGAGGTAACTCAGCACTGTATATGCTTTCGCATCAATGCCTTCAAATTTTGTTCAGAGTACAATTACCCCAACATCTATCCTCTATCATCTGATGCATTAACCAATAAAGCAGCTAACCCAACCCAACTATGATGTTTAAAGTAGCTCCCAGACCCAACCCATCTGCATGTCTTACAGTGGAATCTAGTCTCTCTCTCTCTCTCGCTCCACTTCCTCTGTCATGGTGTCTTCAAGCTCACCCATTATGCAGCTGGACCTCACTTCACGTGAGAACTATGCACCCCCCCCAAGGAGAGACATGACGATCTTTACCGCTGCAGGTGCTGTAAGGAGTACTGTGTGTGTGTGTACCAAACCAACACTGTTCTAACACCCCCGCCTGGTGCATCGTGATGTACACTCAATCTCCAGAATTCAGCCCGTGCCCTTGGTTTATGTCAGCTTTCACCTGAGGACATACACACTGCAACACATGGGTCATTTCCTGACAACATATACTCTGCTCTTATGAAAAAATCACTAACTTGTGACATTTGAATAACAGCCTCCCCTGTACTCCCATCGGTCTCCCAGTTACCAATCCATGTGGCACGAGTCCTCATGAACTGATATCCTGTCACGTCCTGACCAGAGTTCTTATGTGTTTTGCTTGTTTAGTGTTGGTCAGGACGTGAGCTGGGTGGGAATTCTATGTTGTGTGTCTAGTTTGTCTGTTTCTGTGTTCAGCCTAATATGGTTCTCAATCAGAGGCAGCTGTCAATCGTTGTCCCTGATTGAGAATCATATATAGGTGGCTTGTTTTGTGTTGGGGATTTGTGGGTGGTTGTTTCCTGTGTCAGTGTTTGTGCCACACGGGACTGTGACGGTTAGTTTGTTTGTTATTTTGTATAGTGTCTTGTTTTCGTGTATATTAAATCATGGAAACTTACCACGCTGCACATTGGTCCTCCGATCCTTCTCGCCTCTCCTCGTCCGAGGAGGAGGAAGAGCTAGACTGTCGTTACAGAACCACCCACCTAACCCGGACCAAGCAGCGTGGAAACGGGAAGCAGCGACAGCAGCAGCGGTACCAGGAGGAATGGACATGGAAGGAAATCCTAGACGGTAAAGGACCCTGGGCAGAGCCAGAGGAGTGTCGCCGCCCCAAAACGGAGCTGGAGGCAGCGAAAGCGGAGAGGCGGCATTATGAGGCGCTAGCAAGGCAGAGCGGCTGGAAGCCCGAGAGGCTCACCCAAAAATTTCTTGGGGGGGGATAAAGGGGAGTGTGGCGAAGTCAGGTAGGAGACCTGCGCCAACTTCCCGGGCTTACCGTGGAGTGAGAGGGCGTCGTACTGGTCAGACACTGTGTTATGCGGTGGAGCGCACGGTGTCCCCAGTACGCGTGCTTAGCCCAGTGCGGGCTATTCCACCTCGCCGCACTGGCCGGGCTAGAGTGGGCATCGAGCCAGGTGCCATGAAGCCGGCTCAACACATCTGGCCTCCAGTACGTCTCCTCGGGCCGGTGTACATGGCACCAGCCTTACGTATGGTGTCCCCGGTTCGCCAGCACAGCCCAGTGCGGGCTATTCCACCTCGCCGCACTGGCCTGGCTACGGGGAGCATTAAACCAGGTAAGGTTGGGCAGGCTCGGTGTTCACGAGCTCGTGTACTCCTTCACGGTCCGGTATATCCGGCGCCACCTTCCCACCCCAGCCCAGTACCATCAGTGCCTACACCATGCACCAGGCTTCCAGTGCGTCTCCAGAGCCCTGTTCCTCCTCCACGCACTCGCCCTGAGGTGCGTGCCCTCAGCCTGGTACCTCCAGTTCCGGTACCACCCACCAGGCCTATAGTGCGCCTCGAGAGTCCAGTGTGCCCTGTTCCTGCTCCCCGCACTAGCCTTGAGGTGCGTGTCTCCAGTCCGGTACCACCAGTTCCGGCACCACGCACCAGGCCTACTGTGCGCCTCAGCAGGTCAGAGTCGGCCGTCTGCCCAACGCCGCCTGCACTGCTCGTCTGCCCAGCGCCGTCTGAGCTGCCTGCCTGCCCAGCACCATCTGAGCCATCCGTCTGCTCAGCGCCATCTGAGCCATCCGTCTGCCCAGCGCCATCTGAGCCATCCGTCTGCCCAGCGCCATCTGAGCCATCTGTCTGCCCAGCGCCATCTGAGCCATCTGTCTGCCCAGCGCCATCCGAGCCATCCGTCTGCCCAGCACCATCTGAGCCATCCGTCTGCCCAGCGCCATCTGAGCCATCCGTCTCCCACGAGCCTTCAGAGCCGCCCGTCTGTCCCGAGCCATTAGAGCCGTCCGCCAGTCAGGAGCCGCTAGAGCCGTCCGTCAGTCAGGAGCCGCCAGAGCCGCCAGCCAGTCAGGAGCCGCCAGAGCCGCCAGCCAGTCAGGAGCCGCCAGAGCCGCCAGCCAGTCAGGAGCCGCCAGAGCCGCCAGCCAGTCAGGAGCCGCCAGAACCGCCAGCCAGTCAGGAGCCGCCAGAGCCGCCAGCCAGTCAGGAGCTGCCAGAGCCGCCAGCCAGTCAGGAGCTGCCAGAGCTGCCCTCCAGTCATGAGCTGCCCTCCAGGCATGAGCTGCCTTCCAGTCATGAGCTGCCTTCCAGTCATGAGCTGCCCTCCAGTCATGAGCTGCCCTCCAGTCATGAGCTGCCCTCCAGTCATGAGCTGCCCTCCAGTCATGAGCTGCCCCTCAGCCCGGAGCTGCCATTAGTCCGGAGCTGCCCTACAGTCCGGAGCTGCCTCTCTGTCCGGAGCTGCCTCTCTGTCCGGAGCTGCCTCTCTGTCCGGAGTTGCCCCTCTGTCCGGAGCTACCTCTCTGTCCTGAGCTACCTCTCTGTCCTGAGCTACCTCTCTGTCCTGAGCTACCTCTCTGTCCTGAGCTACCTCTCTGTCCTGAGCTACCTCTCTGGCCTGAGCTGTCTCTTAAATCATGTGGGGACCTTGGTGAAGATTCCTAGGTCAAGGTCGGGGGCGAGGGTCGCCACTCAAAGGACGCTAAGGAGGGGGACAAAGACAATGTTGGAGTGGTGTCCTCGTCCACCGCCGGAGCCGCCACCGCGGACAGATGCCCACCCAGACCCTCCCCTTGAGTTTTAGGGGTGCGTTCGGAGTCCGCACCTCAGGGGGGGGGGGGGGGGGGTACTGTAACGTCCTGACCAGAGTTCTTATGTGTTTTGCTTGTTTAGTGTTGGTCAGGACGTGAGCTGGGTGGGAATTCTATGTTGTGTGTCTAGTTCGTCTGTTTCTGTGTTCAGCCTAATATGGTTCTCAATCAGAGACAGCTGTCAATCGTTGTCCCTGATTGAGAATCATATATAGGTGGCTTGTTTTGTGTTGGGGATTGTGGGTGGTTGTTTCCTGTCTCTGTGTTTGTATTCTGCACCAGATAGGTCTGTATCGGTTTGCCACTTTTGTTATTTTGTATTTGTTTAGTGTTCACTGTAGTTTTTGTTAATTAAACATGTTGAGCACTGGCTACGCTGCGTGTTGGTCCGATCCCTGTTTCACCCCCTCTTCTAGTGAAGAGAGGGAAGGCCGCCGTTACATTGTCTCCCATGAGTTTCACCAAATTGTACCAAACGGACCAGTTCGTAGCTGGATTCTTCACCGATCTTTTATACCTTCTCCAGAACATAAATGTCGTTCGGTTCTCCAGTTCTGTGAGGTGGAAGAAATTCCTTTGTTCTCTCTATGAAACTCACTCTCTCTATACTGTGGCCATGAGGAGATAATCTCCTCCAGTAATTTACGACCTCTCTCTGACCACAGCAGCCTGTGTGTAGGAGACAGGGAGAGGAGGATGGGGCTTGCTGTACCCAAAGAGGGCAACATCATGACATACCCCCCCTGGTGGTTTGGATCTTGTTTGTCGTGCAAGTTACAAATCAACATAAAATCATGACCACATGGTGTCCTGTTTATAGATCATCGTTGCAGTCCCCTCTGGTGGTTGAACTTGGTAGGCTTCTCTGAGAGCGGAGCAGTCCACCACAAGAATGGGCAGTTGATGTCCGGTTGGTGATCGCCGTTGCGGTCCCCTCTAGTGGTTTACCTTGGTAGGTTCCCTGGAAGCTGCAAAGTACCCCAGGAAGGGCCAGGGGATGTCCTGGTTGGTGATCGCCGTTGCGGTCCCCCCCTCTGGTGGTTTACCTTGGTAGGCTCTCTGACAGCGGGGTATGCTGCCACAAGGATGGGCCGTGGGTGTCCGGATTTGGGGTCGCCGTTCCGGACCCGTCATCTGGTCGTCGTCCAGACTGGAAGATATGGACAGTAACTTAGGCAGATGTTAACAATGCACACACACTCATGAAATATATATAATTACATTAATTCCCCAATGAGCGGCGTTGTTGCACTAAGTGATGGTTGTATGCGGACTTTGTTTATGGCTCTATCACTTCCTAAGTGTCAAAGGAACTGAACCGAAAAGGAATGGAAGCATAAACAAAAGATATACAAAATATAGTTCTCACACAAAAATCATCTAATTGGACTGTATTCTATATACGTCCAATGTTCTGGCAAAAATTACTATCATGGCATTGTCTCTAATGCCATATCTGGGGTTTTCCCACTTGGTGTGTTGCTTAGGCACTATCCTAAGTTGATAACTATATGATAAGTCTACAGCTGTAAGGCACTAGTTTTGGGCAGTCTACAGGGATGACCTATGGACTTCTGGGAAGAAAACTGGTGAGTGCTGTAGAGTCAAAGGCTTAGAAGTAAATGTTCAACTTTACTAAGATTGGTATTTTGCTTGGACCCTTAAGTGATCCGAGCATAAATCCTAATTGGATGTTCCGTTGTGCGTGTGCGTTTATGCTTACACAAGCGCGCATGTCAAGGGAAGAAAACCAAGTATCCTGGCAGATTACAACTTGTTCAGAATGAGTCTGACGCAGTCAGGTAATTTTCAGGTCAATGCCTGGAGGTCAGTCAGAATTGGTGTCGAGGGAGTCTGTAGTAGTTTTTACTACAAGTCACTGTGTCTTCCACTATTGTAGTGGTGATAGGTATGAAGTATTATCCATGGAGGAGCTAACCTCACGACGGAAGTACTCTTTAAGTATTGGACCAGTCATACGTGGTGTGATCATGGTTAATGACTTCTAATAGTTTTCCTCCTGAATGGAGGATTCTATTTATTAGTGACATGTGTGTTAACCATTGGAAGAGTGCACTGGAGATTCCCTTCCACATGTTGCACTCTGATTGACTCCTATGTCCCTATTGTCAAGGGTAATTTGATTGGTTAGATCTCTAACCTTCTTACTGATTGAGCTGGACTGATTGTTGCTGGTATTGGTACTGGTGCTCAAAGGGACCAGTTATCCTACCGATTTATTCTGAAATATTATACAACCGGAACACATGATTGGAGCATTTTACTAGTTGTATTGTAGTTGAACCTAAACATGGCAAGGAATGATTATTGTTGCCATTTGTTTTGGAGGTGGACAAGTCCACTGGACTTCCTTTACGACCAGTGTGGTACACCTCAGTACTATCTTAGCTGTGTTCTAAGATAATCCCCGTCTAGGGGCCTGTCTGCTCCTCACTGTTCTCATAGGGGAGTTTACAACTAGATTTGATTTATGCTCTGGCGGCCTCGTACGGTGTTGTCCGTAGTCTCGACCCCCCCACCGGCCTCGATGAGGCTCATCATGTGTCTGGGCTACTATTCCCCCCTTTGTGTAGATTGATTGATGAGGGGAAAAAACTATTTTAATCCATTTTAGAATAAGGCTGTAACGTAACAAAATGTGTGAAAAGTCAAGGGGTCTGAATACTTTCCGAATGCACTGTAGCTCAGTATTTGCATTATTTATTCATACAGTCGTTTTTGCGCATCTTTATCAAGGGTGCCAATGTTGGACCTGACTTTACATTCTACTGTCAGGTACAAAACACATCCTGTCAATTAAAAAGTTGGTCAGTTATGTTAGCAATTTATGTTATTCTTCAATAACACAAACTCCAAAGCAAATCAGGGGGAGAAAAATAGGTTTATTCAGAGAGGAAAAATCAAGAGTCAGATGTTCAGTCTCCCTGTCCTCAGCTTTTCACCCAGAACAAAAGACAGGATGCCACTGATAACCCCCCACCCTGGCCTAGGGTTGACCAATTAGAAGTCTTTGCAGTACAACTTGGACAATGGCCAAATAACAAGTATCCCACCCCGGACTCAATGTATAGACCAATGAAAACGTGGCCCACGTAGAACACGCCTCTTTGAGTTCAGGAGTGACATTCCACAGATTCTGAACAGATGTTGACCTGAAACCCAACTCCTATTTACAATTCACTATTGACCATTAGTACTCTAGTTTTTAGTCCTCTCAAATTCTTAAACTCTCAAACTCTGTGTTGTGTATTTATCTTCAAAATATTCTTACAGTTACATCATAGACTGATGATATCAAACAGATGATATCATGGTACTATACAGTATAGCTGGCTATCAGAGATATTGTCAAGAAGTCCTACTTCAGGTCAACTGTATCTCTCTAATAATCGATATTTACAGCCTCAAGTGACTGTTAAGGAGCTGTTAGCATGTTGTGAGGCCCTCAAAACCTCTCCGACCTCTGACCTGTTACTGTGCTTATTCTATGTTTTGCTATTCAAACTTGTCTACTC
The DNA here is from genome assembly GCF_045679555.1 of Salvelinus alpinus. Taxonomy (NCBI): domain Eukaryota; kingdom Metazoa; phylum Chordata; class Actinopteri; order Salmoniformes; family Salmonidae; genus Salvelinus; species Salvelinus alpinus. Next base: position 289,411 of record NC_092122.1, read on the forward strand.
TGACCCCTAACCCCACCAGGGTATTTACACTGAACAAAAATATAAACGCTCCATGTGAAGTGTTGGTCCCATGATTCATGAGCTGAAATAAAAGATCCCAGAAATGTTCCATATGTAAAAAAAGCTTATTTCTCTCAAATTTTGTGCACAAATGTGTATACATCCCTGCCGGTGAGCATTTCTCCTTTGCCAAGATAATCCATCCATATAACAGGTGTGGTATATCAAGAAGCTGATTAAACAGCATGATCATTACACAGGTGCACCTTGTGCTCGGGACAATAAAAGGTCACTCTAAAATGTGCAGTTTTGTCACACAACACAATGCCACAGATGTCTCAAGTTTTGAGGGAGCATGCAATTGGCATGTTGACTGCAGGAATGTCCCCCAGAGCTGTTGCCAGAGAATGTTCATTTCTCTACCATAAGCTGCCTCCAACGTCATTTTAGGTCCAACTGGCCTCACAACCGCAGACCACGTGTACCCACACCAGCCCAGGACCTCCACATCTTCACCTGCGGGATCGTCTGAGGCCAGCCTCCCGGACAGCTGATGAAACTGTGGGTTTGCACAACTGAATAATTTCTGCCCAAACTGTCAGAAACTATCTAAGGGAAGCTCATTTTCATTCTTGTCATCCTCGCTCTTTTGGAATCACTTTTATAGATAACTTTGACACCTTCTTGAAACAGAAAATGCTCTACAGGATTGATGGAGTTCATCCAAATCATCTTGGCTCCTGGACTTTGTCCACACATTTCAAGGCTGCGTTGAGACAATGACTTATTTTGACCCAAGCCCAGCTCAGATAATCCCTACAATTGTGTCGCTAAATTATGATAATGCTGCAGGAAATGTACATTATCCCTGGGGTGTTGGCAGACACAATGTAAGTAACCTAATTTATGTCCATCTAACTGTTCTGAATGCCTCTGTTGATCCTACAGCTATTGTATGCAGTAATCATGTTCCTATGAACCAGAGATATACGGTTAGCACTGAAGCGGTGTGTCCTAGTAGGAAGTCCACTGTGTGCAGCAGAAACTGCACTATCAGCTCAAACAAAAATGACATGTGCATGTCTACTTACGATACGCTTCCCAGTAAAAAAATCTAATCAATCAAACATCCCAGGAAAGTGCTAAAATTAGCCCACCTTAGCCTAAGAAACAAGGTTCATGAAGTCAATAACTTGCTAGTAACAGATTACATTTATATTCTGATTATCTCTGAAACTAAATTAGATAATACCTTTATACAGTGGTAGCAATACATGGTTATAACATCTATAGAAAAGACAGAAATGCCAATGGGGGCGGTGTTGCGGTCTATATTCAGAACCACATTCTTGTAAAGCTTAGAGAGGATCACTTGTGTGGACAAGTGATGCAAGCAGTAGAATCAGATTTAAATAACAGATACAAATACACCTTATGGGACTGTGAAGAGACACACACACGGGTACAGACACACGCTAATACCCACACTCTACACACACGTACATTATTATATTGTTGTATGGTGGTATTATGCACTTTGTATTGTAGATATATAGTGGGGTAATAATGTTATATGCTGTACTGTTTTATGTTTTGTTTTATGTGTGATGGCAGCAGCTAATGGGGATCCCTAATCAATACAAATACCAGAGTCTTGACCTGACTGCAGTTCGGTGTTGTAACCAACTTCAGTGGGCAGATGGCGTGGTGTGTGCGAGCGGTTTACTGATGTCAATGTTGTGAACAGAGTGACCAATGGTGTTGGTGGGGTTATGGTATAGGCAGGCATAAGACAATTGCATTTTATCGATGGCAATTTGAATGCGAGTTCCTGAGGACCATTGTCGTGCCATTCATCCGCCGCCATCACCTCATGTTTCAGCATGATAATGCACGGCCCCATGTCGCAAGGATCTGTACAGAATTCCTGTTTTAACAGAAGGTAACCATGTTCACGTGTAGCTCAGTTGGTAGAGCATGGTGCTTGCAATGCCAGGGTTGTGGGTTCAATTCCCATGGGGGACCAGTACTCAAAAAAATATGTTAATATATGCACTCACTACTGTAAGTTGCTCTGGATAATGTGAACCATGTTCATGTGTAGCTCATTTGGTTGGCTCATAGTCATCAGGATCGAGATGAACTGAATCAGGTATGCTAAAACCAATTACCTTTCTTTTAGGTCAAGTCTTGTATACGGTAACCGTACTTACCCCCTTCATCTCTTAGCTCCACCTAAGAAAGAAGTCTGTGTAGCCTTGTACTCAAAACATAAACATTGAGCCTGCAAGGCTGCCTGCTACCAGACTATGAGAAAAACAGGTGTACGAAAGGAAGTGGTTGGGAATGTTTCCTGTCACACTACTGGCATTCTGAGAACAATGTATGAATGCATGCTTTATACAGTAAATACCATTTGCATTAGGCCAACTTTGGATAGGAATATAGTTAGCCTAGGCTACTGTACTGTATGTAGGTTATTGTAACCAGAAATCCACCCAAATGCCCAACTCTAAGAGGGTGACAGGTAGTCTAGCGGTTAGAGTGTTTGGCCATTACCCAAGAGGTCGCTGGTTTGAATAACTGAGCTGACAAGATTATAAATCTTGTCGGCTCAGTTATCCACTTAACCCTTATTTGCCCCAGTGGCGCCATACTACTATGGTTGACCCTGTAAAACAACACATTTCACTGCACCTCTCCGGTGTATGTGACAAAATGTACATCTTAAGCAGAACTGATCCTTTGTAGCCTATTAGATGGGGAATTATACAACACAGAACACAGAAATACTTTTTAAAGGGAAAGTCAATTGTTTGTATTAAGTTTCTCATTTTTGCCTTCTCTACTTTCCAATTGAACTCAACTCAATACTAAAGGCAAATATTGATCTAAATCAATCAGAATGAGGTTAAAAGCATGCCCTTTTTAATTCCTTCATCCAAACAGTATATAATGCATAGGCTGTTATCACAATATTACATAACAACATTGTTTAGTAAGAGAGAGGGTTTATACCTCAACAATGACTGTCCAATCCAAAGTCACCATATGGTTGCAAAGCGTGCTGAATACGACTGTCAGAGGTGAAATCGGAGGGGGCAGGTGCATATAGTCCCTTTGATACAAACAAGCCCGCGCTGTTCACCACTGACTCTGTCAAAACTACTGTACCCTCTGTCAAAACCGTCACACTCCCTTTCGGAAATGATGTAGTAATACAGCTCCGGAGAAGCACACACCTCCTGACGAAACCTATGGTTTCAGCGAATAGGAAATCAGAGGTCTCAGTGAAATCAGAGGTCCACACAGTTGAGATTTCCATTTGATTAAAAGCCTGTTGTTAAACCGTAATAATTGAGATTTGAGAATGCCCACTGGCCAGCTCCACAGACACATGCCAAAGCTTTTCATTTATCCTACAGTTTCATCAACCCCAGATGACAGAAAGAATCCTTCGCCCACTACTAAATGCATTGCAAAACACTGTTCAAAATGCAATTGAATAGAAAATAATTACAATAGGGAATTTGTCTTGTTCAATTTAAAAGCACAATGACAGATGAAGGCCAAGTAGCCATCAAGCCACATACAACACATGATAGCAAATGAAAGAGGAGTCAGTGTATGTATGAATTTGAAGTGTCTGTATGACATTTACAAATGTTCCATGAATAGGCCAACATGTTTTTAGACTGTAAATCATTCACTGTCATCTCTGGCAGTCAATCTTAAAATAAGTTTTAAAGAAAAAAATACAGAAAACCACTGAGATGTGGACATAAACTAAATATATCATTTGTACGATGGCAAGTCTACCCTACTATAAGTGAACAGGAGTAGACAGTAGGCTAAAGTGACTGTCCACGTTTTAACTTTCTCTCAACCATTGCTTGTTGGTGTAGTCTGGTCATTCCAAAAATGCACCCACAGTTTGCTTCCTGACTATATCTTTATGGTGGCTCTTTTGGGCTGCAAAGGCTGAATCTACTTCTATATATCTCTACAAATATATTTTCATTCGGTCTGTAAAATCATTACGGAAAGAAAACTTGCCTGGCTGCAGAAAACACAATGATCTATGGCGCCACCTGGTGTTGTTACCTAATTAATAGCCTTTCAACTATGCAATTGTCAACGAACAAATCGCTCAAAATGCTGTTTGAGATGTCGTTTCCTTGTATAGAAAATGCAGTCTTAAAACCCTCATTTCCCCCTGCGGCCATGTTTCCTTCTGTCGGTCTGGGACTGTGTGTGCCTATGCCAGCCGACAGTCATAAATTCTGGAGCAGTGACATGGGCATCTGCCCTATACACTGGCTAATGGCTGTCCGGGCTGGCTGTGTGCATATTTTATTTACCATACAAGCTATAAATGACATGGAATCTGGCTGGGAAGAGAGTGGGGACACAAACGTTGTTGATTTCAAACACAACGTTACAAAATGTTGATCTTGTTTTACATTTATTTGTATCCTGACATGTATTCTTCTTTATGTATTGATTGATCCATTCTCCCAGCAGATGTTTCAGTCTTCATGTCCAGGATAAGAAATGGCCACATACAGTATTTCTAGGAAGATGCATAACTATATACTTCTAATTCTTGACAACAAAAAGGAGTCGACACACATGTGACTAAGACTACTCACTTTTTATTATGACTTTTAGTACAGTACGCATTATTACAAAATTGAAGGTATATAAACAATAGGCCTATTTCCAAATTCCAATACATAAAATACTCTGTTTAGCACATGTTGTGTGGCAGGTAGCCTAGGTGGTTAGAGCATTGGACTAGTAACCAAAAGGTTGTGAGATCGAATCCCTGAGCTGACAAGGTGAAAATCTGTTGTTCTGCACCCGACCAAGGCAGTTAACGCACTGTTCCTAGGCTGTCGTTGAAAATAAGAATTTGTTCTTAACTGACTTGCCTAGTTAAGATAAATAAAAAGTACCAAGGCAATGATTTGAGATAGCTTACCTTCTTTACTTTTCGCTCCACTTCAAAAACAGCACAGTAGACAGTGAGCTCCATTGTGGCCATGCTCGTCGTGTTGTGTTGCTGCCCTTCAGGGAAGGCAGTAGGTTGTACAGTTAACTCCTGATGGGGCAAAATAACAACCCTGAAACCACACAACCTACTACCTCACCCTGTGCGAACACCATGAACCATCGACCGGTCACAATCCGATTGACTAGTTGGTTAGAGATGGAGTCCAACCAGAAAATGTGAAATCTCATTTCCTGTTCAAATATAAAATGAATAATAATACAATGATGTAATAATATTGTAATAATGGTAATAACGTAGGTACGAAAGGTACATTTTCATTGCAGCTTTTGACGAGGGTTCTTCATGTGGAGAGTCTGGTCTGTGATGATATTACAGCCACTTCAGGAAAGACAGTATGTTGTATAGTCATCCAACAGCTTGGGTGTGACCCTAAAACTATACAACCTACTACCTCACACCAAAGGACAGTTGGTTTGTCTCTGACGAACAGTCCCAGTGGTCCTTAAAAGTGATCCTCATGTGAGAGCTCAGACATGAAAAGGTGAATTGCATGCAATCAATCAATCACATTTATTTATAAAGCCCTTCTGACATCAGCTGATGTCACAAAGTGCTGTACAGAAACCCAGCCTAAAACCCCAAACAGCAAGCAATGCAGGTGTAGAAGCATGCAATGTGTCAACCTCATATTTTGAATCCTGTTCCTCCTTGACCCATCTCAGGTTCACACCATCTGTAAGACTCAAAAGAGGAGTGTGTTAACAACAGCTACTTGAGTGGACAGCTAGGATTAAACCTGCTGTGTTGTTGTCTTGCTACATTATTAACTACCCTTGATTATAGTTTAGCCAGGCAGACCAGACCAGGGTCAGATATATTTGTTCCACACAACTAAGTTACTCAAGCCTCACATGTTGGCACATGTAATACAATTAACATTACATGTTATTGATGTTTTCAATCATAGGATTACATATAATTACATATTAGAGCCATTAGGATCTCTGTTTTTTCTATGTTGTTGATTTCACTGTGAAGCCGAAAAGCAAGTGTGTTACAGCCAAGACTCAAATCAAGAGTTTGTCTATATTATAAAGGTTTATAAAGGTAACACTGACAAATCAAGGCCATATTAGAGAGTTACTATTAGGAGACTATCAAGTGACTCAAGTAGGGAGGTTTTACATCTGGTGGTTTAGTGTTGGGGTTGTGGAGGGGGTGAGACAAGAGGTGAAAGGTTGTAGTTAACGCTGGGAGTTTTCTCTGTAACATAGGCTGTGGGCAGCACTGTGGTTTACCTCAGAATGGGGGAGACGGGGGAGTCACAACCACAAAGGTGAGTCACAGGCCTCAGGAGGAGTGAGATTGACGCACAGTCGCGAATTACACACACACACATACACACACACACACACACACACACACACACAAACACACACACACACACACACACACACACACACACACACACACACACACACACACACACACACACACACACACACACACACACACACACAAACATTATCTCACATCAGCTTGTGGCTATTTTATAGAAGGATGGGGATCACATAAATGCCACAGAAATCCAGTACTCCCAGTCACTGAGAATAGGTTATTTAAATCAAAACGAAATCACTTGAATAAGTGACTGATGTGTTGCTGAAACAATTCCCATTGCGCGGATCCATGTCTCTTTGTCATGTAAACCGTGGCCCATTTTACACAGGAGTGGGGTGAAACATTGTTGCGTGTAGTTGAATTATTTGTGTCAATGTATCTTAACAGTCTGTATCAATGTACACTGAGTATACAAAACATTAAGAACACCTTTAAATGACATAGACTGAGCAGGTGAATCCAGGTGAAAGTTATGATCCCTTATTGAGGTCCCCTGTTAAATCCACTTCAATCAGTGTAGATGAAGGGGAGGAGACAGGTTAAATAAGGATTTTTAAGCCTTGAGACAATTGAGACATGGATTGTGTATATGTGCCATTCAGAGGGTGAATGGGCAAGACAAAATATTTAAGTGTCTTTGAATGGAGTATGGTAGTAGGTGCCAGGTGCACCAGTTTGTGTCAAGAACTGCAACGCTGCTGGGTTTTTCACACTCAACAGTTTCCTGTGTGTATCAAGAATGGTCCACCACTTAAAGGACATCCAGCAAGGACATCCAGCAAACTTGACAACTGTGGGAAACATTGGAGTCAACATGGGCCAGCATCCCTGTGGAACGCTTAAGACACCTTGTAGAGTCCATGTCCGACAAATTGAGGCTGTTCAAAGGGCAAAAGGGGGGTTGGGGGTGCAACTCAACTCAATATTAGGAAGGTGTTCTTCATATACACACTCAGTGTATATGTTATCAATGTAACTGACCACAGGGCTTTGACTGAGAAGAGAAATCACATTGTCACATTCAGCCAGTGTCCAGAGATGCAATGTTTAGCCAATCTAATGTTAGGACACACACAACCACATGGCAATTGAAGTAAATAGACTGTATCACTGTTTCTACATTGTCTGGGCACAGTCACAGTGTATCCCTCCATAGCAATGCACTGTCAGTTCAATGCTACTCCTCCTATTCCAACCTGGATGGGTGAGACCATATTAACGAATAGGGTTCTACTATTATATTAATAGGTTATAATATGTATTTGTATTTGGTTACATTGGTTCCGTTTCCTGGACACATTAAGCACAGTCCTGAACCCCAAAAAATCTTTCAATAGAGATTCTCCATTGAGAATGCTTTTTAGTTCAGTAGTAGGCTTGGTCTGTGTCCAGGAAGCTGCGTATTATATTATACTAACAGGGTTATAATAACATGTGGAAGTGTAACTTTAGGTGTCCCACTTCAATACCCTGGCTCTGCCTCTAGCTTTGTGAAACCTCCCGCACAGTCAGTGGCTTTCATTTTGCTTTATATGAATGGAGCGGATTCATTCTCCATTGTAGAGAAGAGGAGCTGAACCATGGCTGAACTTCACAACTCCACTGAGGGTAAAGGACACTCTCACAAAACTCACAGACAAAATATTGTTCTATTTCTAATGGCACATCATCAACTTCCCTTCACAGACATCATTCATTGGGGTGCTGAAGGGCAGGCCATTTTAGTGGAAATGTTTTGAACATGTGACACTAATATTGAATGGCCGGGAATTGAACCTGGGTCTCCAGCATGCCAAAAGACTATGTTATCCCACTGAGCTAAAGGCTGAGCATTCACTAAGGGAGCATAAGTCTACAGGTTTCAGGCAAGGTTACTCATCACACTAGCATGATTCTAGAACTTGCCTAGTCAATCTGCAGTATATTACCAAACGGCCAACAGGTGGTGCTTTTACCCCAGGACTGGAGCCGTAGGCCTTATAGGTCTATTGAGTGCTATTTGCAGTGCACCCACTGACAATAGGGACTTTGTGTAGTTCAGGGTGCCAACCCACTGTGGGTTGCACTTCTCAGGGAGCCAACCGCAGTCCACTGTCTCTTCATCTTCATCTGACCTTTGAGGTATTGGATTTACTTTCCCTCTTTCACTGATTTCTTTGGCGGCTTCAGAGTATGAGCAGCTTTTACTGTACTGTACATATCACTAACATTACTGTAACCACAGTCTACTAGATTAGATTTTTTCTCTTATACTGTGAGTGCGAGGGTGCATTCAAAGCAAACAACTGCATCATAAACATTTGACTAACTTTGTGTAACTGCAGGCTACTGAAAAATGAGGCGAGATGCTTTTCATTTCAGGTTAAACCCAACAGCTACATAGTGCCATTGATTTTACTTAATGTACAATGAAAATCACACAATGAAAAGCAAACTGAATACCAAACCAATATAAACTGTACCTTAATAAGCTTAAGAACCAAGAATATTTAAATTAAACCTAATTTCACCTTTAATCCAGGGTCTGTTCTGTCTCTATACATCACCCCCAGATCCAATCAGCCTGCAAAAATAAAACAACACATTTAAACAACTTAAATTCATCTAAAAGTCTGGAAGTACAATAACGCCCGTCAAGCAAACCACAAACACAGAAACAAATGCTTCAGTAATGTAGCAAATAGAACTTGGCACAGAAATTCAACTAAATAAGAGCAACATAGGTCAAATACAGAGAACATTTATTACTGTTTGATTTAGTAAAAACTGGCATATAGTTTGTATATAGTTTGTCTGCCCAGTGCAAGTTCACTTCACGTTGACTGGTACAGGAGCACTCCCAGGCCTATGCTTTCCCCGAACCTCTGCTCAAATATATAATTAAGACTGAATTCCCATATGCTGAAGTGATCAGGACTCAGAATACTGTACCAAAATGGACTACAGTATTGGACAGTTACTTGCCCGAGTGGCATCAAATGCAAGCGGTTGCGCAAAGTAAACGCTCACTCTCTATCTGGTGTCTCTGTCCATAAAATAACTTTCTGTATTGAGCATTGCTATTTTGGCTCACATGCCGAAGTTCACTGATCGTATGGGTTATTGCTGTAAATGTCTATTTCAAACTTGAATAGAAATATGTCTGTTATTCTCTCTTTCCTTCGGGTGGATCCTGATTTATGTCCTCATTTGCTTATCTATGACCTTCATCACTGAGGTTATTTGTAATCGAAAAAATTACAGGGGAAAACTTTTATTAGATCACTATAGCAGGAAAACATAAAACAAATCTATATAGATGTATACAAGTCAACATAATGTCTTTAAACAAACCAGAAACGCATGGTTTTAATTATATATAATGAGTTTAACTCGGACTCCCGAGTGGCGCAGAGGTCTAAGGCACTGCATCTCAGTGCTTGAGGCATCACTACAGACACCCTGGTTCAAATCCAGGCTGTATCACAACCGGCTGTGATTGGTCCCATAGGGCGGCGCACAATTGGCCCAGCGTCATCTGGGTTTGGCCGGTGTAGGCCGACATTGTAAATCAGAATTTGTTCTTAACTGACTTGCCTAGTTAAATAAAGATCAAATAAATGTAAAAAAAATGGTCACACTAAAGTTGTTTTTATATTCTGCATCTTCAAATTAGAACGTCTAAATGTTAATAAATTAACAGTTCATTAGGATAGAGCTGGAATGTATATGGACACACACACACACCTGAAATGTTGCACCTATATCAAATGTTGACCATCCAATACAATACACAGTTATGTCGTAAAGTGTAAACAGTTTGTTTATAACAAGTCAATTGTAAACTATGTGTGAGTAAGTAAACGTAAATGTGCAAAGGCTAACACTTCAAAATTATAATATTATAATATAATATTATACAATTTTTTATTGTTCAATTTAAAAAATATATTTACTTCCAGAATTTCATGCAAATGTACATTTGTTTTAAAATACTGATTGAAGTCTGGATATGTTTATACCAATGTAATAATGGCAACAACTGTAAGTACAATACTTTTTGTCATTTTGACCCAAACATTACAATTGATAAGACATTTTATCATGCAAACCACCATAACTAAATAACTGTGAATAATGTAAATATTGATGTAAATAATGCAAAAATTGACTTAACAATTATTATTGGCTCAGTCACACACACACACACACACACACACACACACACACACACACACACACACACACACACACACACACACACACACACACACACACACACACACACACACACACACACACACACACACACACACACACACACACACACACACACACAGTCTTTGGACTTGAATAAGCTGTTCGATTTTCCCATAAACCCAAGCGCAGACAGATCTTTTGTTTCAATGCTTCATTTAGATTCCCTCCACAAAACCAGCTTTATTACCATTTATTTCTCCCTCTCCCCCTCTCTACCTCCCTCTGGCTCTCTCTCCCTCCCTCCGTCTGTCCCTCTCTCTCTCACACACAAACGTGCGCCCAAACACTTACCCAACCTCATCTTCAAAAATTGTCTGAATGCAATTTAGCCTGGCCTACATTTCTTTCGATTCTCTGTTTCTCATCAACCAATTCTCTCACGAATGCAGTGGTGTTGCACTTCTCTCTGTCAATGTTTAAATTGTATTTTGCTTATGAGTATTGACAAACATAGGGTTCTAAAATCATAATATGGTAATTAAGTGTCTCTTCTTACACATCTTTCACATTCTGAGTGTGTGGAGTGTGTTTGTGTTTGAGTGTGATCGCATGTAAGTGTATAAGTGTGTGTGTAAATAGTGTGTATGTTTGCGTGTAAATGTGTAATTTATTTTGCTTTTGTGTATGTGAATGCTAAAAGGAGGGGTTTGTGCCCTCCTCTCCTTTACAGAGGCGTGGGAACTCCATTCATCGTTAAACCCAGGGTCCATTGTGGAGCACATGGCATCGAGTGTGTCTGGGTGTTTGCTGCCTCTACGTGACAGTATGTGTGTGTGTGTGTGTGTGTGTGTGTGTGTGTGTGTCTGCTTACACAAGCAGTCCCTTTGGCATACCCCAGGAATGGGCTCAGTATGTCTGAAATGTATCTTATGCTTACATGCGCTTCAATACAACTATAAATACCCAGCCATTACTAACATTGGAGGGCCGATCCACTGTGTCCTCTTTTACGATCTTTCCTTTCTATACCTTGAAACTATACATCCCGCTGATGAAATGAAGTAAGAAATGGTACAGTAGACACGTGCCTAAAATCATCTTTCTGTATTTAGGTGTTGGATGATATGTCATGGTGAAGGTACAATGACAACTATAACACCTTCTAGAATGCCTCACCAGTTTCTAGAACACCTCGCCAAATTCTAGAACATTCTGGAAACACATTGCGATTTCGGCTCGTTCCTTCCCACTAGGCCTCTAAAAGCCTGAGACAGAGGGGGTACGCCCTGTGCCTACACGTGCATATCTTCATCACCCTTCTCTAGTCCAACACACTGTCCCTCATCTTGCCATAGTTAACACCTATGATAAAGTTTTTAATATGGTATATTCCGAGACAATGTATGATTGCTTTTAATGGCATTGAAACAACAATTTATTACGAGGGGCTACATTACAATAATAAAATAAGAGTTAGTATCTTACCGTATGAAGGATCATTTCTATTTGTTAAAGAAAGCTAAATGTTATAGGCCTAAACATAATCTATTTCGGTGTTCTGTAAGTCTTATAGTGTTCCAGTGTTATGTGGTGAAGAATAGAGTATTGGACATCTAATGTATGTTCGTTCTCGTGTGTTTTATCTGTGATGACTCACCTACTTCTAAGTCAACTGCTATTGGTTAAATCAAAATACCCTCCTGCTATTGGTGAAGGTCTATCAGAATCTGCGTCAACACTGGACATACCACAACTACTATCGATGGATTTTTGGGCCTATTATTTTTTCAAGCCTATACTCATACAGCAGAATTTGTTCTTCCATTTAATAGGAGAAAACATTGAAAGGGACATATTTTCTAAGAAATTATATAAACCGAATTTTATACATATAAATGTTGCTATATTAAATGTGTCACATGGCAGACCACTTGAGCAAATACACTTGAGAAAATAATATATTGTTTGTCGATTAAAGTTAAATTAAACATTTGTTGAAAAATGGAAACTGACTTGCACAGTATAAAAAGACATTGATATAAACAATTAAACCATCATGTGACTGTTTTGATTATCTTCCGCATTTACGGATGAAAAACAAAATAAAATCGACCAATATCTGTAAGCGCTTGAATTAAGAATAAGACAACAATCTTTTGGATTTACACGTTCTGATGGCTTTCTCTTAGCTGCAGTAGTTAACTGAAAAGCCACTCTGGGAGAGAGTCACAGCCCTGCTACCATGCTTTGGCATGTCTCCCAAAACTACAGCAACCACACTCAGCTCTGGTCCCTCAAAAACTGTCCCCCGCTTTTGACCCCAAACACTGACCATTGCAAACACAGCCATGAGGGAAGCAGGAACTATAACTACATCGGAAACTACATTGGCAGTTTCTTCATCGAAATACAAACTGGCAACATCAAAATGCTGGATTGTTTGGGGACGTGGTATGTTATTGTTACTGATGTTTATCTATATAGTGTATTATTGAGAAGTCAATCTCTGCATTGCATGAGTCTGAGATCCTTAAACTAAAAATAAACAATATTAAAATAATGTGCACTTCCATGTGTGGTTTAAACAGACTAGTTTACACACATTCACGCAAGGAAGCACACTTAGAAATGTACCACTTACCTCAAATCGGACATGGGTAGACAGTCAGCAGCACACACCAACTAAGGATGCGAAATCCAGGATGTTGAAATCCAGACAGGCCTTATTTTCCACCAGGGTAGTAGATCCAGAACCATAATGTAGTTATCCTGTAGAGAGGGACAAGACAGAGGGCAGCCACAGTCAGTCAGCCAGTTAGTTAGTTAGATTCAGACTCCCGGTGAGAACCAGAGAAGGGTGACAGGGAGCTGCCTTTACCCCAGCTAAGTGAATCATATCTGGGCTGTCTTCCTGTCTGCCACCCCTTAGTCTGTCTCGGTCTATCACCGGGCTGCGCCACAAGAGGCCATGTTCGTGCCTGGGAGGCGCATGGTCATCCCCGTCTGGCAGTTAAAAAGTATTTGAATGAGGAATGTTAGCAAACAGACAAGCTGCATGTCGGATGATTGCTAAAGGCAGCAGCTACAGCCAGTCAGCCAGTCCCGTCTCTGCCTTGGGTTGGTTGGCCCAGGAATGTGAATAATTCAGCAGCAGCAACCAAAAAGGAGGACCCCTTCCCTTTTCACCCACCACCCCTCCCTCCGAGTCCGAAACTCAAATGCCTCCACAAGACAGTGAGAGAGAGAATTCTAAATCTCCGCTCGCTCACTCAATCGGGTGCTCAGGAAATCCTGCAAGAGTTTGTTTTTGCACACATACACACACACACACACACACACACACACACATGCACGTACACACACACACACACACAGACGCGCATACAGTACACGATCACTACAAATCACTTCTTGTGTTTTTTTATTTCGTTGGAGGCCTCTCACTCATTGCCTTTTTATGTCTTTTGTTTGAAATTGGCACCTGTCCCAAAAAACCCTCCGCCACTGCTGCACCGCCCTCCTACTCCCCTTTCACAGGAAGGAGAGAGGAAGAGAGGGAGAGAGAGAGACTGGGAGAGCTAGAGAGAGAAAGTTGGAAAGGACGAAAGAAAGAGGAATTGGGAGAGAAAGGGAGAGGGGGAAATAAATGGTAAGAGGGGTGAAAAAGTCTAGGAGTATGTGTGTGTGTGATTTTTTTCTTCGTGAGAAACAAAATAGGCAGAAAAGGCAAAGCGACGTGACAAGACACTAAACGAGCTATTGCCACCACAGATGCACAGCGGTCGCCGAAAACACAGCCATTGTAACGGCTGTCTAATTCCTCCTCCTCGGATGAGGAGAAGGAGTAAGGGTCGGACCAAAACGCAGAGTTGTTAGTGCTCATATTGATTTAATCAAAACGAAACTGAACACTTACAAATACAAAAAAACAACAAACGTGACAAAACCAAAAACAGTCCCGTGTGGCACGAACACTGACACGAGATACAAACACCCACAAAACACACGTGAAACCCCGGCTGCCTTAGTATGATTCTCAATCAGGGACAACGATTGACAGCTGCCTCTGATTGAGAATCATACCAGGCCGAACACAAAATCCCAACATAGAAAATCACACATAGACAAACCCACCCAACTCACGCCCTGACCAACTAAATAAATACAAGACAAAAGAAAACAGGTCAGGAACGTGACATCTTCATCTTCAGCATGAAGAAGCACATCCTGATCTTCCAAAGAGGGACGACATGGCGAACAGGCAATGCAACACACCGTGGAGTACGTTAAAAGCAGTAGCTACCAACACAATTATCCAAGCGCAATGTACAATAACTCAAAATAATATACAAAAGTATGGAATCTGCTGCAGGAAAAAAGTCCACAAACGTTTTCAAAAGGGAAACCAAACCTAAAGTCAAACGGCGGAGGCCCAAAAGCTACTTGTTGCAGGGTATTTAGTAGCTGGACTTGCTTGCAGAGCTGAGAGATAGAGGCAGAGGGTTAAACTCCCCAGAGTAGTAAAAGCCCTCCTCCTCCTGGCACAGTCGCTCTGAAGGGGAGGATCTAGCTTTAGAAATAGCAGCAGACGCTTTTCCCTTTTTTCATATCGCTAGTCTCCCTCTTGCATGTGGCCGGGACTGGGAGAGTGAGGCGGATGAAGAGAGAGAGAGAGAGAGAGAGAGAGAGAGAGAGAGAGAGAGAGAGAGAGAGAGAGAGAGAGAGAGAGAGAGAGAGAGAGAGAGAGAGAGAGAGAGAGAGAGAGAGAGAGAGAGAGAGAGAGAGAGAGAGAGAGAGAGAGAGAGAGAGAGAGAGAGAGAGAGAGAGAGAGAGAGAGAGAGAGAGAGAGAGAGAGAGAGAGAGAGAGAGAGAGAGAGAGAGAGAGAGAGAGAGAGAGAGAGAGAGAGAGAAATAAAGAGCTGTGAGTGGAGGAGATGGAGCTCAGCTGATGATGAAATAGGGACGCATCGAAGTAAGTGAAGAAGACGCATTTTTATCACACGTTCGACACAACGCTTGTGTGAGAGCAAGAGAGATGATCAATAGGGTGGAAGAATGACAAACTACTCCCATAGCACACACACACAGTCGCCAATCATAATTCCAGGGCCCTACACACATCTAGTGCATGATTAAAACAAACTTCATACTAAATCTGTTCCACAACCATGCAGCTACAGCTCTGACAAAAGGCACGTTTTGGAGCCTTTTCAGAGACGGACGAATCCATTCTTATAAAAATGGGGGGAGGTTTGAGGCTGATCACAATGAAAAAACATTTATTAACACCTTTACAGACAACTTAGAGTGTGACTGCAGCAGTGTCGACTCCCTATCCACCCCACCTTGGGCACTTTTTTTTGTTAAAAAAGCGCTCGGCCCCTGCAAGTATTTTGACAAGGAGTCGAAACCCAGATAAGCCTCTAGGGTGAGACTGCTTCACCGAGGCTGCAGGCTGGAGAAGCAGTAAAGCATTGGCTGTGATTTATATACACACACAACATACACACGCACACACAAAGCTTAGTGCACCGCGAGATCCTCCTCACATTCACAGTGACGATGCAGATGGCTGCACTAGTAAATCCGATCCACAGGGAGGGTAAGAGGCGGACGGGTGTCTTCGATTTAGGGGTGCATGATAAAAATGGACTCTCCTGATGATCACATCCTACACACACTTGCGCATACCCACACATCTCATCTCACTGAACCATAAGTATCTATCATACAAACCATGTCTTAATCCCTCTGTAAAGAGATAGTCCTTGTTGCCGCACGCAAATATGTGGCATATCATTCATGTAACAGATCATCTAAATATGAAACATTATTGCCAGTTTCCCCAAACCCTACTAGCACACACACACACTACTACACTTTCTCTGGCCTGGCTGCTTGCAACCACAGCAAGGGTCTTTGGACGTTTGTGACAGATAGGCTATTTTATAACAACTTCCTGTCTCTTTAGGCTACCGTCCCCCTCGCATTCGCTAAAAACCAAGAGCTCCCAGAAGCTCTCCCTTCTCCCTGAAGTAGCAGGAGCACAAATGAGAGAAAAAGTGGAGCGCTAAGCAATTTAATTTCTCTCCTTTTTGGTACATTAGCTACATGAGATTAAGAAGGATTGCATGCATTAAAATGAAGGTTTGGGATCTATTTTTTCCTGGTTTTCTCCTTGTGTATATATATATTTTTAAATGGTGATTAAAAAAGAAGATGGAGCTAACATGGCTGCTTTGGCTCTATCCCAGTGTGTGTGTGTGTGTGTGTGTGTGTGTGTGTGTGTGTGTGTGTGTGTGTGTGTGTGTGTGTGTGTGTGTGTGTGTGTGTGTGTGTGTGTGTGTGTGTGTGTGTGTGTGTGCGCGCCTGCCATGGAGGTGGGACGGAGACAGAACACACTCCAGCCCAGAACTAAAATCTGGGCTACTCTCAGCATTAACTCTACCCATTCTGCAATGACCCAGTATATAATAAAATATAAATATTTCCATATTCAGAAACGCGTGTAATCCAGTTTACATAGGAGTTGTCGAGAAACATTAACGATGGAGTCGGTACAGTTGAATATGCTAAATTAAACTATATTTCTCCCATGTTTTCTTATGAAAAAAGCTGATGGGGCATCTACAGTACAAACATGAGGTTAAACCTACTACGTCACATCTCGCCACCTCTTTAGCCAATCGCTACTCCTCAAGACGAAAAACCGCATTGCACAAAGTACATAGATCAAATACTAAGATAAGCAAAAGTATACTCTTTGTCACTTATTCGTTTTGTTCCATTCTGACTATCAGGCCCATTTCACTACTCTAGTCTGAAGAGAGACTTCTGTTGTTTACAATTTTACATGTAGCAGGAATTCAAAAAACTTGGCAGGGCTGTTGTGGAAAGTTCATTCGAGGATACAGTTCTGGTTTTGGGTAGGCTGCCAAGACCTGACACTGTGAGCCTCTCTAAGGCCTCACCCCTCTCAGAGAGCTCTGAGTTGCCTGTGTACGTCTGCCATTGATCAAACTCCAATATTAACAACCTCTTTATGACACCTTCTTTAGGAGTTGTACAACCGTCAGCTGTAGCACGGCACTTTATTGACGCACTTCATCTAGCTGTAGATTTCTAAATCAAAGCTGTATTGTGTGTTTCATCATGCACATACTTTCAAAGCAATTTAGTAAAACAATGAATATTTGTTGTCTTTAAACAGTACATGCTTTTTTGTTAAATTGTGACCAGACATGTAACTCCATCAGAATTCAGCATTCTGATGGAGTTACATGTCATCGGATGAGCTTTACTATCTGTCAAAGCATGCCAAAATAAGGTTCCTTGTTTATTAAAAAAAATACTAATCAAGTAAGGCTATATTATCCTTTCCCACACATCTACAAATCATATTGTTGCCCAACTATCCAGAGAGTATGACTTGGCAACTCGTAAGGGAAAATATTTAATCACAAAAAAAATGGCTGCTTCTTCAATCATCACCTCAATCACCACAGACACTCATAAGAGAACAAAACAAAAATGATTCACAGCATAATAATTACTTAATGTAAAAAGACTGTTGGGAATTTTTGTAACAAGTAAGTAATACGTACCTGATATATCAAACAAAAACTTTTAGTGACAAATACAGCAGTTTTGGGTACCATATCCAAAGTTCACAAAAATAACTATGATATTGAAACACACAAATAAAGAAAAAATGTAATTCAAAGATTATGGCATTATGGTGATTGGGGACTGACTTTACCAGAACAAATATATCTGGCTTAGTTTATCCTACTGTACTTGACAGCTAGAATGTGCATATTATTTTGCAAAGAGCCAAACGGAGCTTTAAAGCTTAAATTACATCAAAGTACAAAAATATTTTTTTTTGGGGGGGGGGTCCCAGAGGTAATGTTGTCTTTTTATTAGCTGTAGTGTCTAGTTAACAATTAAATAAATACACTGAAGCAAAGTAATTACAAACAGTTGGAGAATGGGAGTTATGCTGCAGGGTATGTAAGCTACCCAATACCTGTAATAATAACACTGTAAATACATAGTACACTGCTTTGTGTCACATATAATATATATCAAATTCATTTGTAGGGTAAATAAGACCATACCCTTTATTGTATACTTGTCCATGACAAATGTAATGTATTCATCTCATTGACACCACACGCTGAAGAAGACTGAGGCTGAATCGCCAACCCAATCTCCAAATAAAACGCCAACCTGTGGCGTAACTGCAGTAACAGAATTACACCATGGCTTGACGTTTTAATTTCGCCATTTGGTGCCGTATCTTAACTGTCATTCAAACGCCTCAAAAGTGAAACTAAAACGTACGTTTAGGCATTCATTCCAAATGGTTATGGATAAGGTTAAACATAAGTTTATGCATAAATTCCCGCACACAACCCTCGGAGCCCATCCACCATCCACCATCCCCATCCACAGCGCCCTAGCAAGAAGCAAGTCTACTAGATGTAATAGGCGCTCACGTTGCACCTAGTGGACAGTATAGCTTCCACAATTCGCCAGGTCCAAAGGTAATCGGGGGACTTGAGAATGGGCATCTCCTGGCGTATTCCATAAGAGAATGGGCTGTGAATCGCATATATGCAGTGCAATGAATGAATAAAGAAATTATTGAAGAGTATTTATTGGAGTGCTCTCCCTTTCTATTTACCTCATACAATGTAGAGATACTTTCTCTCTGCTACCCAGACAGAAGTACTGACCAGACAGAAGTACTGCCCGCCAACCACCACCTCTACTTGGTGGTCTATGGTGGGGCCCCTCAAGCACACGTGTCCATACAACTTCTCGATTACACCCCTGACCCCTGGGGTGACCCGATGTTGCTACGGGAACAAAGGGCGAGACCCCTGAGGTCAGAAGTGTTAAGCCGGGAGCCGGCCAGGCCCCATTGACAAGGTAGCATGGTGTTGGCTCAGAGAAGGTTAAGATCACTAACACAGGGGACTAATAGGGATTAAGGGGCCGTAAGGGGCCCATCTCCTCAGGGATGTCACTCAGGGGACTAGTAACATCAGTCTCTGTTAACCTCCCTGACCTCCGGCAGCCATTTAGGGGCGACAGGTCACTTACAAGAGGCTAGAGAGGGCTTTGCCGGTGTGACTGCTGATCCTATATGGCTGATATTTTCAACTGTTTCTGTATAGCACTTTGTGACATTGGCTGATGTAAAAAGGGCTTTATAAACACATTTGATTGATTGATTGAACTGTTTACAAATTCAAGATTTGTATTTCTATAGAAAACCTCTGAAGTTCAAAAACAGATTGACAGTTTAAATTATTAGATGCCAAATGTTATACCTCAGAGAACAGAAAGCCATCAGAGAATACAGCCTCGATATTGGCAGGTATACAACCAATTAAATGGTATTCTTATTGAAAATGTTATGTTATAAAGTAAATGCATTAGATTAAACAGAATTAAAAACCAAAATGTTATAATTATGAAGTGTTCAGGCATCGATACAAACAGTCTCGTTATCAACAGGTGGAACACAGAACTGAAAAATCAAAATGGAGGACAGAGACAACATGGATACTAGTGAAGTAGCAATACAGATTGCTGATTCACCTAAACAAATTCAGATAAGAGATCTAAAGAAGTATATCCTGATATCTTTTTTTATAAATATACCAAATATACCAAAGACGAAGTTAAGTATTTTCTGAACATCAGTTTTCTACAGTTTCCTCGTGTTTGAGTAGGGTTAAGGTTAACTCTGTCCATTCCAATTGAAAAGGCAAATAGTTCTAACTAACATATTAATAATTATATTATTTGCAATCAATGTAAAATATTTGTCTGGGGAAGAATGCAAATATTTTACATCAATATATGAAAGAAAATAAACTAGAATATGACAATTTTAACATATATATATTTGTTGCCTTTAGTATTGCTTTTTCAAGAGGCTAAGGATGAATGAAGACATGTATTGTTTTAAAGGTCAAATTATTCATTTTATTATGTCTCAAGAGTGATAAGAGGGAAGGCTTGAAAGAATTCCACTCCTAACGTTGGTGAATCATATCAAATACGAATAATGATTAACATAAGAGTATTTCACGGATAAACATATTGTATAACTCATTCAGATTGGACAGGTAAATGGGCACCTATGGATTTAGATGGCTGATAAGCTAGAGGTAAATTAGAGAGAAAAATATGATTAAATATAGCCTAAGAGGATATGCTGTTCTCCAGAAATACATTACCAAATTAAATAACATTATTTGTTCAAGTTATTAGAAAATAAAAAATAAAGAAATACGATATTATATGAATCATATTTATATATATATTCATTTGCCAAAAGCTTTTAGCAATAATGCATTTTTGTACTTAAAAATATCCAAAATGCTGTAGTATTTACTCTATATGTTGGTTGATACAACCTAAGATGTTTTGGTTTAATTTAGATAGAAAAATCTAAGATCAGAAAATGATGCATGAAATGTGAATGGTAAAAGTTTTTCCTTAACACATTCTGTAATGTGAAGTGAAATTGATCTGATGTCTACCCGTGTTATACCAGGGGTGAAGTGCTAACTTTTAATTAACTAATGTTGTTTTTCCTAAGTGGGAAAACAAAGTCTTACATTTATTGGTTTCAGAAAAAAAAAATCTAAGTCTGATCATGATATTAGAAAGATACAAATATGTTTGAGGCAAATATAACTGTATTACCTTAAATGGCTTATTTTCAACACTATAGCTTACGTAAACTACCATTTAGGAACAAAAATGTATACCATATTATACATCTTTATTATTTGAATGTATTTAATTATGCAAGGTTAGACATGTATTTTATAACTTAAAAGGTATATACAAACATGTGATATACACACTGGATATAAAGAAGTTGTAAGTAGGTGGAGACAAAAAAAAAAATGGCATACGTGTGTAAATGGGTTTAATAAAACGTATAATTCATAAAATTTGTTAGCACTATTTAAAGTGAAGAAGAATAAACAACATAAATAAAAAAGTATATTTGACAGTTTTTACAAAATAAACTCAAACTCAAATGATATAGCGTCTTACATAGATGCTAGAGTTATTCATTACATTCTTTTCAATTATTTGGTTTCAAAATCTTCTAAACTGCTGTTTTATTTTTTATGTCACTTTCAAAAACTTATGAGTCAACTTCTGCTCTTCGTTTTTTACTGAACATTACTATAGTAAATTGAAAATCTGTGAACACTGACCAAAAGAGTTTTGGTGGTGCCGGAATACCATATACGTATATTCTATAATAATTTGTACTATTTTATCACTTTTAAGCAACACAATTCTAATATCAAATAGTTGCATTATGTTTTGTTCACTACAAGTTAAAATAAATAATGTTGTGTCTGTTGTTTCATTTATTTTTTGTACTTTGAAGATCAAACAATGGACGATGGTGAAAAAAAATCTATGGTGAATGACTTAAAGGCGATTTTAGCAATAAGAAATAAATGATCTTGAAAGAAAACAATAGCTTGAGACTAAAACCTCATACTAAAAAAGGTAAGTACAAAAAGTGAAATGTATAACTTCTTTGGGATTCAGTCCTCTCTCTTTGATAATCATTAAACAACTCACCTTTAAAAGCTCACTCAGCTGCTACGGTAGAGGCTGGGACAGAACTGAACTGCTCTGAGCTGGAAATACAGGAAGTGTCCAGGACAGGACTGCCACACTTTAACCAGGCAGACTGATCCAAACAACATTACTATTGGTCTCCTCGCAGATCGTCTCTTAGATCTCGGCCAATACTTTCAATTTAACCATGTGACTACCATTTTACATTATTTTCCAGTTAGTGTTTCATTAGCACAAAACACTTACACTCGTATTCACTTTTAAATTAGGAAAGCAAATTGTCTATCTCACGGACATGAACAAAAGAAAAACCTTACCCATCACATCAAAGATGTGCAGCTTTGATTTTTTAGTAATGCTTCATGGAGGACCTAAGATGAAATTGCTCATTATCATGAGTCCACATTTCATGTTGATACAAGCATAATATTGTAAGATAGCAAAAATTACAAGAATTTATCTGAACTACCTCTGAATTACTTGTGTCAAGGTAAAACACTTGAGAGATTCATGATTTGTTATATATTGTCACTCATAGTATTTGGAACCTGTGATTAACCGAAAGGGATAGCTAATACATTGTCAATTATAGCAGAAACAGTAACGAACTCCACACAAGGGAATTGTTTTAACCCACTTCCATCAAATTGAACTAATTTGAACTAATCAGTCTTGTACAATCTGAAAACATACACCCACAAACCCATATCTTTGTTACCTGCAATTCTTACTGGGCTTATATCTTCTCTCGGTCAACCTCGAGTCTCGAAAAAAGCACCAGAAAAACAGCAATGATTTCTTCCTCTTTTAGTACATTGTGTGCAAGCCAGGCTGGCGGGTCTAGGGGAGAAGTTCTCTCGGTTGTCCCTCTTAAAGACTCATGCCGGCCGTTGGTTCTGGCAGGTGCCACGTCATGGCTCTTCCGGCGAGGACAGGCCTGTGAGGAGAGGAATCGACCCAGTCGAGCCCTCCACACCTTACGCCCCCGACCAGTACTACACACCAGAACTACCCAGGGGAGCTCAGAGAGAGACATGGGCCCTTATTGACTAATTTAAAAAATGCATCTTTATTTCCCTCCTTTCCTTTCCTTCCTTCCTTCCTTCCTTCATCTTTTCCTTGAAGTAATAACTGATCTTACATCATGACTAAGGCAATGACTGGATTGGTGAAAGCTAGTAACTGTATCCTAACTTGAATTTATCCCACTTAATCCAACTTGTGTTATGTCATTGATTACCTCAAAGAAGGAAGGAAGGAAGCATTTTTCAAATAGGCCAATAGATATAAACTCGACCCACACCCACGTTCTGGGGTAGCCAAATCCGAAGCGTAGGGCTCTAATTCATATACCTATTCAAATTTCAATGGAAACTTTTCTCTCCTTTATGTATATTATATGATATAGTCAATCTATGTATATGTGGTTGCTAAAGTGGGTTTGAAGACCCAGCTAAGTATTCTTCAAGGGTATAGATTATAAATAAATGGGATTGTGGTAAACCATATTTGAGAGAGTAATATGTTGTAACAAAAGTATATAGATTTGATGTACTCAAAGCGTACATTCAATGTCACTTTCTATATAATGGGTTGATGATATTTGTTTGTCAAGACAAATACAGCTAAGCACAATGCATGTGTTGCTCATAATAGCATTGCCATTTCTTTAAAAGTGTGTAATATTTTCATGACTTACCTAGCTAGTCAAGGGCATATCCTAAAATTGAAAAATGAAAGAGTGCAAATAGGTCAAAGTGTCTGTGGACACCATCTAGTCTTTCTGTAGTATATTAGTTATTTGTCTATAATTGTATTTTAGTGAGAGATCACCCTATGGGAATCAAGCATCTCATTTCTGCCAATAAGCAATTCTAATAGTTATACTTTTAGCTTGAGGCAAATTAACACTGTAATTAGAATGACTAAAACATTAAACGATAGGATTCATTTATTTTATTTTCTGTAGTATCTCACTTATTCCACCTGGTCCTCTGTATCTATTGTACAGTATATGTGTAATGTATACATACAATTCACATGGATAAACGTACATATGCATTTAAAATATATACAAATATTTAAATGTTTTTGTTTAATTTCTTCTGATTAAATGTAATTAATACTGATCCAATTTAACCCCAAATTAAACAGTCAATAGCCTACAATTAATAGTTGTATGTTTTGTTGTTTACTTGCTATTATGTTCAAATGTAAATGTTTCCTACTGAAGTGGTGCATAATGATATAGCATTTTTGTTTTGTTTTTGAGAACGCTATACTGTTGGAGTCATGATTCTGATTGTAGCTCAGCACGTTTTTACAAACATAAGATATAAACGGTCTTGGTTTTTGCTTTAAATTAGTATCCTAATGAACTTTCTACATAAATGATTTGTTTTGATGATGTAACTGTAGTCTATACCCACTAGCGGTGCGTTGGTAAAATCCAGGGGGGAAAAAGCCATATTACAACCTATGTGTTGTGATAATTGCACTGTTTGCTCTATAACCTGTTAATGGCTTGACACCGTGATATATAGGCCTAAGGCTGAGACAATAAGAAGACAGACACAGTGGCAGAATAAATTCAACAACACATTTGTTTCATTACAAAACCGGAGAGCAACATCTTTCCTGTGAAGTTCACAAAACATATTGCATGCAGCAAACTATTAAACAACTATTTATTTAGAACCACAGAGTGTTACCGCAAGTCACAAAGAAAACAGGAGCTCGATCCACTATTCCAGCACCATTTCAACTTCAACATCATCTAATCACCTTAGTCTAATACAGCGAACACTAAAAGATACCAAAAACTATTTAGTCCTATCAACGTAAGCTAAATATGATGTAGCTGTCAATGGTACTGATTTGTGTGTGTGTGTGTGTGTGTGTGTGCGTGTGTGTGTGTGTGTGTGTGCGTGTGCGTGTGCGTGTGCGTGTGCGTGTGCGTGCATGCGTGACTCACCCTACTTGCAGAGAAACACCAACGTCATCCTACTCTTTCATGCCTAAATGTTCTATAACTATGTCATACAGTACACGCTTTTAGTTTTTGTTGTTCTATACTACCTGGCTAAAATAATTGCTCGCTAGCCTAACTTCCTTTCATGGGCAACGATATGCCAGGCCAGCTAGTAAACCTTAGCATAACATTAGTTAACATTAGCATACTATTTCCATACTATTTCCTCAGGCCAGGGGCACAATGTATGAATTTATGGTTAGATTAGAATATACATTAAAATGATTGGCCAGTATGGAGAATTAGGTAAAACCACAAGTCCAAATCCCTATCTCCATTGATGGCTAATTTAGGAAAGGGATGATTTTAGCTAGCTAGCTAGCCACCGGAAGACAACAACACCACGAGATGCAACAATTCAAGTTTGGCTTGTGATGTGATTGGTCTGAAGCCAAATCCAAACTGTTTTCCCTTGACACTTTTTTTGGTGCACCAGAACCATTCACATCTGAGCTCACTCAGTTTAGCTGATTGGCTAATATTTTATACTTTTTTTTAATCAAGGGAGGCCAAATGCTCGCTGGCTTCCCTTGCATTCAATGCTATGGGCGGCAACAATGTCTTACTTTTTCTGACCAGACAGCATCAGATAGATCCGCTACACATACAGAGGGGCGCTGTTTCGATCACTCCGATGCTTTCTCCGGTGAGACATGCAGCCTCTTGCAAATTGAAGAAAATGTATGAAACAGAGAGACGAAAGATTAATTATTTAGTATGCTGTTTTCTCTTTTCTTCCCTTGTCATCCATGAATACACACCAGTCTACACCGTCTTTTCAATGAGGTGGGGCGGCTCAAAGGAGTTAAAACGCTAACAGTCATGTGCGCGCCACCGGCAACAAAAGGTCCCCTATGTTGGGTGCATACAGATAAAGGAGCCTCCTTTGTGTGCTGTGTTTCACATAACGCAGGTCGGCCATGGGATGCATGCCAGGTCTGCGTCTGTCTGTCTACCCCTCTGACTGGAGAAACAGAGAAACAGACACACAGACACAGACACAGACACAGACACACACACACACACACACACACACACACACACACACACACACACACACACACACACACACACACACACACACACACACACACACACACACACACACTTCCTGTGGCCACACATAAAACACATAAGGAACAATTTACGGATATGGATTAAGCTTTGTATTCCTGGTTTAAAATATAATGACTCTAACCCTAATTCATACTAGTAAAATATCCTCAAAAGGGTTGTATATTCAAAAATACGTCTATTTCACAGATAGTGCTTCCAAAATCAACAGTAGGCTAATGTTCTCACTACATACTTTGCTGGGATATTGCTATAAAATACTAAGTCTAAATGTCAGTGGTGATATTTGAGCTAATTGTTTTGTAATAAGTTCCTCCTAGTCTTTAATAAGCATAATAACATTCATCATGTTGTGGCAAATCCATTTTGGAGGAATGAGTTACCTCAAATTGCCCACCATTGTTTGCTGTTATTCTATAAATTGTAATAAAACAATAATCGCAGGCTCAGGAAATGAGGTTTACAGCATCAATAGTTCCGCATATACCACGGAGGGTGTGGTGGTGGTAGGTAAACGTATTAAGATGCTTATCTACACAACACATACATGTCCATGCACAGAGCCCCTCCCTCTGCTCATATGTCTCTTATACAAACAGAACACTGTAAAATGTATGTTAATTTAACTTTTGTAAATACTGCTTCAGGATTACCATGGGCCCCCTTCCCATTCCCGTATTGCAAATGTCACTAAATATGTCAATTTTTTCACACACACACAAAAAGAATACACACACAAAATAAGGGCAGAAGAGCCATGCCTGAACACACCACAGAGGGTAAAAAAAAAGAATATAAAGAGTCCCAACGAGTTCCTTGGCATGTTAGTTTTCTTCCAGGCAGTCCCTATTGACCTGTAAACCTTTGTGACTGGAACAAATGCAAATGGCGCTGACTTGCTCACACAGAAACACTAAAGGCCTATTCAAACGAGGGCCTGCCAACAATGCAGCAGCAACGCTGGTGCCCGGCCCGCAGTGCAGCTCCAGACTGGGGACTCAAAGGCCCAGTCTGTATCCCAAATGGCACCCTATTCCCTATAGTGCACTACTTTTGTCCAGGGCCCATAGTGCTCTGGTCAAAAGTAGTGCACTAAATAGGGAATATAGTGCTATTTGGGACGCACCCCTAGCCTCCCAGGAGCTGGTTCACAGTCACATGGTTCACTCCTCCAGCTCAAGCCGTCTGGCACCGAGCAGAGGGACCATCCACTTTCATTAATTCTCCTCCATGACTTTATATATACACACACCCATCTGACCAGCTAAGTCTGTCTAAGGAACTCTCTCTTAGTTAGCAAACAGAGTTTAAATTTGATATAATTCTTCTAAATGTAATTAATTTACTTCCACTGTTTTCAACTTCAAATAAATGTTCAATATAATTGTAATAAACTTGCAAACTGCTAGTTGCAAAAAACTTGCAATAAACTGAAAACTGAAAATGTATTTACTACATAAACTTGATGAAAATGTGTATAAAATACAATACAATGTTAATACAATGATGTTCATTTCCAACACATTTGTGTACATTTCCAGCAGTAGGGATTTAATGATGGACAGGGATCTGTAGTGCTGAGTCAGTCACATCTGTAGAACACCTGCAACAAACAGCCACATGACCCTGATAGAACCATCAAGGGGGGAGAGAGGAAGGAGTAGAGAAAGAAAAGGAGGGGGGGCGAGAGAGGGGAGAAAGGAGAAAAAGGATGATGAGGCGATAAGGACTGAGTCTCAGACAGAAAGAAGAGAGGGACAAGAAATAGGGGAGAGAGAGTGATAGAGCGAGAGAGCAAGATGTAGAGACTCAGTGAGCATAGCCTTGTTATTGAGAGAGGCCGCCATAGGCAGACCTGGCTCTCGAGAGAAGAAAGGCTATGCGCCCATTGCCCACAAAATGAGGTGGAAACTGAGCTGCACTTCCTTACCTCCTGCCAAAGGTATGACCATATTAAAGAGACATACAGTGCATTCGGAAAGTATTCAGACCTCTTGACTTTTTCCACATTTTGTTACTTTACAGCCTTAGTCTAAAATGTATTAAATTGTTTTTTCCCCTCGTCAATACCCCATAATGGTCTCCCAAGTGGCGCAGCGGTCTAAGGCACTGCATCTCATTGATAGAGGTGTCACTACAGACCCTGGTTTGATTCCAGGCTGTATCACAACCGGCCTTGATTGAGAGTCCCGTAGGGCGGCGCACAATTGGCCCAGCGTCGTTCGGAGGCCTAGCGTCGTAGGCCATCAATTGGCCCAGCGTCGTAGGCCATCATTGTAAATAAGAATTTGTTCTTAACTGACTTACCTAGTTACAAAAATATTAAAATAACATAAAAGAATTACAAAGCAAAAACAGGTTTGTATAATTTTTTGCAAATGAAGAAAAAAGAAACTGAAATATCACATTTATATTAAGTATTCAGACCCTTTACTCAGTACTTTGTTGAAGCACCTTTGGCATCGATTACAGCTTTGAGTCTTCTTGGGTATGACGCTACAAGCTTGGCACACCAGTATTTGGGGAGTTTCTCCCATTCCTCTCTGCAGATCCTCTCAAGCTCTGTCAGGTTGGATGGGGAGCGTTGCTGCACAGCTATTTTCAGGTCTCTCCAGAGATGTTCGATCAGGTTGAAATCCGGGCTCTGGCTGGGCCACTCAAGGACATTCAGAGACTTGTCCCGAAGACACTCCTGCGTTGTCTTGGCTGTGCTTAGGGTCGTTGTCCTGTTGGGAGGTGAACCGTCGCCTCAGTCTGAGGTCCTGAGTGCTCTGGAGCAGGTTTTCATCAAGGATCTCTCTGTACTTCGCTCCGTTCATAGTAGTCTCCCAGTCCCTGCTGCTGAAAAACATCTCCACAGCATGATGCTGCCACCACCATGCTTCACCGTGGGGATGGTGCCAGGTTTCCTCCAGATGTGACGCTTGGCATTCAGGCCAAAGAGTTTAATCTTGATTTCATCAGACCAGATAATCTTGTTTCTCATAATCTGAGAGTCTTTAGGTGCCTTTTGGCAAACTCCAAGCAGGCTGTCATGTGCCTTTCACTGAGGAGTGGCTTCTGTCTGGCCACTCTACCATAAAGGCCTAATTGGTAGAGTGCTGCAGAGATGATTGTCCTTCTGGAAGGTTCTCCCATCTCCACAGAGGAACTCTAGAGCGCTGTCAGAATGACCATCGGGTTCTTGGTCACCTTCCTGACCAATGCCCTTCTCCCCCCGATTGCTCAGTTTGGCCGGGCGGCCAGCTCTAGGAAGTCTTGGTGGTTTCAAACTTCTTCCATTTAAGAATGATAGAGACCACTGTGTTCTTGGGGTTCTTCAATGCTGCAGAAATGTTTTGGTACCCTTCCCCAGATTTGTACCTCGACACAATCTTGTCTCGGAGCTCTACGAACAATTCCTTCGACCTCGTGGCTTGATTTTTGCTCTGACATGCTGTCAACACTGTCAACTGTGGGACCTTATATAGACAGGTGTGTGCCTTTCCAAATCATGTCCAATCAATTGAATTTACCACAGATGGACTCCAATCTAGTTGTTGAAACATCTCAAGGATGATCAATGGAAACAGGATGCACCTGAGCTCAATTTTGAATCTCATAGCAAAGGGTCTGAATACTTATTCTGTAAATAAGGTATTTATGTATTTTATTTTTCTAAAAACCTGTTTTTGCTATGTCCTTATGGGGTAATGTGTGTAGATTGCTGAGGGGGGGAAAGTATTTAATCCATTTTAGAATAAGGCTGTCACTGTATTTCTCACAGATCACACAGACCCAAAAATAATTTGAAAACAAATCAAACATTGATAAACTCCCATATGTGTTTAGCGAAATAACACAATGTGAAATCACAGCAGAAAGATTTGTGACCCGTTGCCATGAAAACAGGGCAACCGGTGGAACACAAACAACATTGTAAATACATCCCATTTTTATCTGTTTACTTATCTTCCCCTACTTTTCATGCTACAACTATTAACATATTGTTAAAAACACTGTACAAAGCTGATAATATAACATTTGAAACTTCTTTATCCTTTTGAAACCTTAATGAGTGCAAATTTTACTGTACATTGTTTTGTTTCTTCTCACTTTTGTTTATTGTTTATTTGACTTGCTTTGGCAATGTAAACATATGTTTCCCATACCAATAAAGCCCCATTGAATTGAATTGAATTGAGAGAGAGAGAGAGAGAGAGAGAGAGAGAGAGAGAGAGAGAGAGAGAGAGAGAGAGAGAGAGAGAGAGAGAGAGAGAGAGAGAGAGAGAGAGAGAGAAAGAGAGAGAGAGAGAGAGAGAGAGAGCGATATGATGGGAACTCATGGGGACTCAAAAGCCAAAAAAAAAATATGCCATGACTGACTTTCGTCTGTCCTTCAAGAGGAGCATGCTCACTTTCATTTATAAAGGTTATAATATACTGACTTGTCCTTGATGTCATTCAACTGGGTCCAACCGAAACCCCATTTTGTTCCCTCTAATATAATTCCAGTGTGCAGCTCATAACTGAAATCCCTTAAGCTTTGGTTCCCAAGTACAAAATGCCAATGATACATTCAGAGAAAGTCAAAAACCACTCTTGGCACAACTGTGGGAAGCATTGGCGTCAACATGGGCCAGCTTTCCCGTGGAACGCTTTCGGCACCTTGTAGAGTCCATGCCCCGACGAAATGAGGCTGTTCTGAGGGCAAAAGGGGGTGCAACTCAATATTAGGCAGTTGTTCCTAATGTTTTGTACACTCTGTAGTAGTAAAGGGGGGGGAAAGTGAAATGCTGAAGCTGAAGTTGATGTTGAAGCTATAAAGTTGCTTCAGTACCGGGGAATGGACAGTCTTGTCCATTGAAGGTTGAAGGTGGCCAACCTTCAATGCATACATGGTGGTATATTGGTATACCTGCAAAGCACTGGAGTGGGTATGTCTTCCTTGTGGTCTGGTCTGTCTCCATAAAAGGCCTATGTTGTGCTGAGAAATACCATGTACAGGGAAAATATCAAAACATCTAAACCCTACTGCAATTGACTATACAAATTTCTACCACTGTATCACTCATCTCCACTGTTTCCAAAGCTGAGCCACCTCTGGCTTGGAGAGAAAAACGAAAAATGTCAGAGTATTTAATGTACGCCTCCATGTACTATAGTGTTATCACATGCCAGATTTTCATCCATGTCAGATTCCTTATTTTACAGGTCTTTGTATATGCACAAAGACATTCTCTAAACATTGACCACACAGTCTAGATATCACAAACATGTATAAAGTCATGCAGAGAGCGTGTTGTTTTTTCCAGAGTGTGTAACTACGGGTCAAAGTTCTCTCTGGAATTTAGAACCAAACCGGAAGAACCTGTGGAGCTCCCCACAGAGATTTGTTTAATTTGCTTACAGGATTCATGAACTCTGCTTTTAACTCAGGAACTCAACTCTGCTCTCACTCACTACGTCCTATCCTATAAAAAAAAAATATTGGCACGAATAGGGTGAGAAAAACTTAGCAAACTCAGCCAAAATAGACAATAAAGCAGTATAGGGGAGAGGAGAAAAACATGGCAGATTGCAAGAGGGTTGATTCAGTGCAAGGCAGCAAGGGCTTTGGGTTTTTCTTCTTTTTCTTCCTCCTCTCTCTCCCAAATGATTCACAGTGGAAAGAAAAGCCCTTTTCCCTGTCCTCACATGAACTTGAACATGAGCTTCCTGTTATAGGCTAGGAGGAGGAAACACCCAGAGCAGAGAGAGAGCAGAGAGAGGCAGAGAGCAGGGTCATATTCACTAGCCACCAAACAGAAGAAAACTGACTCAAAATGAAACGCTTGTTTTTGTTTTCTGTTGCAAAACCTTTCGCTACGGTGTCCACTATAAATACGACCCAAAGCTGAACAGAGCGGAGAGAGAGCAGAGAGCTCAGTCACACTGGTTGACAGAGGCAGGCCTTCTGTGTCTCGCCCCCTCCCTGGAAGAAAACTAACATGCCAAGGATCTCTTTCTCTCTCCCTACCCTCTCTCGCTACTTCCTGAACTCTTCACCGAACGCCTGAGAAATTAGGTCAAAGCTGGAATCCGTTTGCGATATTACAACAACAAAGAAGTCACTGCATTGCACGTGCGATAAAAGAGAATTGCACGCTGCTCTATGTTTGCTACATACTTCAGTCTGAGACTGCCATCGTTGAAGTTGTTTGTTATGACGTCAAAATGAGGGGTGCTGCTTTACCCACAGGTGTTCTGGTTCTGGCCCAACCCATCGGTTCCTGGAACCAATCAGAATAGTTAGAATGTGTTTGATATTCTACAAAACGCTCCAGACTCATTGCGGAGAAGAAACTAATGTGAGTGGCGTGGCGTTGGGGTAGCCAGGCAACCACAGCTTGGCAACTAAAATAATAACAACTGTGGGGTCGGCCAGTGGCGCTGTTTCCCCTTACTGTAGATTCCATCTTTAAGTGTTCCATGCAAAGACATTATAGACAGTATGCACACATACTGTAGAGTAGAAGCATGTGTAAAATGACGTCACGGTGCTTGCTTTGCGAGTACCACTTCCTACCAATTCGGCCCATACCTGGTGCGAACTCGGGACCTCTGCCTTGCTAGCACATGTGACCACCCTACTGAAGTGTCTTACCAGTCGGCACCACGCGAAAAGCTAGCTACTCTCTGGCACAAGTGGGGACACTTCAGGCTGAGGAGTAAGTTTCACACATCCCCATGTGCTACACATGCACACACACAAGCATGCACACGCACATGTACA